>NC_058132.1:211117507-211173503 GCF_016433145.1 Gracilinanus agilis | reverse complement strand
CAATTATATGAAGCATGACTATCTTTGAACCTTGTTTACATGTTTAGTTAATGAATTAGTTCAATATAGATGTCTAGGAAATGTTCATATTTAGCGTATATATTAATTGATTCAAAAATTCAATTTAAAAGAGATTTTATCCTGATAAGCATATCAGGACAAACACCCTCTTGTTATGTACACGAATTATGAGAATAATTAGGGAAATCCTTCTTTTATAGGACTTATTCACTTGTTCACTATTCACCTGCAGACTTGGATGGGGCAAATTCCCAGATCCTCTCTGTTTTTTAGTTATCCCTTACCCATTTGCCCAAAGTATCTCTGTTATCCATTTCACAAAGGATATTGGTTTATTTGCATGGAGTCATCAAATTTAGTTCAAGGAGTATTCATTAAGATTTTCTTCCTTTCCTTCTTCCGATTCTTTAAATTCCTTAAATCTTCAATCATATTTTTCTTTTGTGTTGTTTTTAATCTCTTATTGATCTTTATTCTTTCTTTTGGCTCTCAGCTCAATCTCCTTTTTTAAACATTCACTTATAAACATGAGAGAATTGATTTCATTACTGTCTCATTTTTTGTTTATTTTACTTTAGCTTTTCTGAATTTCTATGATTTGGTATATCTGCAAGTTGAATATTCAACTCACATATGAATAGTCAGCCATAGTTCTGAAGATAGTCAGCTATAACTGGCTTATAAGCCAATTGTTAAATTTTCAGTGTGATCATTTACACCTTAAAAATGACAATAGGTATAATAGATGAGGGCTTAATTTATTTATTGTGTGTATTGCCAAAACCTAAGAAAGTATTAATAATACAGTTTAAACTTAGAAATGTACATGCATACATTCATCTTCCATTCCCTAGAATTTTGATTACTTATACACTCTATTACTCTGTAAATATTTGCTGAGCTTAACAGGAATTTAGTAGAAGGCTCAGAAAATGAAGTCATCATTAGACTAGAGTCTTCATGACTGTAGACTTAATAATAATAATAGTAATAACAATAAATAATAATAAAAAATGTTTATAAATTATTTTATTAAAATAAAAAATGTTCATTTGATTCCTACAAAATCCCACGCTGTAGCTGTAGTTGATTTTGCAGAAATTCATCATATGTTTGTTTTAAAAAGTCAATCTTTGGGTTTCATTTATTTATTTATTTAATGTGAAGAATTTTAATACATTAATTAATTAAGAATATTTTTCCATGGTTACATGATTCATGTTATCTGCTTCCCCTCCTCCAATCCCCCTCCCATAGCCAATGAGCAATTCCACTGGGTTTTACACATGTCATTGATCAAGATCTATTTCCATATTATTAATATTTGCAATGGGATCATCATTTAGAGTCTACAACCCCAATCATATTTCCATTGACCCATATGATCAAGCAGGTTTTTTCTCTTCTGTGTTTCTACTCCACAGTTCTTTCTCTGGATATGGATAGTGTTCTTTCTCATAAGTCTCTCAGAATTGTCCTGGATCATTACACTGCTGCTAGTAGATAAATCCATTACATTCTATTGTGCCACAGTGATTCAGTCTCTGTGTCTAAGGTTCTCCTGTTTCTGCTTCTTTCACTCTGCATCAATTCCTGGAGGTCATTCCAGTTCAAATGGAATTCCTCCACTTCATTATTCCTTTTGGTTGGAACACAATAGTATTCCATCCTGAATAAATACCACAATTTGTTCAGCCATTCCCCAATTGAAGGGCATCCCCTCATTTTCCAATTTTTTGCCACCACAAAGAACGTGGCTATAAATATTTTTGTACAAGTCTTTTTATGATCTCTTTGTGCTATAACCCCAGTAGTGGTATGGCTGGAACAAAGGGCAAGCAGTCTTTTAAAGCCCTTTGGGCATAGTTCCAAATTGTCATGCAGAATGGTTGGATCAATTCACAACTCCACCAGCAATACATTAATGTCCCTGTTTTCCATGATCCCCTCCAACATTTATTACTTTCCTTTACTGTCATTTTAGTAAATCTGCTAGGTGTGAGGTGGTACCTCAGAGTTGTTTTGATTTGCATTTCTCTAATTATAAGAGATTTAGAATACTTTTTCCTGTGCTTATTGATAGTTTTGATTTCTTTATCTGAAAATTGCCTATTCGTGTCCCTTGCCCACTGATTTATCAATTGGGGAATGGCTTGCATTTTGTACAGTTGATTTAGTGTTGTTAGAGGTTTTTATTAGAAAGATTTTTCCCCCAATTTATTACTTCCCTTCTAATTTCGATTGCATTGGTTTTGTTTGTACAAACCCTTTTTAATTTAGTATAATCAAAATTATTTATTTTACATTTTGTAATATTTTCTAACTCTTACTTGGTCTTAAAATCCTTCCTTTCCCAAAGATCTGACAAGTATACTATTCTGTGTTCACCTAATTTACTTATAGTTTCCTTCTTTATATTCAAGTCATTCACCCATTCTGAATTTATCTTGGTGTAGGGTGTGAGATGCTGTTCTAAACCTAATCTCTCCCATACTCTTCCAATTTTCCCAGCAGGTTTTGTCAAATAGTGGATTTTTGCCCCATAAACTGGGCTCTTTTGGTTTATCATACACTGTCTTGTTGAGGTTATTTAGTCCAAATCTATTCCACTAATCCTCCCTCCTGTCTCTTAAGCAGTACCAAATTGTTTTGATGGCCACTGCTTTATAGTACAGTTTAAGATCTGGTACTGCTAGGCTTTGTTTTTTTTTTTTTTTAATCAATTATTAGCCTCAGCTTTGTTGGATATGTTATTTTAGGTTGCAAGATGAACCTTTTTGCTTTTCAGAATACCCTATTTCATTTTTCCTCTGATTTCTCAGGGCTGTGTTATAATTCTGGGCTATTTGATTTGGCATTCTCTAATACTGATTCTTTCTCCTCACAACTTGACGCATTCATGGTTTGTTATTAAAATTATGAAACTAATCCGCCTTATGCCTTGTAGTTTCAAGCATGAATTTTTTGAAACTTATTTATTTTTTTGAATACTTTATTTTTTAAAAGTTTTTATTTTGAATATTTTCCCATAGTTACATATTTCATGTTCTTTCCCTCTCTCTTAAATCCCCCTAGTCCCACTTAGCTGGTGTACAATTCCACTGGGTTTTACATGTATCATTGATCAAGACCTAATTCCATATTATTGATAGTTGGACAAGAGTTATCATTTAGTAACTACATCCCCAATAATATCCCCATCAGCCCATGTGTTCAAAGCATGAAATTTTTTGTGTTGATCCATGCTCTCAATTAATTGATGCTTTATTGTTTTTATTCAAATCCCCGAACAATTTGCTTATATTATTTCCTGCTATATATTATAAAAGTTTTTAAAATATATTTTTGGGACACCTATGAATATTAAGTTATATACATGTCATGTATTCTCAGTTACCTTGATTATTTATATGGCATGTGTTCAAGATGCTACTTTTTATTTTCTTCTGTCAGATTTTCTCTCACTTCTATATATTTTTTAAAAATATGCCTTTTTTTTCTTTCAAAGCCTCTACTTCTTTGGAGGGAATATTCATCATATATTCAACATTTTATATGTTACTGTTTGATTCGTTGTTTGCTTTGAGAACTCATTTCCTGCTTTATATATAAATACATATTTAAATATATTTTTTCAACAGTTTAATTCATTTCTGAAGCATCTGTGGGTTTCTTTCTGTTCTACTATGATTTCCAAGGAGTCTATAGAATTCTATTTTTGATCTTGGAATTATATTTCATTTCCCTTAATTGTATATTTGTCCATAGTGTTCTGTACTCTCTCACATGGTTTATTTTACTCAACTTTCATTATTTTTGAATTTGTCTATTGATTTATCTGCTTGTAATAGGCCATGTACTAGGTCTGTATTTAGACTTCCTCCTTTGGCCTTTCAACTTTTCAATCTTTCTCTTATATTACCTGTAAATTTTTTCTATTTTCCATGTACTTTCTTTGTGTTTCCTCTTTAACTGCTAAACAGACACTCATGAATTGTGGCCACCTGCTAACATACATCAAGATCTGACTTAGGTCTCTAACTAGAGTCAATGTTGAGAGAAGGTGAGAGACCCAAAATATATTTTCCTTCCCTTTTCCCTACAGAAGCTCTTTATATTCTGCCATGAGGACCTATGCTCCAATCTATATTTTATTTTTCATTCACTCCCTCTAGTTCCTGTTTAATTTCTATGTGTATCTGAAGAGAATCAGATTCTTTCCTTTTTATGGGGCTCATGATTGCTGGTTTCAGGCTGAATCACCATCATGGAATTTAGAGAAAACCTGGTAAGATCCTTTACAGCCAGACTCTCAAAATTAATCCAGTAAGACTGCTGTTGCTCTCTATGTTGAGATGATAGAATATGTTGGGATAGGAGATGCTGAGTGACAATTCTAAGTATTTAAGTTTAATGAATGTTTGTTCATTCATTACATATTTTTTTACCTTGTATAACATTTCCATTTCTTTCTTTTTTTTTAAATTTTTTTAAACCCTTAACTTCTGTGTATTGACTTATAGGTGAAAGATTGGTAAGGGTAGGCAATGCGGGTCAAGTGACTTGCCCAGGGTCACACAGCTGGGAAGTGTCTGAGACCGGATTTGAACCTAGGACCTCCTGTCTCTAGGCCTGGCTCTCAATCCACTGAGCTACCCAGCTGCCCCGAACATTTCCATTTCTATTTTATTTCTTTTTTTCAGATTCATATTTTTTATTTATCTCTGAAATACAATTACTTTATTTTTTTTAATTTGGGCATTAGCAATATACAAAAACATTAATTTTACTCTGTCCTCTTGAACCTATCATGAACCTACTCATGAACCTAAAATTTGTTTTCAGACCTCTGGGAGAGAGCCTGCATTAGGAGAAGGGAACAACTCTTTGTTAAGTGCTATTCACTAGACACTCATTCTCATATATAACTTTTTGAGGTAGGTGCTATTATATCCTTATTTTAAAGGTGAGGAAATTTAAGTAAACCAAGAGTAAGTGACTATCTCACAGGGTCACAAAGCTAGTGTATAAGTCCACATTTGAACTCAGGTATTTTTGAATCCAGGTCCAGAACTCTCTCATTAATATGCTAGATGCCAACCAGATTATAGTTTACTTACTCTTGATTAGGTGCAACATATATTACATTGAAACCATTATGAGTCAGGATTAGAATTTTACAAACCTTACAACGTTACAAAGAACATCCACTGTCTTTTATCTAAGGTTTTTATTTATTTCTTACAGGATCCAGAGAAGCAAGAAATAGCTATATATGTGATAGAGTTGTGCTCATTTGTTGAGAGAAACTGGTAGCAAAAGAGGAATATCAATCCAATCCAAAGAGAGTCGAGTAAACTCAACCTATGGTAGCAAATACTTATTAAACATTTACTATGTGCATGACAATTTAATAAGTACTAGGGATCAGAAGATAAAGTAGCAAATCATTTGAAGGTAATTGTAGAGCAGTTTCAAATCAAGTAATCTCTGAATACCTTATTGATTGCTATTGTTATCATTGTCCTCATTCGTCTATATAAGTTAACTTTGATAATTCCTCCATTTCTGACAGAAGACAAATTGGAGGAATAGAAAAAGACAATGGTAGTATGAGTTGAAATGGTAAAAATCAGAAGTGAGAAGAAACAAAAAAAGGTTGAGTCAAAGATAGTACTGTGGCACTTGGGAGCCAAAAAATTATTGTGGGAGATTTACCTTGCATCTTGCAAGGGAAAGGTGGCACACAACAAGAATTTAATTTTTTTTTTCTGACTAACCGGAGAGAATCATAAGATGGGTGTTGCTGAAGGTATGGGGAAATAAGTGATAGAAGTAAGTTTAGAAGAAGAGAAGAAATACACAGAGAGATAGATAAGATGCATCAAAGAGATAACTAGAAAGAGGAATAGGGTTGGAAACAAAGAAGATACAGACAGGGAAAACTACTGTCACTTCTCTGTATGACGAGAAAAGTTCCTCAGAGTAAACTTCATATTGAGGAATGTAAATTGCTAAATATTTGCCTTTTACTTAACTTGAGCTGCATCAATATTTCAATAGGTTCTGTTTTGTTTTCTTTATTCTTTTAATAAAATTATTCAATTATGTTGAAATTCACACACAATTAGTATTTGCAATTTCCTGTTATGTTTTCCCATATAATAGAGTCTTGGTTGCAAAAGTTACATGTAACAATTTTTAATAAAAGATCTAAAATTGCAAAATGCAGAGTGATATAGTAATTTGGTTTGTGAAGCTGAGGTCTTTAGCATATCAAAATACCAAGTCCCAAAAGATTTTTTAAAATGGAAAATTCATGACAGGAGACAGATAGATGTATGCAAAATGAATAAAATATAAAGAAGGAAGTCATCCAAACTCTTTTTATAAGACAAAGGTCTGTGAGACATCAGTTGTGACATAGCAAAGATATCTAGGAAATTTTATAGCATGTCCCTGAGCTTTGTGAACTCAACCTTTTTGAAACCAGTATTTTATATGAAAAATGAAGTTAATAATACTTATCCTTTGTACCTTAAATTGCTGTTGTAAATAAAATGGTTTATACCCCTTACAGAACTGAATATGATAAATATCTATAATAAATGAATCAACTTTAAAATTGTGATTCCTTAAATTTATCAGTTGATGTGATACTTCAGAAAATAAACACAGAGAAACTATTATTTTATTTTTATGCAAGGACATCTATACTTGGAACTCTGTATTCTGAGTTTGATTTGTTATATAGGAAGGGAAAAATGTTAGAGCTAGAATTTATGTTTGTGACTAAAATCAGCTAGGGATCATTGAGTCTGACTTCCAAAGAAAAATTTAAAAGATTAGCAATCCAAAGATGTGTGAAGTCTGAAAAAAGCTAGAGCAACATCTATGAAGTGATGAAAAAAATAGATTGAAAATATATTTGGCCATCAAATATTTATTTATGTACTATATAGTGCACTGTAGGTGATTTCTCTAATTAGAAGCACATCACAGTAACAAAATGAATTAACACTTTGTCTAATGAATATAGTTAATTTTTAAAAAGTCATTTCCTTAAAAAATTATCTCAGCTGTATAATATAAATGGGTTCAAAAAAGTTTTAGATCAGTTCCTGGAAAACAAGACTTAAATACAACTGAAAGATCCTTTAGCTCATTTTATTCCTTAAACAAATGAAGAAAAAAATGAGGATGAGAGAGGTTCAGTTATTTTCTCAAAGTAACTATGAAAGAATGGCTAGAAAGCTTGAGTTTAACATTGCTAATGTGGAAATATCTTTCTTGCCTTCTCAACAGATTAGGAAGGGAAAGAGTAATGGGGGTAACATGGAAGAAAAAATAAAGTAAAACTAATTTTAAAATATTTTTAAATCTCATCCCCAAAATGTAATTGACTAATTTTTAACAAAATCAATGAAAATATAATATAAAATTTAAAAAGACCTAAGTATAAGTCCTATTTCAAAAACCTCCTAATTGTGACACTGAATGAGCCATGTAGCTCCTCTGTGCCTCAATTTCCTTATCTATAAAATAGATAATAATTACACATGCCTGAACTGTTTTTTGTGAGCATCACAAAATCTTAAAACATTATACAAATTCTATTTTCTTTTATATGTAAATTATTGATCATTATGTTAGACATGGAAAAGATTTTGATTAACTAGATTCTTGACCAACCATTTACTTCTCAGGTGGGGAAACTTTGGATCATAAAGTTAATATGCTAGCCCAAGATCAGATAACAAGGAGTAGAATCAAGTTGCAAAGCCAAGTTTTCTGAGTATTGAGTCCAAGTCATTTGAGAATCCAGATAATCTGAACACATATGCAATGCACTGAAATATTGCTATCTTTCCTAACAGCAAAAAATTAGAATATTTTGATTTTATATAAGACGCTAGCTAAGCACATTCCTTGTGTCGTTGTTAGAGACAGTACTTTGGGTGGGAAGGATTGTGTGCCTAATACTATATAAATATTTTCTAGTTTTTATTTTCTAATATCTCTTGTAATTATTCTAGAAGAACTCATACTTTGTCCTGTTCTGGGATTCTCTCCCTTCATTAAACTGATACTTTGTTAGAAAATCTCAGAATACCAAAAACCTTACATTCTTCAAAAATGTAACTAACATAGCAATCTTGGTCAGACCATGTAACAGAGCACAGCCATACAAAGTTATTTGTAAAATTCGAAAATATGAATGAAGTTACAAGGTCTGACACTGCATGTGGGTATTTCTACTTACATATTATAATGGAGAATAACCAGGGTTGTTGCCTTAAATATTATTTTGTGGACTCAGTGGGTGTGAGGGAGACAGGAATGACAGAAGGCAGGACCCAACAAGGCAGGGAAATTGGGTTTAACTGCTAAGGAGGTACCTGTTAACAGAAGTGGAAGTTAGGCCCTAACTGCACCTTCTAGGCAAGGGGCCTATGGAGACTAGCAGGCAAAAAGCAAGAGTTTATAAAAATTTAATTAAGGAAGACAATAGTAAAGGATGGGTTTCTACACTTTCAGACTAAGTGCAAACCACAGGGTCAGGGGAGGGATTTAACTACACTGATCTAAGACCCAAGCCAGGCAGGGCCCAGAGAATGGCAGGACTTGAGTGGCAATCCTCACAGCAGAGTCCAGAGATGTTACAGGATGCCAGGAGCCAACTCCTCCAGAACTGATGATCCAAAGCAGCCCAGTAGGGAGAGGAAGTCTGCAAGCTGTCCATCAGATCACAGGTCTCTTCCCTACTCAGTGCTGTCTTGCAGGATTGATGTCCTCTGCTTTCAACCTTCACTCTCCAAGATCCCAGGGAATCGGGGTACAGCTCCCCTAGCTCTGAGGTCTCCCAGGGTCAGTTACAGCTTGTCCCAACCACCATGGAGTCCTTCTCAGAGAGCAAAGCCACACTTCCTCCTTCCCCATTCCATTTGGAATTCTCCAACCCTTCCCGTTAAGTCTCCTAACAAATAATTAAATAATCTTCCTCACAACAATATAAATAAATGTTCTTCCATATGTTTGTGTGATTCTAAATATTTAGAATAAAGAATATAAAAGATGAGGAGAAATGAAGAACCTTCAGTTCCTGGAGAAAGGCTTAAGGATTTGAATGGAAACAAAACTCTAAGATGTATCAATTTTCTGAAATTCTGATTCCATGCCTTAATGAAATGACAGTGCCTAGTACTAGCTTCTAGGTTAAATGCTTCTTATGCTTGCAGCAAAAACAAAAACTAGGAAAATCACAGGTAATTAAAACATTTGATGCAGTATATGTAATGTTATCTTAAAGCAGTGGTTCCCAAACTTTTTTGGCCTACCACCCCCTTCCCAGAAAAAATATTACTTAGCATCCCTGAAAATTAATTTTTTTTAAATTTTAATAGCAATTAATAGGAAAGATATATGTATTAATGTTTTTACCTTTTTTGTAAAATATAATAAAGAAAGGTGTAAATTAGAAACATTGAACTTTGAAATTATGAAACTATTTATTGAACTCAGAATAGAATGTAATACAAAAAAAGTTAAAACATCCAAAATCATCTTAATGAGTAGGATGAACCTGGTGTACTGCTACCAGTTTAGTAATCCTCAGCTCTATTTTCGTCAGCAGTAATCTTAAATCACCAGAATTGAGTATTTGCAATTGGTTTCTTTTTATTTTGTTAATAAATTGGTTACCGAACCGAATCCACATTCCACTAAATATGATGAAGAAAATGCAATTAAGAACTTTTGAATTATAGCCCATATTTCAGGATAAGCCATAGGGATCTCCTTTTGCAGCCAGAATTGTTGGTAGCCACTTTTGAATTTAAACTTCAATTCATCATTTGTAGTTACTTCCATCAGTTCTTCTTGTAACTATGGAGATTCTTAGGTGTTTGCACTTGAAAAAAAATCCAAAATCCAACCAGGTATGTTCATTTTCAAAATATCATCAAATCATTGATTAAAATCTGAATGGAGAGCATCCAAGTGCTCACAATAAGAAAGTATGTCTTCATCTATATTTTCTGCTCCTGATAAATTTGGGAACTGGCTGAATTCCCCTCATCCAAAGTTTCATTTGTAGAGAAGAAGTTTTGTCACAAATGCAGAAATAACAGATTTTGTTTTTATTAAATTCACTTCATCACCTTGAAGCTGAAGATTGCTTTCATTAAATTTCTGAAACAAGTCTGTCAAGTAAGTGATATCACTTTTGGATTGAATTAAATTTGATCATAAAGCATCATTCTTATCTTTCAAGAACTCCAGCACCGAGTTAAACAGCTTATAAAACCTATCTAAACAGGCACCCTTTTGAAAACCAATGAACTTCTGTATAAAGCAGCAAACGATTAAATTCTTCATCATTTTCAATACAAAGTTGTTTAAATAATCTTTTTTCAATGATTTGCTCCTGATTGTGTTGATAGCTTTAATTATATATTGTAATGAATTATGCAGGTGTGCACTTAAATTTTTGGCAACTAGATGTTGATGATGGATGATACAGTGTACTGTGAATGCATTCAGCACCTCCTTTTATAAATATGCAAGAAAACCTCTATAGCCCCCTACCATCATTAGAGCACCATCTGTGGCTACTGATGAGATATTACTCAGAGGTATTTCTTTTTCTTTAAAAATCTCATCCAATGCATGAAATATTAATTCTCCTTTAGTATCA
The DNA here is from genome assembly GCF_016433145.1 of Gracilinanus agilis. NCBI lineage: Eukaryota > Metazoa > Chordata > Mammalia > Didelphimorphia > Didelphidae > Gracilinanus > Gracilinanus agilis. Next base: position 211,162,786 of record NC_058132.1, on the reverse strand, counting down.
GTTTGCAAATATTTTGCAAATAGTAATTCTTGGCAATTTGTTCCTCCTTTGTGAACTGCATGTATGCTAAAAGTAAAGCTTCATTTCCTGGCAAAGTTGACTCATCAAGTTGAATAGAAAACTGAGATGTTTTTAAATATTCACACAATGAATCTTCAAGATCTTGGAGCCATTTCATTAATTCTTCTTTGCATTGTATTATTGCTCAATGAAATTTTCTTGATAATATCAGATGCTGGCTTGTGTAGCACAGTATGTATTACTTCATTTATAGCCGGTATAATTAGTTCTTCACCAATAGTAGGAGGTTTTCCCAATTTGGCAATCATTAATGAAATATTGTAAGAAGCAAGCAAGCCATCACCATCTTGTGTGGTTGCGCTTGAAAAGAGTTTTGCCAATGTCGGTTATTTGATAAATTTTTCTTTTAGTGTTTGAAAATAAGATAAATCCTTATCTTTTTTATCACCATGAATTTTAGTCAAATGTTCTTGTAGTCTGGAAGGCTTCATAGCTTCGTTTGATAAAACTTTCTGGCGAATCAGGCACATTGGTAATGTATTGTTTACAGGCGACTCAATAAAGCCATATTTCAAATATTCAATATTATATTGTCTATAATACATTTTTTCTTTGGTTGAGCCATTATTATCTCTAGAAAGAAAGAGTAAAATTTTATGGAGGTATTTTTAATAATATTTTTGAAATATTTTTGTAAAAACAAACTAAAATAAATACAGATGAAATAAACATGATATTAATTGTAAAGCGCATATAATTATCACAAAATAAATAATACTCACCAATTATAGTTGCACTATTTCTTAGTTAACTTTAACTTGTCACAATATCACAACAATCTAACCTTTGTTTGAGTTCTATTACGCATAATAATTACGGGAAATCTCCTGATTCATAGTGTGCTCCAAAATCTGCTGGTAGTACTGCCAGTAGCCAATACTACTGCTGCCATTCCAGGCTTTGGCCTTGCAATGGACCAGTCACAGGAGTGGCAGTTGCCTGCAGCAATGCTCGTAGTGCTCATGTGTTTTGGAATGGCAATTCACTGGCACCACATGAACAGTAGCAGTGCGTGATTGCACATACCTCAATGCAAGTGAGGGAGTATGTGGAACTGAGCCAATGTCCAGTATGTTGTTCAAAGAAAATTAAGTGTTATATGAGCTGAATACATAAACCAATTTTTCTAAATCTTCTCTTCTTTCTTTTATACTATCACCGCCTCCTTACAGTTATTCACAGCCCCCAAATGCACTTGTGCCATCACCGCTCTCCCGGATTGCTGTAGCACCCACCAGGGGGAGGTGGCGCCCACTTTGGGAATCACTGTCTTAAAACTCAGTACAAGGAATTCCACTTAAACATGTTTTCTCTAAAGGAAATGATTTTACTATTTCTCTGATTTGTCTGTATTTCACTCCATGCTCCTTTTTCCTTATCTGATATAGGCAAAAATGTGAGTTTTGTCTTTGTTTTATTTTCCCTTTCTCTCTGACTTCTATCCTTTTATAAACTTATCCACTACCATGGAATCAATACAAAGTTTATGAATTCCACATCCACATCACTATCCATTTAATGCTTTCCTTCATTTCAAACTCTCTTTTCAGTGTCTCACTAACACTTTAAACTCATGTCCAAAACCAAATTTAATTCCCCTCAAGTTGACCTCCTCCTGACTTTTCCATTTCTATTATCGGCACCATGAATTCCTCATTCACCCAGGTTGGAGTCCTTTTAAATTTCTGTCTCTCACTCAACTCCCTCACAGGCAAAGTGATTCAGACCCAATTATTTCTCTCGATTTCATCTGCTCTTTCAATTCTGATGCATCTATTCTAGTTTAGGTTGTCCTCCATTATCCCTCTTTTACATTGTAATTGCAATTTTATATAACTAGTGTGCCTGCCTCCATATCCTCCTACTCCTCTTCTCCAACAAGTTGCTCTAAATCTGCATATTGTTTTTCAATGATACTAATGCATAAATTAAATTATGTTGTGTCATTGTTCAAGTGCTCTCTCTAACTAATTGTAATCAGGAATTTAAAGTTGTGAAATTATCTTTATAATTATCTTGATATAGTCAAGTTGCCCTGCCTAGTATGATAAAGACAAATAAGACTGATTCCATTTATCTGGAACTGAGTAACTTGAAGAAAATGTTTTTGAAAATAACAGCATGCCTAAGGTAACCAGGGAAACCAGCTCTCTTAGTCTTGGCATATTAAGCTGGTCAACCACTAGTTCATTCCATACTGACTCTCATGATCTCTTTATGAGACAACCAAAGTTATTGTGCTTTGTGTAATCTCGGAGTTCCTATCTAGTCTCATACTTGATATCTCTAGTCCCACACTTTATCTCTGATTGAGTTTGTCACTTTGCCTCAACTATGGGACATCTCCTCCTAAGACTCAGTGAGTTGATGTATTGCTAAAACCTTGAGACTGAGTCACTTTCTACTCATATCTTGCTTTCTTAGGCTAAAAATATGTTCTAGAGATGTCTTGTTCCCTCTTGTACCTAGAGATCTGTTACCCTATTCGTGGGAACTCTTAGTCCATACCATTCCAGATCCTTCCCTGAATCGGCCCCTTCCAGCCCTTTTTCTGCCTTCCTTTACAAAAAATTATAAAAATATCTGCTGGCCAGCTATAGTTTGACCTTTTTGATACTAGACCAATTTGTTCCCATGCACATATAAGTTTTTGCTTAATAAAGTGTTTTGACAATTGAATTCTCTTATTTTTCTTCCTTTCTAGGGAAAGTAGGATGTATCTCTCAAGCAAGGTTTGTGCTTGTCATAGTGCCCTGGGGTGTAGGTCCCCTTGGGGGAAGAGAGCTAATTTTTGTAGAGCCTGATCCTCAGTTTGCAAAGGTCACCAAGAAAGAAGAGCCTTAGTAAGGATCACCCAGCTTAAAATCCTTCCTTTCCAAATGTCTCATCTCCTCCACTATGTGATAATGTGGAAAAAGCAATGGTCTAACAATCAAAAGAACTCCATCCAAGTTCTATATCCAATACATGATTCTAGACAAATTATTTCATCAATCTGTACTTCAGGTTTTTCCTATTTGCAAAAATAGGAAAAATAATTTCAAGGTCTATTTCACAGAGTGATAGTCCAGAAAATATCTTTTAAATCTAAAATTTCCCTATAATTGATGCCTAAAAATAATAAATAAATGTGATTTTAAATTCCTTAAAGGCAAGAGCTATTTCTTATTCATTTGATATTCTCCAGAGCACTTTGCACAGTGCACTGCCCACAGAGGCCACACAATTAGTGTTTGTTGAAGAATAAAGAAGGTAGGAGGAGGAAGGAAAGTATTGAATAACTAAATATATCCATATCCCTTTTCCAACAAGAAAAATGTGAGTTTTCCTAGTAATTTGCTACTGACCTGTTAGATATAAACTCTGGGTCAAAAGGAATATTTCAAAGGAAAAGGTGAAAAGGAGTAGTTGCTTCTTGACAATGAAGAGCCTTCCTAAGAATGAACTCCACAAGTAGAATAATGGAAGCAGTCCCTGTGTCCTCTAAGAGAATGAATTTAAATTGATTTCATCCCACTGGGGATGAGATTGCTTTGAACTCTTTTGATGCTCAGGAGAACAAAAGGTAAAACAACTAAAACTGAAATTTTTACACATTTAATCTACATTGGATTATTGCTACATCCACATGTATATTTTCCTTGTTCAAGGAAATTATAGGTTCACAAGAGGTACCATAAACCATGAAGTAATATTTATTTTAAATATACATACATCAATTGGATAGAATCCAAATTTTTAAGGGGGTAGTTGAATGGGTTATAGAAATAGACAGTGAAGTTTTAAAACCAAGTTTTTATGAATTCTCTATGCTTACATGAAAAATTTAGGAACTCAATAAAAGTTACAATGTTTTAAAAAAGATTAACAAAAGTATGATCCTTATCTTTAAAGATGTTATATCTTAGTGTGATCCACAGTTTCATTGAAGAGTCCTTTTATTTTTCAGAAGTAATGTTTAGTCTCAGTCTGAATAGGTGCTAATGTGGGTCAACAGGAGGGAGAATGCTTCATTCTCACTTCCCTTTCATGTTTCCTCTGCAAATGAAATCTTTAGTCTCACCTTTAGAGCCTAGGAAGGTGTTAAGTATGCATCTTCCTTGGAGGAAGAAAGAACACAAAGCGTACAGACCAGAATTCTACCATGAAGAGGCTTCTGTTGCCATGGTTATCAATATGACAGGCTCTTGTTGCTACTAATCAATGAACTCAGATCACAACACAATAAAATTACAGTGAAAAAAATCAAAAAGTGGAAAGTGATAGCCAAGTTTATCTAGTTTAGACAGTATTTCAAAAAGTCTTTCCCCTTGCATCACCTGTGACAAGTGACAAATCTAACAACCCACCTTTTCTCTTTTACTTCGGGTGAGGAAGAACCCTTGTTCTCAAAGCAGTCCATTCTACTTTGGTCTAACTGACTCTACTCATTAATAAGTTTCTTTTTTCTCCTTACAAGAAGTCTAAATTTATGTCTGTGCAATTTCCATGCATTTCTACCAGTTCCGTCTTTTGGGTCCAAGACCAATAAGTCTAATCTGTCTTTGTAAAATGTAACTCTTCTTAAAGATCATCTCCATCCCCATTTCCCACCAATATTTTGGAAGTGCAATTAGAAGAGATTTCTCCTCCCTCTCCCCCATAGCCTATACATTCTTATTGCAAACTTCATTGCCAGAATCTAACTGATGAATTGTTGAGTTCAGATGAGTTGATGAGAAGAGTTGAGTACAATATCTTGAGTTGGGATCCTGCTTTTGATAGTGCAAAAGGTAAGAATTAAGACCCTTGCTGGTTGTAGCATATGAGTTTAGTTCTTTCTAAAAAGAGCATTGCAGTGCCATAGCCAAAGATTTCACTTGCATCCAAAGCTGAAAAAAAGTAAAGAACATGTCCAAGCATTAGGGTCATAAAACTCACCCAGGAAGAAGCCTAAAAGGTCTAGTAGAGGTAACTTAAAGAGCAGCAAGAGGACATGACAGAAGAAAATCAAGGACAAGTGGTTCTATGGGTCATGCGTGTTCTTTATTTTAAAATGCATATTTTGTTTTAATCAGCCAAGATCTACCATTTATTTTCCCACTCCAGATGACCCCCATAAACCTTCTACCAAAATGAGGACATGAGAAAAATAAAACCAAATATAAACCAAAGGCTGGGTTAACAATCATGATCTCAGTGAAAGCAAAAACAAAAACAAATGTTATTAAAAGAGATAAGAAAATAAATTCTATTTCAGTAAAAGGTACCATGGACAATGAAGTAATATTTATATTAAAACATATGCATCAAATGGCATATCATCCAAATTTTTAAGGGAATAGTTGAATGAGTTATAGGAAGAAATAAACAGTAAATCTATATTAGTAGGGAACATCAATTTTCTCCTCTTAGAACTAAGTAAATCTAACAAAAAAAAAGGAGGAAGTTAAGAAGTTGAATAGAAATTTGTAAATGTTAGATATTATAGACCTCTAGAGAAAAACAATTTTTCCCCCTTTGGCAAAGGCAGCTACAAGAAAATTGAACATGTATTAAGGTATGAAAACCTCACAACCAAATACAGAAAAGCAAAACTATTATGCATCCTTTTAAAATCATAATGCAACAAAAATTACATTCAGTAAATAGCTATGGAGAAAGAATTGTGGGAAGATAGTGGAATAAAATAGGAAACTAATAGGCTTTAGCAAATTTCTCCACAAATAAAATTACCAAATTATCACATTACCAAAAAATCATTTTATTGAGCTAGAAAAAAAATTAAAAAATTCATTTGGAAGAACAATGATTAAGAATATGAAAAGAATTAATTTTTAAAATCTAAAGAAAAAAATTCTAACTGTACCATTTCTGAAAATACATATATTTTTTTGAATTTACTATTTATCATGGAATTGATACTTCTTATCTACAGAAGAACAATAACGACTAGGCAAATGGGGTTGACTGACTTGCCTAGGGTTACATAGATAGGAAGTGTCTGAGACCAGATTTGAACACAGGTCCTCTCAACTCCAACCCCAGAGCTCTATCCATTTCACTACCTAGCTGTCCCTCTTAAACTGTATTATAACATGGTAATTATCAAAACTATCTGGTATTAAGAAATACAAAAAGGGGTCAGTGAAATAGAGTAGACATATAACATAGAGTAGTAAATGATTACAATAGTACTCTATTTTAAATCTCTCTTCTTTTCTATTTCCATTCTCATGCATTTGTAATTTTTCCTCATCATCACTATTTCCTATTGTCCCTCAATTATAAAAAAAATAAATTCAATAAGAAGCAATGTAAAATAGAAACAATGACAGTTAACTGGGAGTCACTGTACGCCACAAGTCAAGAAAGTCAATATTACCCCTTTTTTACTGATATCATGAATACTCAACTCTGAAGAATATATTTTTTAAATCATAAAGTTTATTCAAATATTGAAGAATCTCAAAATTTAGATCTTACATTAAATTTCACTATTGAGCCCATTTTTCATACTTATCATAATTTTCTTTTTTTCTCTCAGAAATGATATAATCTTTTAAATAATAAAAGATAAAGAAAGTCAAAGAGAGAGAAATTCCTGACACCCTCCAGTAAGTATTCAAAAATCTTCTCTCCGTTGATTAATAGCAGATTAAGGTCAGAAAATTGTGCTTGACAAAATTATATCTCTATATGCTGAATAATCATTGATATCTTAAGAGAACTATACAGTTTTATTTGAAAACAATTTATTAATCCACCACTATTATAAGCATTATGTCTATTTGCATCTATAGGATATGTCATATCTATCTCATCTCCTCTGCCCATTTTCCTCCAGGTGAAACAGATTTTTTTTCTTTTTTTTTCTTGTCTACACCTAGTTATTTTTTTGATTTAATTGATTAACTTAATGCAGAGTCCAGGTAAGCTTCACTCATACATAAATGAGGAAACTGAGTTCAGGAAAAAGGCTTTCTTTCAACCCCCAAAGGACACATAGTGGCACTCAAGCCTAGAGTTTAGGTTTTTGGGTTCTCATTCAGTACTCTGCATAGTATGTTATTAGGTTAGGCCACCCAGCAAAAATCTTTCCTGGGCCAGATGTTGATGTTGATGATGATGTTGATGTTGATTACAGTGTTGTTGATATTGATGATAATTATGCTGTTGGTGATGATGCTGATGATGCTGATGTTGATGATGATGATGATGATGTTGTTGATGTTGATGATGATGATGATGATGTTGTTGTTGATGATAAATTTGTTGTTGATGATGATGTTGATGATGATGATGATTGAATTTAGAGTTGAAGGTTTTCCTTCCATTTGAACCTTTTTGACCCTTCCCACTTTAATGATTAAATTTTTCTTGGAGACTATCTCTAACCTCTTTCACCCTTCTATTGTATTGGTCTTCTGCCTCCTCCCCCATGTGCTTCTTTATGAAATATAAAATCACCCCATTTTATTTCTTTATCTATTTTTCTTAGTAGTATCCTTTTTTACCCTAGTTTATATATACCATTTCATCCTACATAGTTTGTCACTGTGCCCTCTAAGTATACTTCTTCTAGCTACCCTGATGGTAATAACAATTTTTAAGAGTTACCAATGTCATCTTTTCTTATAGGAATACAAATTATTTGAACTTATTGGGTCCCTTAAAAAAGTTTTTTGTTTGTTTTTTTCCCCCTTTCTTAATTACCTTTTGGTGATTCTCTTGAATTCTGTATTTGGGCATCAAATTTTCTGTTTGTCAGGTCTTTTCTTTATGTATGCTTGGAAGTCTTCTATTTTATTAAATGACCATACTTTCCCCTGCAAGAATACGGTCAGTTTTGCTGGGTAGTTGATTCTTGGTTGTAGACCCAGTTCCCTTGCTTTATGAAATTTCATATTCCATGCCTTCTGGTTCTTCAGTGTGGATACAGCCAGGTCCTGTGTTATCCTAACTGTGGTTCCTTGATATCTGAATGGTTTCTTCTTGGCAACTTGTATCTTTTCCTTGGTCTGGTAGTTTTTGAATTTGTCTATAACATTCCTAGGTGTTGTCAATTGGGGATTAAATGCAGGAGATAATCTGTGGATTCTTTCAATCTACACTTTTCCTTTTTGTTCAAGAATGTTGGGGCAGTTTTCTTGGATAATTTCCTGTAGAATGATTTCCAGGCTTTTTCTTTTGTCATGATTTTCTGGTAGTTCAATAATTATTAAATTGTCTGTTCTGGATCTATTTTCCATGTCTGTACTTTGATCAATAAGGTATTTCATATTTTCCTCAATATTTTTCATTCTTTTGATTTTGTTTTAAAGACTCTTACTGCCTTGTGAAATAATTTGCTTCTAGTTATTGGATTCCAATTTTTAAAGACTAAATTTTATCCCTGGCTTTTTGGTCATTGTTCTCCTTCTGGTCTGTTTTTTTTTTGTAGGTCATCTTTCACTTTCTTTGCCTTGGTTTCAATCTGGTCAATTCTAGTTTTCAAGAAACTATTTTCTTGTTTTAGTTCATGTGCCTCTGTTTCTAGACGACTTATTTTGTTTTTTTAAGTTCTTTTCCCAATTGTCTTAAGCCTCTATTAATCATTTTTTGAATTGCATTTTGAATTCTTCTAAATTCTGAGCCCAATTTGCTGGAGTTTCTGCATTTTTTCTTGGTGTTCCTTGATCCTCCTTTGTTCCATTTGCTCTTTGTTCATTACCTGGATAGAAGCTGTCAATTGTAACTTCTTTTTTCTTTTCCTGTTGTTTACTCATATTTTCTCTTTCTTTCCCCCCTGACACTGGATGTAATCTTGCTCCTCTGATTATTTTCTGGATCTGTGGGTCTGGGTTATTCTGTCCTGAAGGGACTTCTTCTCTGCTCTGCTGATTGACTATATTAGGCTAATGGAGTATTAATGAGCCCTGAGGTCAGCTCTTCCCCAGATGGCAGCAGAAGTTGAAGGTGAAGGAGTGGAGGCTAAAGGAAGCTGGGCTTCCTGACCTGTTATTAAAGTATTCTGTCAGAGTTGCAGCATTCACCCTGGGATCTGAGTCAGCAGGATTCATAAAGGCAGCCTGTGGAGGAAGGGTGTTGGAGACTAGGCTTCCCTTCCCTCTGAAGGATTCAGATCTTCCCTATTGACAGACAAGATTAATCCAGGTGGATGTGCCCTGAGGCCAAAACCTGGAGAAACTGAGGCCCAAGATGGAGAGTAGTAGTTGCGACTAGGCTGCCCTCTCCTCCTTACCTCTCCTCCAGCTGCCTCCCTTCCAGCTGTGGTTAGAGCCCTGAGCTTGGCATAGCTGTGGCAGCAAGGCACTCCCCCCAGGATGGAGCCCTCACCCCTAGATTCCAGTGACTGCTGGAGACTCAGCACAGTAGTTCCTTCTTTCTTTTCCTAAAACCCAAGAATTCAGACTTCTCTGCATACCTTTAAGTTGAATCAAGCAGGAGGGTCCCCTGGCTCTGTCCTGCTGTTAGATTTGGTTTTCTGTCCCGTCAAAACACTTTGTTTTTGATTGATATGGAAGGGTTTTCAAAGAGATATGGACTTTTTCTGCTTCTAAGCAGCCATCTTGACTCTTCTGAAGAGTATATTATAACACATTATAACATTATAACATTTCCTCTAGGACTACTTCACAACTTTTTCCTCTGTTGCCATATTCAGTACCCAGAGGGCAGTGTAAACTACTTTTCCTCACAGGATTGTAGGGGTAACTTAAGCAGTTGGATATGGTTTCTAGTTATCTTGCTCATGAGCCCATATCTACTGTTTTCTATACTACTTAGCCACCTTGAGTTAGCTTTTAGAAAGGGATACTTATTAATGTAATATACTAAAAAATGGTACAAAACTTTCCTCCAAATGTCTTGGGCACACCATCCTACAAATAAACACACGGGCTCTAGAGATAGTGGACCAGAGAGCACATATGACTAAAAGGCAAAGTCAGAACTGCCTGTACTTATTTTTCCTTCCAAGAGTCCTCATGAGTTTCCCCTAAGGTTCTATAGCTCTCTTCTGAGTTTTGAATGTTGGGAATACCTTTGCATCTTGAAAGTGGTCTTTATTCCTCCCCATTAAAAGGTAATTGTCCCTAAAACTGCCTCTTCTCAGTGTGTCAAGTTTGTCCTAACTTGGTTCCTATTTAGATATAATTTCTATTTTGTTTTTAACTTTATTTATTTAATTAATTTAGAATATTTTCCATAATTATATGATTCATGTTCTTTCCCTCCCCTCCTCCCTTCCTACTCCCATAGTCTACAAGAAATTCCACTGGGTTTTAGATATATCATTGATCAAGACCTATTTGCATATTATTAATGTTTGCAATAGGTTGATTGTTTAGAGTCTATATCCCCAATCATATCCCCAATGAACCATGTGACCAAAAATTTTTTTTCTGTGTTTCTACTCCCACAGTTCTTTCTTTCAACATAGATACTGTTCTTTCTCATAAGTCTCTCAGAATCGTCCTAGATCATCTTATTGCTACTAGTAGAAAAATTCATTATATTCAATTGTGTCACATGTATCAGTCTCTGTGTACAAAATTCTCCTAGTTCTGCTCCTTTCTCTCTGCATCAATTCCTGGAGGTCATTTCAGTTCACATGAAATTCCTTCAGTTCATTATTCCTTTCAGCACAGTAGTATTCCATCACCAACAGACGCCACAGTTTGTTCACCATTCCCCAATCGAAAGTCATCTTCTCATTTTCCAATTTTTTTGCCAATTCTCTCCCTCTCTTCCTTAGACCTCTCCCTTCTCTCAAAAGTGGCAAGGAATCTGACAAAGATTTTATATGTACAATCATGTAAATTATTTTTCCATATTAGTTATTTTGTAGAAGAGGTCTTAAACAAAAAAGGAAAAAGTGAAATAGAGTATTCATGACATGTATTCACACTCCATTAGCTCTTTCTCTGAAGGAAAATGACATTTTTAATCATGAGTCTCTGGGATTGTTTCAAATCACTGTATTGCTGAGAAGAACTTTTACAGTTATTCATAAAAGATATTGCTGTTAGTATTGTTATAGGAGCTGATATGCTGATAATGGGATGGTGCAAGGTCCTCTGATGGTATGAGAACCTAAATCTGAGTGAGAGTGGGAATCCCTAGGTGAACACCAGGTTGTGGTGGTGAACACCAAGCCCCACAGGGATATTTGTAACTAAACTAATATACCCAGCTCCACTATAACAGTGTCCCAGGAATAAGTGATCAAATAAGCAACTGTGGGTTAGATCACACAACTTCTTTGACTGCTTATCCTGGCTCCAAAACTGATGGATAACACTATTCACTATGGCTTAACTTTAGTTTGAGTAATCCCTCTTTCCTCAGATACCCAAGGATATGCTTGATGATCATTAGGGTAATGATATCATCCACCTAAGTAAGGTTCAGAATTTAATAACAGCAAACTTAGGAAAGAAAAGCAGGGGCTGAAGGAAAGAGGTATAAAGAAAGCTTGGCTAAACTACTGATGATCAGGTACTATCAATTGAAGGTAGTTAGGTTTGAGATTATCAGCTGGAGAGGTTTGTCCCCTCAGTTGCAACCTGGCCAGGCTGCTTAGCCTGATCCAGATTGTTTGATGGTATTTATATTGCTTCTTTCTTGATTATGACTGATTAGGATGTATAACACAGCTTTACACAGAAGTTGAGGGTATGGTAGTGATTAGAACTGGATACAGGTATCCTGGGTTGATTTGGGCTATACCAATTCCAACCAACCTCCCACCAAAAGTTCCTTCTCCAAATTGAGAGAGCTTCTTGATCAAAATCCTGCTTTTTATAGTCTCCCAGTAACTGTTTCTCCCTTGCTGGCTGTATCACTATTGACTTGCACCATTAGGAGTCTTCTCTGTTGACTTGCACGGCTGGAGTCTCACTACTGGTCCAAGAGGGAAGGTTCACTGATGATCATTTGCAAAGAGTGGGACCTCACTAATGGTCTTGCTATAGGGGTGAGAGATCATTGTTGGTCAGTCCCAGCAGTGGAATCTTGCATTAGGTTGAGGACTTGCTATTCTGGAGTCTGAGATAAAGCCAACCCTTGCTCCAGTTGCCTGCTCAGACTTTGCTCCCTTACCACCTCATTGAAAGAAATCTCTCCTGTTAATGCTCCAAGCTGTTTTGGCCCAGAAAACTCTCACTCCTCCAAAATGTGAAAGAAGACTTTGTTTCAAGGCTGTATGGAGGGGAATTTTAGGAGGCTGAGAGTTGTGACCTTACTCTACTATCTTGGCACTGAAAGTTGCATCCTTCAGTTTTATGGATTTCTCTTGATTTATATGCTTTAAAAAGGTTTTATACTAGATTTTCCCTTGATCTTTCTCTCTTGGTCTTAGATTCTGTCTTTTTCTTGTATTAACGGTAACTTGTATCTAGTTTCCATCTACATTCTTTGACCTTCTTATTTTTCTGTGAAATAGACATTCATGAATAGTGATACTCTACTACCAGACTTTAGGGATTGTTAGGATCTGACCTAGGTTCCTGACTAGAGTAAAGCCTGAGAGGAGAGGACAAGTCAAAGGTGCATTTTCAATCCCCATCTTCTTAGACAGAAACTTCTATTTCCCATACTCTGATCTGTAGTACTTGCCTCTTTCATTCACTGCCTTTTCATTACTTTTCAATTTTTCTGTTTATCCGGATATAATCAATGTCTTCTGCTTTCTGAAGGTTTGGGTACGAGTGGATTCAGGTTGAGTCATCATCATGGGAAATGGAGAAAACCAGGCAAGGTTTCTCATAGTCAGACCATTAGTATTAAGACTATAAAATTGTTTTTTTTTTCTCTCTGTGTCCAGAGCATAGAAGAGATTATAGTAGAAGATGCAGAATATTAAGTTTACTAATTTATTTCATCAGGCACTTTTTACCTTATACATTATATCCATTTCTATTTTATTTTTTGCATATTTATTTTTATTTTATATAACATGAATTACTGTTTTTTAAAAATTTAGACATTGGTAATGTGCAAAAAATCAAATCCTCTGCCCTCTTGACAGTCACAAACATGAAAATTCTTTTTACCTCTGTGAAAGACTATGTAAGAGAAAGAGGAAAACATTTATTAAACACTAATAGGCACTGATAATTATAACAAACCTATGAGGTAGGTGCTATTACTATCTTTATTTTAGAGTTGAGGAAACAGGTAGATGATGGTTAGATGAGTACCTTATGGTCACAAGGTCTTTTTGACTTGAGGTCCAGAATTCTAGCTACCCTCTCATCAAGCTGCTATCTGCAATCCAGATTTCAGTCTGTTAAACTTTGATTAGATGTGACAAATTTCACATTGAAATTATTATGAATCAAGATTAGAATTTTGTGAATCTTAAGGGGAGACAGTAAAAACACATTTTCTTAATATCTAAGCCATTTCTATTTGTTTTTCAGAGTCCAGAAAAACAATCAATCACTTCTAGAGACTAATAACAAAGGAGGAATGGCAGTCTAATTCAAGAAGACCCAAGTAAAATTGACCCATGACAACAAACATTTACTAAACATCTACTCTATGGATTACATTTTGATAAGTAGTGTTATATTGAATCTCTGGCAGCTTGAAGTTCATTCAATGATTGACAGATGTCAGTTGGATAGAATGTTCCCAGAGAGGCATGCGAGAGACAGGAGGGGGCAGTTGAGAACTCTGAGAGAGATTCTGGTGTTTTTTACCTGTCCTGAGGCTAGAGATCAGTGTGGTTCCTGGTCTTGGAGTGAGAGAGTGCAAACACCACTCTGCAAGCTCTTCCTGTCCTTCATATACCGTTATCAACCTGTTCTTGACCACCACCTCGGTGTCTACTGCCCCTAGATATTAGGAGTTTCATCATCTAGTTATCTAGGCTTCCCAGGGCCCGGGAGAGATCCAGCAAGTGGGCAGGCGACGAAGAAGAGGGTGGAAAAGGGTGGATATATCTCAACTGTTAAGGCTTAAGATGTACAGAAGAAGAAGCTGAAGATTTCCCAGCAGTTTACCTACTCTGGTTTAGCCCTGGCCAGGCTGAACCAGAGGGAAGCTAACATTGATTCTTCATTTGCCAACTGTGAGAGTTTCATTAGTAACAATTAAAGTAGGGTCTCCTAATACCTCAGTCCTTTACCCTTATCCTTCTTATTAATATATATATATATAAAGTTTAAAGTACCTTCCTAAATCAGTTTCAAAGCTTGTTTTGGGAAGGGAGCCAGTGCAGTCAGAATATCAACATTATCCCAGCTGAAGAGCCCAAATTAATATATCAGCTAACCCCAGGTGGGTCCTTTGACCTGAAGGATCCTGCCTGGGCAACTGTTATGAAGGAGAAGTACCATCTTATCCTCTCTGTACATCATTTCTACTACCTCAAATAGATACTAGTGACCTCCTTTGAATATAACAGTAGTCATAGTAAGATAAAATGTCCAATCATTTGAAGGAAATTGTGTTGGAATTAACTTCCACTAAAGTTGTTGCAGAATATCTTATTGATTACTGCAATTACTATTGTAGTTACTGTTGTTCAGTTGTTCAATAGTGTCTAAATCTTTGTGAACCCACAGACATTGACTATGGGGTTTTCTTGGCAAAGAAGTCAAAGAGATTTTCCATTTATTTCTCTAATATATTTTAATTTTACAGACAAGAAACAGATGGAAATTGGAGTAAGTGATTTGCCCAGGGTCACACCTAGTAAGTGTCTGAGGCAAGATTTGAACTCAAATCTTTCTGATTCCAGGTGAAGTGAACATTAAAAAAAAACAAAAAAACTAAATAACTATAGTTCAGTAAGAATTGTTTTTTTTTGTAATCCACATATTTTATTTTCTGCATTTATAAACATTATTCTGAGAAGGCTATCTATGGCTTAAACAATTTTTCAAAGCAATTCTTAATACAGAAAATAGTTTTAATACATCTATAATGTTATGCTAAAATTCATTCTAACCTCATTTATCTCTTGGATAATATTTTTCTTTTAATACTAATGTAGTTCCATTCTGAGAATGCTGAAAGAAAGCTAGGAGAAGTCTTGGGGCTGTAAAAAGTGCTTTAAAATGGGGAAAATTATTTCTTTTTTGTCATAATAGAAAAATATATTTATAAACTGGGCTAATTTAATTTTACCTCTGTTGTTCCCAGTTAGATTTTCAAAGTCATATTAAGTAAATATGATTACTTACCCCTGGGTTAAGGAATTGCCCCTATTCAAAACAAAAATTGCTATAAGTTGTCAACATATGGAGTTCTTACCTCCCTCTCAGTCTTTTTAACCAGGACATATTCAATAATTAGTTTTTTAAAAATTCTTGTCTTCTGTCATCCAGAAATATGGAGATTTGGATAGAATAGAAAGAACATTAAGGAACTCAGAAAAGGGGATGGATGGTACAAAAATTGAAGGTGAAAAGACAATACATATAAAGTTTAATTATTTCATAATGTTTACCTAGGATAAGCAATGGATTTTGCTATCCAGAATATCTGTCTTTGATATTCAGTAATCTTGACAATATCACAGAATCATTAAGTTAGAGCTAGAAGACTCTTAGAAACACTTTAGGCCATGCTCTCCACACAAATTTTATTTTATTTTATTATTTTATTATTTAGTTTTATTTAATTTATTTTATTTTTCTTTAATTTACAGATGATAAAATTGAGATATAAAGAGGTAAAATCTAAGGTCTAATATTGTTTTGGTGTCTTTGCCCTTGAGCATAGTACAATATTTGACATAAAAAAGAAATAGTTTTGAAAAGTTATTTACTTTATATATATAAAAAATTAAAGTGACATTCATCTAATGGTTGTAGACTATAAAACTTTCCCTCTATCTTTCAACCTGAGCAAAGCCATCTTTACTTCCTTGTTCCTTAGTGTGTACACCAGTGAGTTCATTAGCGGTGTGATAACTGTTTGAAAAATGGCCACAATCCTATCCATAACATTTTTTGAGCCTGGTCTTAGATAAATGATGACACACGGTACAAAGAAACATAAGACCACAATGCAATGAGAAGCACATGTCTGGAAGGCTTTGTGTCTGCCTTCTGCTGTGCGGATCTTCAAGACAGCACGAACAATGGACATGTAGGAAAGAAAAATTAGAAAGCTACATACACAGACAAGCAACCCAATATTAACAAAAATCACCATTTCATTGACTGATGTGTCTGCACAGGCTAATTTGAGAATAGGTGGTGCATCACAAAGGTAGTGCTCAATCTGGTTGGGACCACAGTAGGGCAGGCGGAAGGTCAGAACTGTCTCGGCTGTTGAGTGGACAATACCACTAAGCCACGTCCCTGCAGCTAGAATGGCACATGTTTTCCCACTCATCATGGTAGTATAGCGCAGGGGATAAGTGATGGCCAGATAGCGGTCATAGGACATGAGGACAAAGAGGAAACACTCTGTGTTTGCCAAAGCATAGAAGAAATAGAGCTGGGCCACACAGCCATGAAATGAGATGGCTCCACCATCTGGGGAGATGAGAGTCATAAGTATCTTGGGCACAGTGACAGTGGAGAACCACATGTCAATGAAGGAGAGATTAGCCAGAAAATAATACATGGGAGTGTGAAGGTGGGAGTCTACCTTGATCACCAACAAGATGAGAAGGTTCCCTACCAAAGTGAGTACATAAATCACTAAGAAGATCCCAAATAAGGTAGTCCCTAGTTCTGGTGCATGAGGAATCCCTGTGAGGATGAATGTAGTCACAATGCTTTCATTTTTTCTGTCCATTTAGATAATGAATTCTTCTTCCTAAAAGAGGAAAAATCATTCAACAAATAGACAAGCTTCTAAAAACACATTATATGCTAATCTTTTTAGTAGATGTAAATACAAATAGAAAAATAAAACAGTTCTTACATTCAAGAATATTATATCCTCTTGGAGAAAATAACTTACAAACCTAGGATTATAACAGAGAATAAGGGCTGACATTCTCAACATGTAACATAATCACCCCTTTTACTTTCTAATTATCAATTATTCTTCTGTCATATTTTAAGGCAATCAAAGAATGTGTTGTGATATTTCTCCTAATAACAATCAAAATACCTCTCATTAGTTAATTATTCCTGAGCCACTACCCCACTTTATTGATGTTATTTACTTAAATATAACAGAGAAATCTCTATTCCCATAATTTTTGCTGATCTCAGTAATGTTCCCTAATCTTCTAAGATTTAAAGAGACTTAATATGTTATATATAATTTATTAACAATGCAAGAAAAATAAAAAGAAAACATAAATAATTATTTATAATCAATTAGGCCTGAGAAAATAAAGCCACATTCATTTATGACATTCTCTAATATTTCTGACTTCTCATCAGTTCTGGAAACACAAAACCATAATTCATTTCTGTCAGAAAATCAATTAAAAATTATTTTCAAGAATTCTTTTCATGTTTCCTCAAAAGATAAGTTAAAACATTTCTCTCAAAAAAGAATTACTTCTCTAAAGAGAGGATATACGAGGTAATGATATATAAAAATTCCTCTGAATGGAAACTGAAAATGACATTTGTTTATTCAAATTAATGTTTGAATTTTGCTGTCACTCTTTTATCCCAGGTCTTTGTCAATATCTGCATATCGGAGCAACTACATGCTGCAAAAGCACAAAAAGAGAATGGTATTAAGAATGGAGTTTGACAAAAGGTAAATATTGTAGATGAGAAGGGACAAAAAAAGTATGTAATAGCCATAGAGAATAAAACAATGGGACATAGGAGCCAAAGAACAGCTATGGAAAACTTAACCCTCATCTTTCTTTAGAAAATTGGCACACAAAGAATGCTATTGACTTTTTTTCCATACATTGTTTGGAAAGATTCTTGAAATAGGTAGCATTGCTGTAAATCTGAAAAAGCAGTAAAGAAAAACAGAGAGACAGACAGATAAGAGATATTAGAGAGATAGCTAGAAAGAGGAGAGAAGGGAATGAAAAAGAGAGACTGAGTGAGAAAAAGAGAATTACTTTTCCCAGTCTGTGTGAAGGGAAGAAATATATTTCTCAGAGAAGAATTCATATTGAGAATGGTAAATTATTAGGAATTTACATTTTATATAGATTGAACTGATTCTCTAATTCAATAGTTTCTATTAATTTTCCTCATTCTTCTATTAAAATTTTCCATAATATTGTGAATTCCATTCACAGTTACCATTTGAGACTTCCAGCTAGGTTTTTCCATACCATGGAGATTTCAGTCCAAAATATATCTATTTTTAAAAATTTTATTAAATTAAAAAAATTCATTTCTTACATTAAAATGTCTCATTCACTACCTTGCTCCTTCCCTTTGAAAAAGATCTGAAATTACAAAGTGCAGAGTGAAATTGTCTGTTTAGTTTGTGATACTGAGGTCTTTTGGCTATCAAAATACTAAAGCCAAAGAGATAAATGCTGGAAAATTTTATGACAGCAGAAAAACAAATGTAAATATGAATAAAATGTTAAAGGTAAAATTATCCAAACTATTCACAAAAAAGGAAAGGACTATGAGGCATCAGTTGTGACATAAAAAAGGACCTAGGAAATGTTGTAGCATATCCATGATCTTTGGACCTCAACTCCTCTGAACTTCTAGTATGTTTTATGAAAAATGAAGATAATAATACTTCTACCATGTATCTAACACTATACTGTTAGGAAAATGATTTATAGACATGAAAGGGTTAAATGAATTTGATAAATGTGGGTAGTAAATAAATAAACATTTAAATCATGACTCTTTGTCTTTTTTGTAATTACTCAAGAAAACCACACTGGAGCTAGAAGGCATATCTGAGATTACAATTATCTAGAGGTTTTTGAACCTGGCTTACTATGGGTGACTACAGAGAACAGGAATCCAGTGATGTATGATTGCTCAAAAGAATTAGTGGAACACTTAAAATTCATGAAGGAAATATGTTGAACATATACTTGCTTATCAAATATTTATTTTTGCTCTGTAGTATACTAGAGAGGGTTTCTTCAAATTAGAAACCCATATAAAACTATTAAAAAGAAGTAGTAATTTGTCCAGAGGGTACAATTAATTTTCTGAATGTCATTTCCCAAGGAAATTATCTCAACTGGAAATATAAATGGGTTCAAAAAAGATTTGATCTTTCCCTGGACAATGAGTCTTAAAATAGAACTTGGAGACCTTCCTTACCAGAATTTGTTACTGTTGTGTGGAGATGGAAAGCATGGAATTCGATTCCATGCTTTCCATCTCCACACAACATCCTTAAATAAATAAACTGAGCCTGACAAGAAACTATTGAAATCAATATCACTGATAAAAACATTTGTTAGGCACTACTTTAAGTATTTGTAATGGAATCTACTTTTCTTGACATTTCAATAGATTAAAGAGAAAAAGAGGAAAGGAATAGAATTTCAAACTGAAAATAAAATAAATTCAAATTTTAATATATTTAAAAATCTCATCACAAAAATATAATTGGAAAGTGCTTAAAAATAAATCACAATATAATATAACATGAACTAATAAATATCTGAGTATAGAAGTCCTCCCTCAGAAACATGCTATCTATGACACCACAAGTTAATTGCCTTCTTTTTTCTTCAACTTTTTTTATTAGTAGAGACAATAATAACAGTTGTCTCAAATGTTTATTGGGGTGAGGATGACAAAATTTTAAAGTGCTATGTAAATACTATTTTCTCTTATATGTGCATCACTCATTATTTTGTTAGATCTGGAAAGATTTTGAAGATGATCTAGATTTCTGACCAACTACTTTCTTTTTAGGTGAGAAACTTCAGGTAAGAAAGGTAATATCACTTGCCCAAGAAAAGACAACAGGAAGGAGCAGAACCAAATCTCAAAATAAATCTTCTGAAAACTGTGTCTCCAAGTTCTTTGTTTCTTTGAATAGACCATATTCATAGGTTTTAGAATCCAGAAATTCTAACTATAGATAAAATACACTGCCACATCACTGCCTCTCTAGATGACAGGAAATCAGAATATTTTAGTCTGATGTCAGAAAGAAAAAATAACTATATTCCTTCATGTCATTTTTGGAGACAGAATTCTGGGAGGATGGATATAAAAATGTCCCTGTTTTTATTTTCTAGTATCCCTCTTCTTCCTATTCCAGAAAAATCTGTACTGTACTTCTCCTTAGAGATTCTCTCTTCCTTAAGCTAGTTCTTAGAAGAAATTAGACCCATAAACTCTTCAGCGATGCAACTGAGTATTGTAATCTTGGTCACACAAGAGCAACAGAGTAGGACATATGATAATATTGCAAATAGCCTAGCTCCAGGTTGATTTCAGTTGAAAAAAAAAAACAAAAAAAAAAACATGATCACGGCTACAAGATTCAGAACTGCAGGCAGGTAGAGTACAATCCCATGTCTGTACTTATATATATGGTTGCAGATATTTATGTGATTCCAGAAGTTTAGAATAAAGAATATGACAGATGAGGAGAAATGAAGGCAGCTTTGAGCCAAGAAGAAAAGCTTAAGAATCTGAGTGAAAACAAAATTCTAACATATCAGTTTTCTATAGTTCTAAGTCCACCCTTCCCCAATGAAATTCCAGTGCCTGGTACTTCATTCTACTTTAGATACCTCTTTCTTTGGTGCATGACATAAAAACAAGCAAACATAAACTAAAAAATTAGAAATCACATATAATATAGTGAATGTAATGTTATGGGAAACTTACTATAAAGATTTCCATTTACATGTAATGTTTCTCCAAAGGAAGTGATTTTTCTCCAATTTCTCTTATTTACCTACTATTTTGTTTTCTGATTCTTTACCTTTTCTTAATTTTAGCATCATCCAGTTTTATCCTTGTATATTTTTCCCTTTTTCCTCTGTGTTCTATTCTTTTACAGTCTCATCCACTACCATGGCATCAACTCAATGTACAGGATATCAAATTTACATCACCATCTATTACTTCTCTCCTTCATTTCAAACTCCCTATTGGGCGTCCCTATGTGGGTATATCAACAACACTTCAAACTCAAGTGCAAAGCCAAATAATTCTCCTGAACTAAATTCTCCTTACAACTTTTCCATCTCTATTATAGGTACTAGTAATTTCTTAGTCACACCTTCTGTATTCTGGAAATTTTTGTCTCACCAAAGCAAATTAATTCTAACTCTGCAATTTAATTTAATTCCATCAGCTCTTTTCAGTCCTATTGCCACCATTCTAGTTTAGGTCCTCATCAATTATCTCTCTTTTACATTATAACAAACTTACCTGCCCAATTTGCCTGCCTCCAAACCCTTCTACTGTCCCCCTCACTAAATAGCCCAAACCCTGTATATTATTTATTTGACAATACTAATGCAGTTGTTTAATTATGTCATATTATTTCAACAGTTCTTTGTCACTCCTAAGAAAGTGTCTACTTTTTAATCCAGAACTTAAAGGTCACAGAGAAGGAGGAGACTTAGAAAGAATTGTCCATTTACATATATTTATTTTTCATGTCTCTTCTCCTCTACTACATGATAACGTGGGAAAAATAACAGTCTGGGAATTCACAAAATCTCTATTCATGTCCTATCTCTAATACATGATCCTAGGTAAATCGTTTCTTCAACATAGACCTTGATTTTCCCCATTTATAAAAATAGGTATAATATTTTCAAGGTATGTTTCACAGAATGATTGTCCAGAAAGTGGTATATAAAATTTAAATTTCCATAAAAAGGAAGCCTAATAAAGAAATTAAATATAATTTTAAATTCCTCAAAGGCAGAAGCTAAATCTTATTCATTTTAGATTCTCTAGAGTACTTAGCACACTGCTTCACCCACAATAGTCACTCAATAAAGGTTAAAGAATAAGAGAGGAAGGGAGGGAGGGAATGAAATAAATATATCCATATCTTTTTTTCCAATGAGGTAAACATGGGTTTTCTCATCCTTTGTTACTGACCTGCTAGATAGAAAGTCTGAGTAAAGAGGTACATTTCAAAGGCTAGGAAAAGGTAGAAAGGAGTAGTTGCTTCTTTGGAATGAAACTTCTCCTAAGAGCAGACACCACAAGAATAGCAACCCTCTAACCTCCAAAGAGAATGAATTTAAATTGGTTTCATTCCACAGGGTTTGAGATTGCCTTGAACTCCCTTGGCACTCAGGAAAACAATAGACACAACAATATATGTTGAAGTATTTATGCCTTTAATGTACATTGTATTATTGATCCTTTCAAATTTATATATTCTTTCTTTTTAAACCCTTACCTTCTGTTTTAAAGTCAACACTAATTATCAGCTCTAAGGCAGAAGAGTAAGATAGGCTGGGTAACTGGGGATTAGTGACTTGCCCAGGCTCTTATAGAAAGTGTCTGAGATCAGATTTGAATCCAGGCCATCCAAAATCCAAACCTGAGACTGTTCATTATGCTACTGTGCTACTCTCCATTTTATGTTTTCTTAAGAACATGAATGTTCCATTACAAAAAAAAAAAATGAATTTTTATAAATTCTTCTATGTACGCAATGAGAACAGGAAGAGTTTAGGAACTCTGTTCTTGATAAAAAAAAAAGTTACAATATTTTCTACTAAAAAATTTACAAAATATATGGATAACCTAGCGAAATTGCTTGCCATCCCCAAGATGGGGAAGAGAAGAGTGGAGGGAGACAACAAGAATCATATAACCATGGAAAAATTGTTTGTTTAAATAAAAAATAAACTAAAATGTTTGCAAAATATTGTTCTGGTGTCCAAAGATATTATACCTCAGTATGATACATAATCTCTTTCGTGATTTCTCCCTTTTTCTCCAGAAATAATTTTAAGTCAGTCCTGAATAGATGTCAATCTGCAGCAACAAGAGGGAGAGTATTTCATTCTCACTGCTTTTTCATGTTTACTGTGCAAATGAAACCTCAGTTTCACATTTTTTATCTAGAAAAGTGTTAAGTATGGAACTTCCTTGGAGGGAGGGTGAGCATGAAGCATACAAATGTGACTTCCTTAGAATAAAAAGTCTAAATTTATGTCTGCGTAATTTCTGTGCATTTTTAAAAAACCTTTATTTTATATTTTAGAATCAATTCTAAATATCCATTCCATAGCAGAAGAGCATTAAGGGTTAAACTACTCTCCCATGCTTACACAACTAGGAAGTGCCTGAGGTTAGATTTGAATCCAGATCCTTCTGGCTCTCTGGCTTTCTGTTCCCTGAGACACCAAGCTGCCCAAATTTCCATGTTTCTATCAGTTCTGTCATTATGGACTAAGCCCAGGAAGTCTAATCTATCTTTGTAAAATGTAACCCTTCACATTCTTTCCTTTAAATGATATTTTTCCAAATTACAAATAAAACCAATTTTAACATTCACTTTTAAAAAATCCTTATTTGCAATCATAAAATCAATACAATGTATTGGTTCCAACACAGAAGAATGAAATAGGCTAAGTATTGGGGGTTGAATGACTTACCAAGGGTCACACAACTAGGAAGTGTCTGAGGCCAGATTGAATCTGTAATTTTCTCTCTCTGGGCCTGGAGCTCAATCCACTGAACTACCTTGCAGGCCCCATAACATTTATTTAAAAAATTATTTCCAAATTCTCTCCCTCTTTACAGTTCACATGGAACTCCTCCATTTCATTATTCCTTTTAGCACAATAGTATTCCATCACCAACAGATACCACAATTTATTCAGCCATTCCCCCAATCAAAGGGCATCCCCTCATTTTCCAATTTTTTGCCATCACAAAGAGCATGGCTATAAATATTTTTGTATAGGTCTTTTTTACTTATTATCCCTTTGGGTTACAAACCCTGTAGTGGTATTACTGGATTAAAGGTCATGCAGTCATTTAAATCCCTTTGGGCATAATTCCAAATTGCCTTCCAGAATGATTAAATTAATTCACAACTCCACCAGTGTGCCATTTAGAATTGTTGTAAGCCCTGGAAGACTACAACTCCCAGGGCTCCCTGCTATAACTTCCCCTGACATCTCCAACTTCCTTTGTGGGAGATGTTGGAGAAAGTATAAAAGAGAAAGTTTGGTGCCTTTTCTTTCTCCTGACCCTGGAATCTCTGCTCTGCTCTCTGGAGCCTGGAGGTTGGCTGACACTATCTACCCTGATCTCTCTCTCGAAGCCTTTTTTCCTTTCTATTTACCTCCTAGTTTTTCCTAGACCTTCCTCTTTCTAATTTAAATAAAACCTAGCTATTCTAAACCCTAAAGTTGCTCTCTAATCTTTTATTTGAGCCCCAAAGAGCCCTGGTCAATTTTCTCCTGCTGGGGCTAGGGACCTCTAAATTCCTTTCCCTTCTTCTACCTTACTCTCTTCTTTCTCCCATCCATCCCTTCCTCCTACCTTCCTCCATTCACCTCCCTTAGAGTTTATGGCGACCCAGATGAACCTGAACCTGCCTGCCTGACTGCCTGCTAACTATCCTGCCTTACTGCCTAAGAGTAAGTGAAAAAATTTTCCCACCCAAAACCCAGCCCATTGGGGATCCCTTCCCCTTCTAAACCCCTGCCTAGCTCCTCTGCCTCAGCAAACATCCTAGATATAAATCACCCCCTCCACCTCAGCCTAGGAGCCTTAACTCTAATCCCCCTCACCCTTGTTGGGCTAAAACTCAGCAGGGGGTCTGCTGGCAAAAACCAGCAGGGGTCCTGAAAAACTCCATTCCCTCTTTCCCTTCCACACACCCCAGCCTAAATTCTCCCTACTGCCAAGTACTGGCTCTAATCTCTCCTTCTGGAGAGATTTTTCCTTTTTAAAAAGCAACACTAAAAATCCAAAATACTAAAAAACCCCACTTACCTTGATTATCAGCCTGATGGCTTTCATGGTCCATTTCAGCTTCAGCTTTAAACCCGCTAATTCTCCTCCCACTGTGTCACTGAATCTTGGCCACTAGAGGCCAGCACTGAGAACTCAGAGTGTGGTTCCCCTCCCTTTTTTTCTCCTAAACTGCAGTGCTACCTTTCTGCCACTGTAGGACAGCACCAAGGACAGCATCAATCATATATAGCAAAACCTAACAAATACAACAATTTCTTTTTGCCTTTTAAACTAAATAAATAAATAAATGAATGAATAAGAAAGCATAAATAAATACACCAAAAAAACATACAGATAAATAAATAAAGCCAGATAAATAAATAATTGGAGCTAGCTGACTAAATAAGTAAAACAATAGAAGCCACTCAATATGATCGCTTCTATACAGGAAAACTTTTTGGCTTTTTCCAAGTTGGGAACCTTTATGGTTTCTGAATACCTCCTCCTTTTAACACTGCTAGGGAATCTCGTTTTCTTAATTTTCAATATGATGACACAAAAGGATGCAAATAGGAAAATGCAAGCCACAATCCAAGCAGTAGTACAAATCCAATTTGACAATTTCAAATACTCTATGCACGATGCAGTGGAAAAGGAGGATCCTAATCAAAAAGCTCATTCAAAATTTTGTAAGGCTGTTCCCAAAACACTCAGCGAGGACAGTCCTATTTTTCCTAGTTTTTCTGAAATATAGAAGGACACGGATGTAAAGAAACTCCTCTCTCATCTTGTGCATCTCCTGGCCAACCCTTCCTCCCCTCCTCCTCCTGACACTTTTGTCCCTTCTCCCAACCCACAACCAACCCCAATCAAGACCATATCAGTTCCTAACAATGCCACGGTAAGCAAGCAAATACCTCAAAAGTCCCATATTGCCTTGGTAAGCACCAAAATGACTAAATAGAAACCAAAATCACGCTATGATTCTGATTCATATGAATCTGATTCCTATGATGGCCTTTTACCCTTAAGGAAGTGCCTACATTAGACCATTCTAGGGATGTGATAAATTTAACACACCATACTCAATTCACTCCTCAAGAAATCAAAGAATTTAAAAAAGATGTTCCAAATTATAATGATGTACCCATAGCTGTAATGAAAAAGATGGAAGACCTATTTTTCCAATACAATCCTTCCTATAAGGATATGGAAAAATTACTCTAGATCTTCCTGACAGAGAGAGAAAGAAACAAAATAATCTCTCATGTAAATAAGGCCTGAGGACGAAATGCAGTACACTGGCCATGAGAGAATCCTCATTGGAATTATAAGGAATATTTGCAGTTAAATATTGCTACGGCTGCAATATTAAAAACAATGAAAGAATGTGCAGAACATTCAGACAACTGGACCAAATTTGATTGCCTAAAGCAAAATGATGATGAAACTCCCTCTCAGTTTATGGACAGGCTTGTTGAATTGGGAGCTAGATATTTGGACTTGGATTTATCAACAGAGCAAGGCATAAGACAAATAAGGTGACAATTTATAAACAATTCTAGCAGAGTGGTCCAAGATTACTTTAAGATGCATTGTCCCACATGGCCAGAAATGGATCTGGATGAATTAAGGAAAATAGCTGTGTATGTCACTAAAGAACATGAAGAGACAAAGGTACAAACTAATGACCTATTAGATACCATACAAAAAGAACTGAAATCGTTATGTAATAAACTAGAAAAACAGGAAAGAGAGCATGATGATACTACACCAATACCACTTGCCCCTCTCCGAGAGTCTAATTATCAATCTTTGACCTGCCACTTCTGTAATAAAAAGGGCCACTTACTGATGCATTGCAGGAATTTGTTATGGATAATTAGGAATAATAATAATAACAACAACTACAACAATTACAGAAACAACACTAATTTCAGAAACAATAACTATAAGAATAGCAATTTCACAACTGATAATCAGACAGATAATCCATAAGAAATGATCCCCAAATAGTATCTTCAAAGTGGAGCTTGTCCACGCACTACTCAGGGTGCTTCTGCCCCTCCATGTGGGGCATAAGGAGGTGCCCTTTAAAACTCTATTGATTTTGTTGTTTTGTTGCTATTAACCCATTTCAGTTTTGTCTCCCTCAAAATAGAAAAGAAGAAGAAGCAGATTTTAAATACAGTGCTTCTCTACCCCCTTACTATATTTGTGCTATCCGGTATTTGACATGTGCCTTTATGAAAGACCATAACAACTTGCTTTGTAGTGATCACTTGGAAAACTTGTATTTTGTGTATTTGGAAGATTTGATCAATTACTTTGAAGGAAACCTGTATCTGTATTGAATTGATTAGCATTTCATGCTTTTTGTGAAATTTTTGTATTTTCTTCGATGTATCATCGTTTTTATAACTCCATTGTTTTACCTTATTATCACTAACACTGTGGATCATGGCTAAGCTAAGAGGAAATGCATCTAAATTCTTGGGTAAGAATCTTTATATTTTACCCCTCCTTAAGTGACATGAATTGCAACATATATATATATATTTTTTTTTTCTCATTCTCACTGATTATAGGAGATACATATATTTTGAATTTTTAGCACATTTTTATAATTGCATGTGCAATTTTTGTATTTGAAGCACATGTTACCTAAAATGAAAGCATTTTTGATTATTAGATTATTGCAGGTTTAGTATATCCATTTGTTCTAACTATAACTGCCTACCCCAAAGCCTTAGACTACTGAAACTGCCATTGGTATTTTGCTATTATGGGCTTTGCACATATGTCTGATTCAATGAAATGAGATCAACAAATGAGCACAGATTTCATCTATACAGTGCCAAAGACACACGGCTATCTATATAATGCCAAAGAAGCACATGCCTAACCTACATGATGCCAAAAGAGCACACGGGTCAAAAAGAGAAACCAATCCTACTAGGATTGCTAAGACTTCTACATCAATAAAAAGGATTTGAACCTAGTGTGAATCTAGGATGTGAGGCTTAACATACATTAAGACATAGGTCTCCTTGAACCATACTCCTTGTGAAATTTATATCAAGTACCTAACAATTGGCTGTTCTGGCTCCATATTCTATCCCTGAGAAGAAATGATGAAAGAAGAAAAGAAGAAAAGACAGAATATCAGATCAATAAATACAAATCTAGTCCTTTTTTCTAAATTTCTTACTATGGTGGTTGACTGTGGTCCTGGCTGCTAAGTAGGTACATGCATGATATCAGACATGGATTACTTTAAGTGGACATTATTCAAAGACCTAGTGTGATTTTCTTTTTTTATTTAGAACTTTTTTTCATATGAAATTTTAGAATTGGATGTTTAGAATTTTTCATCCACTAGTTATTTGGCCTTTTTGTGCTAATTTTTCTGATGAATTTGATTGGCAGTGATTCATATGCCTCATGCCTCAGCCATGTTTTCCCTGTGCAATTTCATGTTTCTTTCTATCCTTCTCAGAGGGGAATGTGTTTTTATTTCATATGGAGAGTTTAGGTTGTTTTAGGAATAAAGATTTACTACCTCCTGGAATCCAAATGGAGATGCCTATGGAGAAACCATGGAGAATGCATTTAGGAGCCTAAGAGAGCAACCAGATGTGCAAAATTTTGAACTTTGGGGGGTTTTAAATTCATTTCTCTGGTTTTTAAATCATTTGTCTTGAAAAAATTAATTTGTTTTGTTAAATTCATCTTTTTTATTTAAATGCATATGTTTTATTTATGTTTTGTTGTGAAAGAAGGGGATTGCCTCCTGAATATTTTTGTAAAAGAAGCACCAAGTATTTGATTTCTTTATATTGTAAAAATCGTTACAATTCTCCCCTTGTGTTGATGTATATACCTTTTATTTTATTGTAATTGTAAATTTATTTATGTTTGTTATGATCCATTGGTGAGACTGGTTTCCAAAAGGATCACGGTGGGGGGGGGGGGGCGGAGGGGAGAATGTGTCATTTGGAATTGCTGTAAGCCATGGAAGACTAAAATTCCTAGGGCTCCCTGCTATAACTTCTCCTGACACCTCCCACTTCCTTTGTGGGAGATATTGGAGAAAGTATAAAAGAGAAAGTTTGGTGCCTTTTCTTTCTCCTGAGCCTGGACACTGGATGAAGCTATCTACCCTGATCTCTCTCTCTCTCTCTCTCTCTCTCTCTCTCTTGGCCCCTTTTCCCTTTCTATCTACCTCCTGTTATCAAAAAAGTGGGTGATCTTTTGAATCTTTAGATTAAAGGAAGGAATGAAGGTGGTTGAGGTAGTAGGAGAGGAATGGAAGGGATGGCTAAGTTTAGGGAGGAATGGACAAGGTAGTATTTGAATGGTATGAGTACAGGTGAGGTATTCAGGAGAGGCAGCTAACACAGACTAGACACTCAGGCTAGAGACAGAAATTGGCTGAACCCTTCCAGGCAGGAAAGGTACTTCCATAGATACAAGGAATAGGGCCAGTCAGAAATGGTTTAAATCTGACTTGAGGGCTTTCTTGTCAGTTTCTCAAGTCATCAAAGGAGGAGTTGCAAGGCTCCTCCCTGTCAGTGAAACTGAAGGGAATCAGGAGAAAGTGTCTGGCAACTACTTCCTCCCAAAATGGATGCCTCCAGTTCCCTCAAGAAATAAAATAGAATAATTCCTTCCCTTCAAACCCTGCCTAATTCTTCAACACAATGATTCACCAGAGGGTTTGATTAGGTAACACAGGGGATTTATTAATGTTCAGGGTTAGTCAGAAGGAGAGAAGGGTTTGGGGTTCCTGACAGCCACTAGGAAGAAACTCAAGATGGGGGAGGGTCACAGGAATGGGTTAGACTGAGAGAAAACCTGCTCTCTTAGCCAGGGAAGATTTGGCTGCTTTTAAAGTAGAGGGTATACTAAATCAATAAAGTAAGGTACAGTTTGATTCAAGGATGTTCTACTTGCCTATAGGGAAACTAAACCCACAATGTCTGATCACTAAAAACACCAAAGCCACCCTTCCTCCTAGAGCCCACAGGAAAAAAGGAAAGGTCATAGGGGAATAGTATGAAGAAGGTCAGGGAGAGGTCCAGAGAAATTAGCTAAGTTCAAATTGTCCAGACACAAGACACAGGCCAAAAGTAAAGTTGAAAGCCAAAGGCAGAGCTCCAGTTGGTCCTTTCACTCTCCTCAAGCCTCAGGAACCAACTGAACTTTCTCACAGGATTCTAAAGCCTCTAACTGCCAGAAGTTTTCAGTTAACTTTTGCAAGGGCAAAAGCCTTTTTTGCATCTTTACATTACACTCCTAGTTTTTCCTTGACCTTCCACTTTCTAATTTAAATAAAACCTAGCTATTCTAAACCCTAAAGTTGCTCTCTGATCTTTTATTTGAGCCTGAAAGGGCTCTGGTCAATTTCCCCCTGCACAGGCCTGGGGACTGCTACCTTCCTTTCCCTTCCTCTACCTTGATCTCTCCTTTCTTCCATTCCATCCAACCTTCCTACCTTCCTCACTTCACCCCCTCACACCAGCAATGCATTAGGGTCCCAATTTTGCCACATCCCCTCCAACATTTATTACTTCCCTTTGCTGTCATTTTAGTCAACCTGCTAAGTGTGAAGTAGTACCCCAGAGTTGTTTTGATCTTCATTGCTCTAATTATGAGAGATTTAGAGCACTTTTTAATGTGCTTATTGATCATTTTGATTTCTTTATCTGAAAATTGCCTATTCATGTCCCTTGTCCATTTATCAATTGGGGAATGGCTTGATTTTTTTTTCACAATTGATTTAGTTCCTTATAAATTTGAGTAATTAGACCTTTGTCAGAACTTTTTGTTACAAAGATTTTTCTGAATTTGTTGCTTCCCTTCTAATTTTGGTTGCATTGGGTTTGTTTGTACAAAACCTTTTTAATTTAATATAATCAAAAGTATACATTTTACATTTTTGTGATATTTGGATATAATTTCTAATCTTTTGCTCCCACAAATAGAACTTCAATAAATATTTTTGCACAAAATTTTTTTATCAAAAACTCTCTTTGGGAAACAGTGTTATTTTGCTGCAGTTTAAGAATATGCATAATTTTTAAAGTCCCTTGGGCAGTTACAAATTACTTTCCAAAATATATCAATTTATAGCTCCACCACCACTATTAATGTTCCAATTTTTCTACACTTCCTCAAATAAATCTATCTTATCTCCATTACAGAAGGTTTTAAATAGATATATTATTTATCATTTAAAGGAAATCTTCATTAATTCTTTTACTCTGTGGTATTTTTAATGGGAACAAGTGTTGTATTTTCTTAAAAGCCTTTGCCTTTGCTGCATCTATCTAGATAATCATAGGACTTTTGTTGCTTATATTGTTGATACAGTCAGTTATGTCAATGGTTTCCCCAATATTGAACCAGCCCTGCATTCCTGGTATAGATCTCACCTAATCATAATGAATGGTCCTTGTAATATTTGCTAGAATCTCTTTGCTAGTATTTAAAATTTTTTAATCAATATTCATTAGAGAAATTGGTCTATAGTTTTCTTTGTTTTCACTCTTAGTCATTTTGGTATTAGAAATATATTTCTGTCTTAAAAGAAATTTAGGAGGACTATTTCTTTGCTTATTTTTCCAAATAGTTTACATAGTATTGTGCTGAGGGCCACAGAGGGGACAAGGGCCCATTGAATCCATGCAGAATGACAGAGTCATGTGTGAATCTTGTGATCTGAAAAACAGGCCACAGGAAGGATGGAAAACTCAATTAGACCCCCCTGTGTGACTCCCTTCTGATCAACACATTTTATTACTGGAATTATTTTAATCAATATCTCTAGGAAAGTCCCAAGTCTTGTAGTCTAGATACAGAAATCCCCTAATCATCTTGTAATAATCAGCAATTAATGAGTTGATATTTCATACCCTCAGTAAAAGCAGCATTTAAAATGATAGAAGCTGTTTCTAATGTCTCCTGATTTCTTAGAAATCTGGAGGACAGAGGATGGCAAGTTAAAATACTTTATTACTTAAAATATTACTTAAAATACTTTATTACTTCATTGAACTTAACCTCATAGTTTTAGAAGTTCACACTTTACCCTATCTTTTGAAATATGTTGAATAATAAAAGACTATTATTGAAATAATGTTTGGATAAAATTAGGTCTTGGTAACCTTTGAATGCTGTTTAGACTAAAGTAATCTATACGAAAAATGTGTTATTCATGTCAACTCCTATGTAACCTTGAAATCTAAGCTGTTTAGACTTAAGATGTAATGTGTATTGTTCGTGCCAGCCTTGTGGAAAAAACTAGTCTTGAAGAAAAAATTATAAAAATAAAACACAGCTCAAAGGCTGGTAGAACAGCTCTGGGCTGACTTCTTGGCACTGTATTGTTCTCAGTTTCCTTTCACATTCCCTGATGCTGCCAAGCTATCCAAGTCTTCTGTTAATGTGTAGGCTGGCCCTACACAGTATTGGGTTTAATACTTCTTTAAATTTTTAATAAAATTAATTTGTGAATCCATCTGGCCATAGAAATTTTTTCTTAGGGAATTCATTGACAGCTTGCTAAATTTCTTTTTCTGAGATGAATTATTTAAATATTTTATTTCCTCTACTATTAATCTGGGCAATTTATGTTTTTGAAATTGTCCATTCATTTCACTTAGATTGTCAGATTAGTTGGAATATAATTGGGTAAAATTACTCATAATAGTTGCTTTAATTTATTCTCTATTGATAGTGCATTCACTCTTTTCACTTTTCACTTTTGATACTGATAATTTAGTTTCCCTTCCTTTTTTAAATTAAATTAACCAATAGCCTCTATATTTTATTGTTGTTGTTGTTTTTTTTTTCAGAAAACCAGCTTTTATTTTTTAATATTTTTTTAAACCCTTAACTTCTGTGTATTGGCTCCTAGGCAGAAGAGTGGTAAGGGTAGGCAATGGGTGTCAAGTGATTTGTCCAGGGTCACACAGCTGGAAAGTATCTGAGGCCAGATTTGAACCTAGGACCTCCTGTCTCTAGGCCTGACTCTCAATCCACTGAACTACCCAGCTGCACCAAAAACAGCTTTTAGATTTGTTTATTACTTCAATTTTTTCTTACTTTTGATATTATTGATGTCACTTTTAATTTTTAGGATTTCCAATTTTGTGTTTTATTAGGAATTATTCATTTGGTTTTATTCTAATTTTTTACTTTACACACAAAATTCATTAGCCTTCCCCCCATTTTCTTTATATAAGCAACTAAAGATATAATTTTACTGATTTAGCTATAACCCATAAACTTTGGTATTGTCTTGACATTTCAAACAATTTAAAATTTGTTTTTATGATATATACTTTGACTCATTTATTCTTCAGAATTAGATTATTTAATATTAAAATATTTTAATCTATCTTTTCAAGGTCCTTTATTTAATGCAATTTTATTGCATTACAAACTAAAACTGAATCATTTTATTTTTCTGCTTCTCTGCATTTGATTGGAAGGTTTTTGTGAAGGAGCTATGAACTGCTGAGTAAAGGTATATTCTTTCTATTTCCATTTGACTTCACCCAAAGGTCTATTATATCTAGCTTTTCTAATATTCAATTCACCTTAACTTCTTCCTTATTTATTTCTTGGCTAGATTTATAGTCTAGTTCTGAGAGGAAAAAAATGAGGTCTTCCACTTGTATGGTTTTGTAATTTATTTCCTCCTGCAATTAAGGTAAAATAAAGCTGACCCATGCCAACAAACATTTACTAAACATCTACTCTATGGATGACATTTTGCTAAGTAGTAATTATAGTAAGATAGAATGTCAAATCATTTGAAGGAAATTGTGTTGGAATAAACTTCCACTAAAGTTGTTGCAGAATATCTTATTTATTACTGCTATTACTATTGTCATTATTGTTGTTCAGTCATTCAATAGTGTCTAAATCTATATGAACCCACAGACATTGACCATGGGGTTTTCTTGGCAAAGAAGTCAAAGAGGTTTCCCATTTATTTCCCCAGTACATTCGAATTTTACAGATGAGAAACAGATGGAAATCAGAGTAAGTGATTTCCCCAGGATCACAGCTAGTAAGTGTCTGAAGCAAGATTTGAATTCAAATCTACCTGACTCCAGGTGAAGTGAACATTTAAAAAACCTGTAAAAATTGATTTTTTGTAATCTATATATTATATATTTTTGTATTTAGAAACATTATTCTGAGAAGGAGATGTAAAGTTTAAACAAATTTTCAAAGCATTCATAACACACAAAAAAACTGGAGTATATCTTCTAAAATGTTATGCTAAAATTTCATTTTAACCTCATTTATCTCTTAGATTATGATATTTTCCTTCTAATACTAAAGTTGTTCAATTCTGAGGAGGTTGAAGAAAAGCTAGGAGTAGTCTTGGGGTGACAAAAAGGGATTTAAAAGAAAAAATTATTTCCTTTTTTGCCATAATAGAAAAAATATATTTATAAACTTGGCAAATTTATTTTTCCCCATTGTGTCACCAGTTAGATTTTCAAAAGCCTATTAAGTAGATTTGATTACTTATCCCTGGGTTAAGAAATTGTCCCTATTTAAAACAAAAATTGCCCAAAGTTGCCAACATGGAGTTCTTCTCTACTTCTCAGATTTTTTTTAGTTTGGACTGATTTCAATAATTCAGTTTTTAAAATTCTTGTCTTCTGTCATCCAGAAATATGGAGATTTGGATGGAATAGAAAGAACATTAAGTATCAGGGAGAAAGGGGATGGATGGTACAAAAATCAAAAGAAAAGATGACACATACAAAGTTTAATTATTTCATAATGTTTACCTAGGATAAGCATTGGACTGTGCTATCCAGAATATATGTTTTTGATGTTCAATAATTTTGACTCTATCATGGAATTCTTAAGCTAGAAATAGAAGACTCTTAGAACTACTCTAGGACATGCACTCAACATGTATTTTACCAATGAGTAAAGTAAGATACAGAGAGATAAAAATCTAAGGTCAAATATTGTTTTGGTGTCTTAGCCATTGAGCATGTTACAATATTTGACATAAAAAAGAATAGTTTTAAAAAATTATTTACTTTTATATAAAAAATTAAAGTGACATTCATCTAATGGTTGTAGACTATAAAACTTTCCCTCTATCTTTCAGCCTGAGAAAAGCCATCTTTACTTCCTTGTTCCTTAGTGTGTACACCAGTGAGTTCATAAGCGGTGTGATAACTGTTTGAAAAATGGCCACAATCCTATCCATAACATTTTTTGAGCCTGGTCTTAGATAAATGATGAGACCTGGTACAAAGAAACATAAAACCACAATGCAATGGGAAGCACAGGTCTGGAAGGCTTTGTGTCTGCCTTCTGCTGTGCGGATCTTCAAGACAGCATGAACAATATACACATAGGAAAGGAAAATCAGGAAGCCACATGCAGAAGCAACAACTCCAATGTTAACAAAGATCACCATTTCATTGACTGATGTGTCTGCACAGGCTAATTTGAGAATAGGTGGTGCATCACAAAGGTAGTGCTCAATCTGGTTGGGACCACAGTAGGGCAGGCGGAAGGTCAGAGCTGTCTCGGCTGTTGAGTGGACAATACCACTAAGCCATGTGCCTGCAGCTAGAATGGCACATGTTTTCCCACTCATCATGGTAGTATAGCGCAGGGGATAAGTGATGGCCAGATAGCGGTCATAGGACATGAGGACAAAGAGGAAACACTCTGTGTTTGCCAAAGCATAGAAGAAATAGAGCTGGGCCACACAGCCATGAAATGAGATGGCTCCACCATCTGGGGAGATGAGAGTCATAAGTATCTTGGGCACAGTGACAGTGGAGAACCACATGTCAATGAAGGAGAGATTAGCCAGAAAATAATACATGGGAGTGTGGAGGTGGGAGTCTACCTTGATCACCAACAAGATGAGAAGGTTGCCTACCAAAGTGAGTACATAAATCACTAAGAAGATCCCAAATAAGGTAGTCCCTAGTTCTGGTGCATGAGGAATCCCTGTGAGGATGAATGTAGTCACAATGCTTTCATTTTTTCTGTCCATTTAGATAATGAATTCTTCTTCCTAAAAGAGAAAAAAAAATCATTCAACAAATAGACAAGCTTCTAAAAACACATTATATGCTAATCTTTTTAGTAGATGTAAATACAAATAGAAAAATAAAACAGTTCTTACATTCAAGAATATTATATTCTCTTGGAGGAAATAACTTATAAACCTAGGATTATAACAGAGAATAAGGGCTGACATTCTCAACATGTAACATAGTCACCCTTTTTACTCTCTAATTACCCATCATTCTTCTATCATATTTTAAGGCAATTAAAGGATATGTTGTGATATTTCTCTTAATAAAAATTGAAACACCTCTCTCATTATTTACTCTTAAACCACTACTCCACTTTATTGATGTTATTAACTTAAATATAACAGAGAACTGTCTTTTTCCATAACTTTTTGCTGATCTCAATAATGTCTCTGATCTTCTAAGATTAAGAGAGCATTAATTTTTACATATAATTTATTAACAATGCAACAAAAATAAAACAAAGACATAAATAATTATTTATAATCTATTAGGTGTGAGAAAAATAAAGCCACATTCATTTATGAAATTCTCTAATATTTCTGACTTCTCATCAGTTCTGGAAACACAAGACAAAAACACAAAAAACATTTCTGTCAGAATATCATTTAAAAATTCTCATCAACAATTCTTTTCATGTTTCCTCAAAAGATAAGTTAAAATATTTTTCTCAAAAAATTCCTCTGAATGGAAATTGAAAATGACTTTTCTTCATTCAAATTAATGTTTGAATTTTGCTGTCCCTCTTTTATCCCAGTTCTTTGTCAATTTCTGCAGATCAGAGCAAATACATGCTGGAAAAGCAGAAAAAGGGAATGGTATTAAGAGAGGAGTTTGACAAATGGTAAATATCATAGGTGAGAAGGGGCAAAAAATGTAATAGCCATAGAGAATAAAACAATGGGACATAGGAGCCAAAGAAAAGCAATGGAAAACTTAGCCCTCATCTTTCATGAGAAAAATGGCAAGCAAAAAATGCTACTGATTTTTTTTATACATTGTTTGGGAAGATTCTTAAAATAGGTAGCATTGCTGTATATCTAGGGAAAGCAGTGGTAGATGTTTGGAAACAGAGAAGAAACATACAGACAGATAAGAGACTTTAGAGATAGCTAGAAACAGGAGGAGAGGAGGGAGTGAAGAAGAGAAACTGGTTGAGAAAAGAGAGAATTACTTTCCCCGCTCTGTGTGAAGGGAATTAATCTCTTTCTCAGGGGAGATTTCATATTGAGGATGGTAAATGACTAGGAATTTACATTTCACATAGATTGAACTGATTCTCTAATTCAATAGTTTCTATTTAGTTTTCTTTATCCTTTTGATAAAATTTGTCAATAATATTGTGAATTCCATAAACAGTTACTATTTGAGACTTCCAGCTTGGTTTTTCCATACCATGGAAACTTCAATCTAAAAGTTACATATACCTATTTTTTTATTTCATTTAATTAAAGAAAATTTGTTTCTTACATTAAAATGTCTAGTTTACTGCCTTCCTCCTTACATTTGAAAAAGATCTAAAATTACAAAGTGCAGAGTGAAATTGTCTATTTGGTTTGTGACACTGAGGCCTTTAAGGGTATCAAAATACCAATGCCAAAGAGATAAATGATGGAACATTTTATAGCAGCAGAAAAACAAATATAAAAATGATTAAAATATTAAGGGCAAAATCTTCCAAACTCTTCACAAAAAAGGAAAGGACTATGAGGCATCAGTTGTGACATAGAAAAAGGACCTAGGAAATTTTGTAGTATATCCATTATCTTTGGACCTCAACCCCTCTGGAATTCCAGTATGTTTTATGAAAAATGAAGATAATAATATTTCTACCATGTATCTGACACCATACTCTTAGGAAAATGATTTATAGACATGAAAGGGCTAAATGAATTTGATAAATGTGGGTACTAAATAAATAAACATTTT
This sequence comes from Gracilinanus agilis, assembly GCF_016433145.1. Lineage (NCBI taxonomy): Eukaryota > Metazoa > Chordata > Mammalia > Didelphimorphia > Didelphidae > Gracilinanus > Gracilinanus agilis. The sequence continues at coordinate 211,124,913 of NC_058132.1, read as the reverse complement.
AATCATGACTCTGAATATATCAGTTGATATGATGCCTCAGAAAATGAACACATATAAACCATTATCCTGTCTTGTAAAAGGTTATATGGCACATGTACTTGGAATTCTTTGCTCTGTCTTATTTGTAATTACTCAAGAAAACCACACTGGAGCTAGAAGGCATGTCTGAGATTACAATTATCTAGGGGTTTTTTTATCCTGGCTCCCTATGGGTGACTACAGAGAGCAGGAATCCAGGGATATATGATGGCACAAAAAAGTTAGTGTAACATCTATAAATTTATGAAGGAAATAGGTTGAACATATACTTAGTTATCAACTATTTATTTTTGACTGTAGTATACTAGAGATGACTTCCTCAAATTAGACTCTTAAATAAAATTAATTAAATGAAGTACTAATTTGTCCAGAGGGTACATACAATTAATTTTCTGAAAGTCATTTTCCAAAGAAATCATCACAACTAGAAATATAAGTGAGTTTAAAAAAGATTTGATCATTTCTTGGACAATGAGACTTAAAATAAAACTTGGAGACCTTCCTTAACCCAGTTTGTTACTTAAAGAAATAAAATGAGCCTGACAAGAAACTCTTGAAATAAACATTAATGATAAAGACATTTGTTGGCACTACTTTAAGTATTTGTAATGGAATCTGCTTTTCTTGACATTTCAATAGATTAGTGAGAAAAAGAAGAAAGGAATAGAATTTCAAACTGAAAATAAAATAAATTCAAATTTTAAAATATTTCAAAAATCTCATCACAAAAATATAATTGGGAAATGCTTAACAAAATAAATTAAATTTTAATATAGCAAGGACTAATAAATATCTGATTAGATAAGTCCTGCCTCAGAAAAATGCTGGCTATGACACTACAAGTTAATTGCCTTTTTTTCTTTAATTTTTTTTTATTAGTAGAGACAATAATAACAGTTGGTTCAAATGTTTTTTTGGGAGAGGATCACAAAATTTTAAAGTGATATGTAAATGCTATTCTCTCTTATATGTACATCACTCATTATTTTGTTAGATCTGGAAAAGATTTTGAAGATGATCTAGATTTCTGTCCAACCCTTTACTTTTCAGCTGAGGAAACTTCAAGTCAGATAATTAATATCACTTGCCCAAGATAAGACCAAAGGAAGGAGCAGAATCATATCTCAAAGCCAAATCTTCTGAAAATTATGCCTCTAAGTTTTGTTTCTTTGAATAGACCAGATTCATAGGTTTTAGAATCCAGAAATTCTGACTATAGATAAAATACACTGCCACATCACTGCCTCTCTAGATGACAGGAAATCAGAATATTTTGGTCTGATATCAGAAAGAAAAGGTAACTATATTCCTTCGTGTCATTTTTGGAGACAGAATTCTGGGTGGGAAGAATCATGGATATTGAAATTTCCCTGTTTTTATTTTCTAATATCCCTCTTCTTCCTATTCCAGAAAAACATTCTCCTTAGATTTTCTCCTTAATCTAGTTCTTAGAAGAAAATTGTTAGAAAAGTTTAGAATAAAAATAGACCTATAAACTCTTCAGCAATGAACTGAGTATTGTAATCTTGGTCACACAAGAGCAACAGAGTAGGACATATGATGATATTGCAAATAGCCAAGCTCCATGTTGATCTGAGTTGGTAAAATCCAAAAATACATGTGTGAAAGTATAAGATTCAACACTGCACGGAGGTAGAGTACAATCCCGTGTCTGTACTTATGTGTATACAGTTCCAGATATTATTGTGATTCCAAAAGTTTGGAATAAAGAACATGACATATGAGGAGAAATGAAGACAGCTTTGGTTAAAGAAGAAAAGCATAAGAATCTGAGTGGAAACAAAATTCCAACAGATATCAGTTTTCTATAGTTCTAACCCCACCCTTCCCCAATGAAATTCCAGTGCCTGGTACTACATTCTAAATTAGGTACCTCTTTCTTAGGCTCACTACATAAAAACAAAAAAAAAAAAACTAAACTAAAAAAATTAGAAAAATCACATATAATACAGTAAATGTAATGTTATGGAAAACTTATTATAAGAAATTTCATTTACATGTAATATTTTCTCCAAAGGTAGTGTTTTTTCTTTGATTTCTCTTATGTACCATCTATTACTTTTTATGGTTCTTCACTCTTTCCTAATTTTAGCACCATCCAGAGTTCTATCCTTGTATTCGTTTCCTTTTTTCCTCTGTGTTCTATTCTTTTACAGTCTCATCCACTACCATGACATCAACTCAATGTACAGGATATCAAATTACATCACCATCCATTACTTCTCTCCTTCACTTCAAAGTTCCTATTGGGCATCCCCCTGTGGGTATATCAACAACACTTCAAACTCAAGTGCAAAGCCAAATAATTCTCCTCAGGTTGACCTCCTTGCAACTTTTCCATCTTTATTATTCATACTACCAATTTCTTAGTCACAAAGTCTGTAGTCTTTTGAAATGTCTGTCTCACACTCACCTCCCTCAAATTAGTCACCAAAGCAAATTAATTCTGACTCTGCAATTTCCTTTGATTCTATCAGTGCTTTTCAGACTCATTGCCACCATTCTAGTTTAGGTCCTTATCAATCATCTCTCTTTTACATTATAACAAACTTATCTGCCTAGTTTGCCTGCCTCCAATCCCTTCTACTTTCCTCCCTACCAAAAAGCTCAAACCCTATATGGTATTTATTTGCCAATACTAATGCAATTGTTTAATTATATCATATTATATCAAGGACTCTTTGTGACTCCTAATAAAGTGACTACTTTTTAATCAAGAACTTAAAGTCACAGAGAAGGAGGAGACTTAGAAAGAATTGCCAAGTTAAATATACTTGCTTTACAAGTCTCTTCTTCTCTTCTACATGACAATGTGGAAAAAATAGCAGTCTAAGAATTTAAAAAATCTCTCTTCAAGTCCTAGGCAAATCATTTCATCAACATAGACCTCGATTTTTCCCATTTATAAAAATAGATATAATATTTTCAAGGTGTGTTTCACAGAATGATTGTCCAGAAAGTGGTTTATAAAATTTAAATTTCATTAAAAAATGATGTCTAATAAAATTAAATGTAATTTTAAATTCCTCAAAGGTAGAAGCTGAATCTTATTCATTTTAGATTCTCTAGAGAAGTGATGGGCAAACTTTTAAAAGAGGGAGCCAAAGGAAAGGAAATGCTCATCTGTCAGTCTGTTTCTAAGGCAACTCTTCTGAAGTTTCATTGTATGGTGTCTTACTCATTGTATTCATCAGATTAGGAATAATGTCATGCAGCCTGATAGAACATTTTAGGGGGCTACATCTGGCCCATTGACCGTAGTTTGCCCATCACTGCTCTAAAGCACTTAGCATGCTCCCTCACCTACAATAGTCACTCAATAAAGGTTAAAGAATAAAAGAGGAAGGGAGGGAGGGAATGAATAAATATATTCATATCTTTTTTCCAATGAGGAAAACATGGCTTTTCTCATCCTTTGTTACTGACCTGCTAGATAGAAAGTCTGAGTAAAGAGGTACATTTCAAAGGCTAGGAAAAGGCAAAAAGGAGTAGTTGCTTCTTTGAAATGAAGCTTCTCCTAGTAACAGATGCCACAAGAATAGCAACCCTCTAACCTCCAAAGAGAATGAATTTAAATGCTTCATTCCACAGGGTTTGAGACTGCCTTGAACTCCCTTGGTGCTCAGGAGAACAAGAGGCAAAACAACATAGGTTGAAGTGTTTATACATTTAATGTACATTGGATTATTGATACCTCCAAATTTATATTTTCTTTTCTTTTTAAGCCCTTATCTTTTGTTTTAAAGTCAACACTAATTATCTAATTTTAAAGCCAACACTAATCAGCTGTAAGACAGAAGAGCAAGATAGGCTGGGTAACTGGGGATTAGTGACTTGCCCAGAGTCTTATAGAAAGTATCTGAGACCATATTTGAATCCAGGTCTTCCAAAATCCAAACCTGAGACTGTTCATTATGCTACTGTGCTACTCTCCATTTTATGTTTTCTTAAGAACACGAATGTTCCATGACAAAAATACACATACACACACACACACACACATTTTTTATGAATTCTTCTATGTGCACAATTGGTATATGAAGAGTTTAGGAACTTTTCTTGATAAAAAAAAAAAGCTATAATATTTTCTGCTAAACAATTTACAAAATATACATATAACCCAGTGAAATTGCTTATCAACTCCAGGAGGGGGAAGGGAAGAGGGGAAGGAGAAAACAAGAATAATGCAACCATGGAAACAATTTTTAAATAAAAAATAACTAAAAGATTTACAAAATATTGTTCTGGTGTCCAAAGATATTATCCCTCAGTTTGATGCACTGTCTCTTTGGTGATTTCTCCTTTTTCTCCAGAAATAATTTTTAGTCTTTCCTGAATGGATGCCAATCTGCAGCAACTAGAAGAACAATACTTCATTCTCACTGCTTTTTCATGTTTACTGTGCAAATGAATACATTTTACATTTTGTATTGTGAAAAGGAATTCTTGGTTCTCTGTGAGTTCATACCTTACTTGATGCTAGGTGAGAACAAGCCAGAAACTTAAGAGTTCACACACTCAGAAAGTTGTGTTTCCAAATGTGAGAACTCAGACAATTCAGAAACACTGATTGGCCCCCATGAAAAGGGGTAGGGACAGTAAACCACTATAAAAGCCATGAAAATACCTGAGGAGGGAGGCTGGTGAAGAAATCTGGTGAAGGAGGCTAGTAGAGAGTGGACTCCAAGAAGAGAATCACTCCAAGAAGGAAGTCAGCCTCAAGAAGAAGGTCTGCTCAAAGAAGAAAGTAGGCCTCTGGAGTCACCTTCAGCTCCATTCATTGTCTTGGGTGAGTGGATAGCTGGTTTCCCTTCCTGTCTTCTGGAGATAGTTCATTAACATTAATTCCTTTGCTCTCTAGTGTTTTTAATGGGGATGGGTGTTTAATGGGGATGGATATTACATTTTATCAAAGGCCTTTTCTACATCTATCAAGATAATGATATGACTTTTGTTGCTTATATTATTGATAGAGTCAGTTATTTTGATGGTTTATCCAGTATTGGACCAACTCTGCATTCCTCGTATAAATCCCACCTAATCATAATGAATGGTCCTTGTAATATGTTACTGGAATCCCATTGCTAGTATTTTAAATTTTTTTTGATTGAATATTCATTAGAGAAATTGGTCTATAGTTTTCACTCTTACTCATTTAGGTATCAGCAACATATTTGTTTCTTGAAAGAAATTTAGGAGGAATACTTCTTTGCTTATTTTCCCAAATAGCTTACATAGTATTGGTTTTGATTTTTCTTTAAATGTTCAATAGAATTAATTTTTGAATCCATCTGGCCATAGAAATTTTTTCTTAGGGAATTCATTGAACACAGCTTGTTCAATTTCTTTTTCTGAGTTGGGTTGTTTAAATATTTTATTTCATCTCCTATTGATCTGGACAATTTATGTTTTTGAAATTCTTCCTTCATTTCACCTAGATTGTCTGATTTGTTGGAATATAATTAGGTAAAATTACTCATAATAGTTGTTTTAATTTCTTCTCTATTGGTGGTACATTCACTCTTTTCATTTTTTATACTGATACTTTGTTTTCTTTCCTTTTTTAATTAAATTAACCAATAGTCTGTGTATTTCATTGGGTTTTTTCATAAAACTAGTTTTTATATTTGTTCATTAGTTCGATTTTTCTTACTTTTGTATTTATTAATGTGTAATTAGAAAATCCTGAACCTTTGTATTACAACTCCCAGTATCCTTTTCCTTTTGTACAAGTAATGTCCTTATGTATTTGTATATAGTTATTTGTGAGACTGCCCTTTCTATCTTCCCTCACCACTGTGGGTTGGGTTAGCTCCCTCTTTGCTCTAGCTTTTGACTTTCCTTCTGCTTCAAGTTATTATTAATACACTTTGTAAAATATAATACTTGGAGTATTTGGATATCAATTTTAATCTTACAATTTGGCATACCATGAAGGGATACAGATTATCTAGAATTCTTTACTCAGCCCCTCAGTAAAGATACAGGGCTTTCCTAGGGCTGGGACCATACCTCATCATGAAAGCTGCACTCTCCCACCTGTAGCCATTTCTCCAGGCCCAACTGCCTCCCAGGTTTGACCAGACATAAATCCGTGCCTTTGTGGTTCTTGTGCTCTCCCAGGCTCATGGTAGCGGCTGTTCTTGATTCTTCTCCTGCTACTACTGCCGCTACTTCCTGCCTGCTTGCTGTCCCCACCTCACTGGCTACTCATAAGTTTTAAACTCCCTGCCCAGCCCCAGCCCAGCAGAGAGGGATCCCTTTATCCCTTTCCCTTACCGGGTAGCTGGTTAACTCCTAACCCCTGCTGGGCTCCTTTGCCTTAGCAGAGTGTCCTGGTCCACCCTCCTAGATAAGCCCTTCTCCACCCACCTGAGAGCTACCTTCCTAACTTCCTGCCTGGCTCTAATCCCTCCCTCTGGAGTGAATTTGCTTTTGGGACAAACACAAACCCAAAACCCACCTAACCTTGCAGCCAGATACTCCATTTTGGTTTCTGGCACACACAGACTACCTTAACTCCACCCCCTTCCTCCCACCTTGATCCACTCCCTTGTTACCATGCTTCCTCTTGGCCACTAGAGACCAGTATTGAGCACCCAGTTTTGTCTCTTGACCACTAGAGGCCAGTATAGAACACTCAATTTTTTTTTTCCCCTCATGAGTTGCTGCAACTGCTTTTCTACCATTAGAGGTCAACACCAATAAGAAATTGCAAAAAATAAAATTTTTTTTGCAAATAAAATCCAATAAAATCATATAGCATCATATAAAGTAAAATAAAATAAGATAAAATACCCCTATCCCTTACTGTACCCAACCCCCTAATAATTATTTAAAAATTTTAAATATACAATAAATAGATAATAATTAATTGAAAATTATTTTATTTTAATCTAATCTTCTGATTACAATGCCGTGCAGCATGAATGCACCTCTGCAAGAAAGTCTTCTGGGCGGTTAAGATGGCTGCAGAGTAAGGAGCAGCTGCTCGATCTCTCCTGACCGAACCACACAGGACCCCTCAAGGGGAAATAAAAACGAGTCCAAAGGAACAAAGGAACCCCACAGCAGGGCGCAGCATTGAAGGTACGCAGAATCGGGGCATTTCCACACTTTAAAGGGGTGAAACCGCTCTCACTAAAACACGAGAGGAAGAAGCCCCTCCCCCACCCCCCACACCGCACAAGCGGGTAAACAGGACTGGGGCAACCAGATAATCACTGGCAGCCCCTGAGCCCGTACCTGTGAGCTGCAAGACGAGGGACCCCAGGTGGCTGGGACTTTCCCTGAGTGCCCACGTGGGTGAAGGCACCGCCTCCGGCCAGGACAAAGGCCCCTAAAAC
>NC_058132.1:211037137-211114290 GCF_016433145.1 Gracilinanus agilis | reverse complement strand
GCCATACCTATCAAGCTACCAAAAAACTTCTTTACTGAATTAGAAAAAACTATAACAAATTTCATTTGGAATAACAAAAGATCAAGAATATCAAGGGAAATAATGAAAAAAAATGTGAAGGAAGGGGGCCTAGCAGTACCAGATATTAAACTATACTATAAAGCAGCAGTCATCAAAACAATATGGTACTGGCTAAGAGACAGAGAGGAGGATCAGTGGAATAGACTTGGGGTAAATGACATCAGCAAGACAGTGTATGTAATGGGCTCCTGTACCAGCAGCAATACAATGACCCAGGACAATTCTGAGGGATTTATGGTAAAGAATGTTACCCACATTCAGAGGAAGGACTGCAGGAGAGGAAACATATAAGAAAAGCAACTGCTTGAACGCATGGGTCGGGGCGGACATGATTGAGGGTGTGGACTAGAAACTACCACACCAATGCAACCACCAACAATTGGGAAATTGGTCTTGATCAAGGACACATGACAAAACCAGTGGAAATGTGCGTCGGCCATGGGTGGGGGGAGTGCGGGGGGTGAAGGGGAAAGTAGGAGCATGAAACATGTAACCATGTTAAAAATGATTATTAATAAATGTTAAAAAAAAAAAAAAAAAGAAAGTCTTCTGGGTTTCACCCAGTTGGAAACCTTTAAGGGTTTGGGTTCCCTCTTTCTCCTTATGTTGCTAGGAAATTTTCTTTTCCTCATCCTAAATGTAAAGACACAAAAAAGCTACCATATGAAAAATCAAAGCTAAAATGCAAGCTGAATTGCAAATTAAATTGGACGATTTCAAGCACTTCTTGCATGGTCCAATGGAAAAGGAGGATTCCATCCAAAAAATGTCTCATTTTTGCAAGGATATTCCTGAACTACTGAGAGAGGAAAATTGAATTTCTCCTAAAATAGAGATGGAAGGCCCTTTTCCTATATCTCAGGTGCAGAATTCCTCTCTTGTATTCTGTGCCTCTTCTCTCATGCTCTGAAACTTCTGGCCAACACTCCCTCCCCTGTTCCTTCTCCAGACACCCCACCTCTCCCCTGGCCCTTCTCCCACCCCATGGCCAACCCCAGCTCTGAGGAAACCTCCCCCTCCTATCATACCAGTTCCTACTTATGCTGCCTCAGTATCTTCACAGACAATTCCTAAGAAACCACAACCACACAACTGATTCCTATGAAGGCCTTTTCCCCTTAGGAGAAGTGCCCACAATAGGACACAAAGAGGATGTATTAAAATTAAGACACCATACACCTTTCACACCCTAAAATATAAAGGAATTAAAATGCAATATACCTTGTTATAAAGATTAACTGATAGCTATAACAAAAAAGATGGCTGACATATTTTTTTAATATGAACCTTCTTATAAAGATGTTGAAAAATTGCCCCAGGCTTTTCTAATGGAATATGAGAGGAATAAGATCATCTCTCATGTCAATAAAGTCTGAGGGTGCAATGTAGCACACTGGCAATCTCAGGATCCTCAATGGGACTATTATGACCTCAAGAACTATTTGTAATTATATTATGCTAGGGAGGGAAGCCATTCTAAAAGCAATGAGAGAATGCTCTGAAAGGTCTGGTGCATGGACCAAATTTGAATGCTTTAAGCAATCTGATGATGAGTCATCCTCCTAACTCTTGGGTAGACTCAATGAGCTTAGAGGTAGGTATCTGGATCTTGACTTTTCTACTGAAAAGGATGTTAGACAAATAAGGCGACAATTTGTCAACAAATGTTGCAGAGTTGTCCAGGATTACTTTAAAATGCATTACCCAAAGTGGCCTGAGATGGACATTGAAGAGTTGTCTCAAAAGGCCATAAAGAGAAAATGGAAAAGACTAACAATTTACTGGAAACTATTCAGAAGAATCTAGACTTTTAAGTGATAGAACTGATAAGAAAAAGAGGATGATATTCAACCAATGATACATGTCCCTCTCCAAGAATCTAACTATTGCTTCCTAACCTGCCACTTCTGTGAGAAGAAGGGTTACATAATGATGAACTGTAGGAATTTGTTTCAGGCAATGAGAAATAATATCCACTTGAATAATAACTTTAGAAACAATTATAAAAATAATAACTACAGTCATTATTTCAGGAATTGTAAATTTAGGACTGATAACAATTTTAGGGATATAAATCAGGCAACTGATAACTCAAACCAAATGGCCCTGCAACAATATATCGTAATTGGGGCTCATCCCTGAACTACTCAGGGTGCTAATGTTCCTCACGGGGGAGCCCAAGGAACTACCCAAAGATTATGAAGGTGTTCAGGGTTCAGGGTTCAGGGTTGGGGTTGGGCCACAGGAATCAGAGGATACAATCTTTGATTTTCCAGACCTTGATGTCTTACTACCTGTTGTTCCTATCCACTGCCCCCCCATACTGATGAGCCCCATGTAACATTAAAGGTTGGTAATGCCTACTATGAATGTCTTTTGGACACTGGAGCCTCCAGGTCTTTATTGAGGAGTACACATGATTCAGATTGCAATTCCATCAGATCAATAAATATAGTGGGGTATTGGGGATGGGTATCCCCAATAGGTATCAAGGTTCCAAAGTTTTCCCCTAGGATGGTGTCTTTAGGATCCTTGAGTGTGGAGCACTCTTTCCTCTTGGTGCCTGGCTCCCCTATAAATTTGCTGGGGATAGATCTTTTATGCAAGCTGGAAGATGCAGTAGGCCCAGAGAACTGCCTAGGAAACTCAAGCAGAAGGGAGACAAACTGATAGAAGTTCACCTGCCCCTCCCCTTTGTCAGAGTTGGATGCTGGCTATTGATCTTAACTGAAAATATGGTGAGTCAGTGGCTAATGATGCTGATCTGACTAATTTTATTCAAAGCTGGACTTGTTATCAGAAGAATATATTCTCACTAGAAGTTAATGGCTCTTGTTCTTATTCTCTAATTCCCAATCAAGGATGGACAATATGTTCAAAGATGCCTTCACAGCTGATCTCTCTCATGGGGTCCCAACTGCCACAGAAGCAAGGAAATGGAGGCTGGCTCTGGGTAATATATATAAAGGCCTATGTAGTTTAGATCAGAGGACTCTCACACCAATTGACTTAGTGTTTTTTTTTTTTCCAAGTGACTTAGTTTTAACAGAGGTTTTAATAACTTGAAGGGAATAGGAATAAGGGAATATGAAAGGAGAGAAGGATAGGTTATATCTTTGTAATGGTCTTGGTTGATGACAGGATGGCTTCTCCCCAAATTGGGGCAGAAGCCCAAAACAAAAATCTTCTTTCCCTATCTTTCTTCACAAGCTAATCTACTTCACTATATAAAGTAAATATAAGTGCAAGATGGTTTAAAGATGATCTTGATTGGAGATCTGAAGACATGGAGGTTTTGTTGTTGATTCCTGCTAGCCGGATTTCTTTGCAGCAGTATTAATTAAGGTCAGTGTGAGACAATCTTATTTGATGGCCTATAAGGGTAAAAGGCTGAATTCCACCAAGCTCTTCTGGTCAGAGTTATGCTAGGCCTCAGAAAGCAGTAGTAATCCCACCACCCTCTTCCTCCCAGCACCCTGTCCCAAGAAAGAGTGAGTCACTCATCTTGGGGTGTTCCATATATACCCACATTCTTAACTGCCCCTCTCTTGCAGTTCCATGGAAATGTACATCAATTGGGATTCTTCAAGCTACAGCAATCCTGGTTTTCTTGTGCATAGAATATCAACTGGAAATTCTGCTGGCATCTTGCATACATTACTCTAATCTACTCTATGCAACTAAATCTATGTCCTCTAATTGCCCCCCCAACATAAAAAAATCTACCCATATGCTGTATTCTAGACTACTGCAACTATCTATGATCTAGGAAGGGTAGAGAGAGTTATTCCAGGGCAGGGTAGGGTTTGCATGTAATACAGGCATGATAATACATGAAAAAATGTTAACACAAGTGTGTAACAATAAACTTTTCCAAAAAACATTGTCTAACTTTGCAAAATAGCAATAAATATAATCTAAGGTAATCATATCTAAAGAATGCAATAAAATATCCTTGTGAATGAAACAAAATGTAAGTTTGTAAAGTTGCAATAAAGTTATGTCTTAACTTACTTCCTATTACTCATATTAAAACAAAGCAATTATAGTATTCTATAGTTCTGCAACAGAAGCAGAATGATTCTAAAACAAAACTGTCATTCTAACAATGAAATTAACTAATCTTAAATGCTACATGTGTTAGTATCACTTATTCATGCTATGGTAATATTAATTTCCTAAGTTCTAAGTTATTAGTAATCTTAAGTCTCTCCTGTTAGCAATAACTATATACATTTCTTTGTATGGTTACTTATGCTTATTTCTATTGTCTCTTTCTCTAATCTGACTCTTTTTTTGAAATTCCCTATTTCTATCTCTCCCTGAGCTTGTTAGTAATTCTAAACTATTTATGTAGGTTAGTAATTATAATATAAATGTGCAAACATACACAATACATATATACACTATTAAACTTTGTACAAGCAAGAGTTCAAGTGATGTTAATCAAATCAAGAAACTCAATAGATTTCTTGATATGATGGAGATCATATGATTCCCTGACACTATTTACAGATATATATATATGCAATATTTACATATGATTTGTAGACTCTCATTTATCTACACGAGGTCCATGTTAAGATGTTAAAAATCAGTTTTGTGCTGTGTACCATGACCTATAATATTCTGCTGCATGCATATACTTAGCCTTTGTTGTTAGGTGTCCTTATCAGAACACACTTCTCATCTTGTCTATCTGTGTAATGTGGCATGCAACCTATCATGTGATGTTTAATTTGTGCATTGTATAATTGTGTAACTGATGCCATAACCTTACATTATATGCTTCCGTTAGTCCTCTTCTTACAATGTACTTAATAAAGTTTACAGTTCCTTGTCATTGTCCTTTCCTTTGTGCTGCTCTTGTTTTTTCTGTAACTTGTAGATGTTGTATGCTTCAGGCCTTCATCTGTACTGCATACAAACTTGTCTCTTGTCAATACATGTCTGTAGGTTGACTTGTCACCTTCTTATTCTGGAACTGTAGTGGTTGTGTAGCTGTAGTTGTGTTGATTGTGTTATATAATTTTTTGTGTTGCACTGATTTTTTGATTTTGAAATGATTTAGGATGATATAATCTTCATTTGTTGTTTTTACACTATGTGGATCTGTTTGTATGTTTACTATTATTTGATGCTGGTCTAATTAAGTTGTCTTTGGGTGTTTTTCATTTATTGCTTGTTCTTTTGCTGGTTTCACATGCAAGATGTGAAACCATGGGTCTCTATTCTGCACTTTAATACTTGTAGGGGTTGTGAGCAAGATTGATAAGGTCCAATCTACTTGGGGTCAATAATGGACTTTCTGGCAAAATTTCTAATATATACCATATCTCCTGGTTTCAGGTCATGCAAGCTAAAGTCTAATGGAACTCTCTGGTTTAAAAGACCCAATGTCTTTTATGTTACTCATCAAGATTTTTTTAGACTGTATGTACTGAAATAGCTGGCATTCAGCTCATGATTTCAGGTCATGCAAGTTAAAGTCTAATGGAACTCTCTGGTTTAAAAGACCCAATGGCTTTTATGTAACTCATCAAGTTTTTTTTAGACTGTATGTACTGAAATAGCTGGCATTCAGCTCCAAGAAGTGACAAATGAGTTTATTTCTAAGGTGTTCCATTCCACGGCAGGTGACAAATGGTGATAAATGAGTGTCACCACTGGGTTGTGTGATATTGGAAATTTGGGGTTCATTGAGCCTTAATATTGATATGTCTTGTATAAACTTCCTGTGGATGTTTAGAGGACTTGAAAACTACATTTCCCATGATTCCTCTTATGTAATACAGGTGGGCAGGAAGTGTGATTACATAGATAGAGGTATAAGACTTGGGACATGATTGGAAGATGCTCTCTTTCCTATGAAGCAGCGAGAGTGAAGGTATGGCAGGCATTTTGAATTGGACCTTAACAGGCATGTGGCTTTCTTAATTACCAATATGGCTTTAAATAAACTATTAATATTTTTGAATATATCCATTTATATAAATAGTATTCATAACAGTTGACTTTTCATGTAAAATAGAACAATTGGAAGTGCATCTACCCATTTCAGATGACTCTCTGCACAAATTAAACTCTTTGCACATGCCTACTAAACCGTTCAACCTGCCCTGAGCTCTGGGGATGATAGACACTGTGGAGAATTTCCTTTATTCCCAAGGCTTTGTAAATTTCCTAGAGAATATTACAGGCAAAGTGTGAATCATGATTGGTGTCAATCCTTGATAGAATGGAAAACCCTGGGATTATTTCTCTTAGAAGGGTCTTCACCATGAAGGCAGCATTGTTCTTCTTTGCTGGGTTTGCTTCTGGCCATCAAGTCAACCTATCAATGATGACAAGGGCATACTTGTACCCTTGGCATTTGGGCATGGATATATAGTTGATCTGCGAGCATTCGAACAGGGTATGAGCTAGTTGTCTCCCACCAAGTCCTTTAATTTAAGTCATATCCTGATTGAATTGCAAGTAGATCTTGCACTTCTGGCATACTCTTATGGCATAGGTTGATATGCCCTCTGCTATCCAGTGTCTTTTTATGCTGTCATTCAAGGCTTGAGTTCCATAGTGCCCTTTATCATATAATGCATTGCACAGGGTGTAATATAATGCTTTTGGCAGAATGGGTTTGCCTGCATCTGAGAACCAGATGCCTCTCACTAGTGTGGTCCCTAGATGTTTCTTCCAGTTTTTCACTTCTCTTGGGGAGTATGCTTGTTTGAGATCTGCTTCATCCACAAGGGAGAAGTTTAGAACATGGACTGGACCAAACCAGGCTCCATATTTGGCAATGATTTCAGCCCTATGGTTCCCTAATGACACACAATCTTTGACCTTTTGATGACTCTTGCAGTGCATCACAGCAACCTCTCTGGGTTACTGGACAGCTTCCAGGAGTTGGTTGATAATTCCACTGGAAGCTATTTGCTTCCCACCAGAGGTAATGAAGCCATGATATTTCCAAATTTGGCCTGTACAATGTACTATGTTGAAAGTGTTTTGTGAATCAGTGTAGACATTGACCCTTTTATCTTTTCCAATCTGTAATGCCCTGGTGAAGCTAAGGATCTTGACTCCTTATGTATTCATAGACTTCAGTAGGGCTGTGTACCACAAAGTTGGGTCTTGAGTCACAAGATCTACACCCGTGAATCTCTCCCCATCTACCTTGTAGGAGGAACCATCAGTAAATAGTGTCAAGTCTAGTTTGACTAGTGGGATGTCATTCAGGTCCTCCCTAGTCTTTTTCACCATCTGCAAGGTTTCATTGTAGTCATGGATGGGTTCCCCTTTTAACGGTAGATCAGGCATTACTGTTGCTGGTTTGATCTCTTTGCAACAATGAAAGGTTAATTTCTCATTGCCTAGCAACACAATCTTATACTGAGACGTAAAAGCTTGTAGGTTACTTTTTCTAAGGATGGTTTCAATCTGGTGTGATGAATACACTATGAGCCTGCATCCCAATATGAGATCAAATGATTTCCTGATCATCAGGGCAACAGTGGCAATCCCCCTCATGCATGGTGACATGCCTCTAGCCACAATGTCTAATTGGAAGCTATAGTAGGTGATAGGTCTAACTTGATCTCCAAGAGTCTGCATCAATATAGCACTAGCTATTCCTTTGTCCTCATGTACAAACAGATGAAATAGTTTTGCATGGTCAGGAATTCCAAGTGCAGGGGCTGTCAGTATAGCTGTTTTAAGTTTTTCAATTGCATGCTTGTGCTCCCATGTGAGTTTCAAGGGTTCTGAGACAGTGTTCCTAGTCAAGTCTGTCAGAGGTTTGGAGATAAGACTAAAACTAGGCATCCACTGTCTATAAAAATCTGTAACTCCTAGTATTGCATGGAGCTGCTTCTTGGTTTTAGTCATGCTCAGCTTCTCTATATCAGCAACTCTCTTCTGGGAAACCCTTCTTGTGCCTTTTCCAAATATAAAGCCAAGATATTCAACTTTTGGAATTATCCATTGCAATTTGGCTTTTGAGACCTTGTGCCCTCTTTTGCATAACTCTTGTAGCAGGTGTTTATTGTTTCTCTGACATATACGGGCATTTGGTGACAAAAGCAAAAGATCATCCACATAATGCACTAGCTTTCTCTCAGTGAAAATAATTGATTCAGTATCTCTCTTCAGGATTTGGCAAAAGATATTTGCACTTTCTAAAAATTCCTGTGGAATTCTGGTCCAATGGATTTGTTTTCCTTCCCAGGGGAATGCAAATATTTTTTGGCTGGACTCATGTAGGAACACTGTAAAATATGCACAGCAGAGGCTGATCACCGTGAACCATGTTGCATTGCTGGGTATCTCTGCAATAATCACAGCCAGACTAGGTACCACTGAATGACCATTTTTGACAAAGTTGTTAACTGCCCTCAAATCGTAAACAAATCGCCACTGTGTGTTGCCATTCGCATCTTTTTTGGGATTTTTGATAGGCATTATGGGTGTATTAAATTCAGAAATAGTGTGGACCAGAATGCTCTGCTCTAATAGGCTCTGTATGATTGACCTGATACCCTCTGTGGCCTCTTTGCTCAATCTGTATTGAGGGATTCTAGGTGGAGTGCCCTCCTTCACTTAAATCTTGACAGGTGTTGCCAATTTCAAAATGTAGATTTCAAGATGTAGATCTTTTGAGTGTTTGGTCCAAATTTAGTCTGGGATATCTTTGGGGATCTAAAAGATATTTCCCTCATGATGCTCTTCCTCATCATCCTCCATTTGCCCTAGGAAGAGCAATGGATGGTGTTTGAGTGACTGTTTGGGCAGATGTAGGAAGATCTGGCCTGTCTTGTTACATTGAATGGTGTTGTGAGGATTACTTAGTTATTAGCTTCATATCAGTATTAGACCTAACAGGAAGGGGTGGAGAATTCCAAGATGGAATGGGGAAGCAGGAAGTGTGCTTCTTGCTTGCTGAGAGGACTCCATGGTGGTTGGGGCAAGTTGCAACTGACTTTAGGAGACACCAGATTGCCAGAGATCCTGTGGTAAGACCGTCACCTACTTGTGGGAGATTTTGGTAGAGACCACTAATCCCAACCTGTGTTGCAAGCCTACTTGGGCTGGGTCAGCTCCCAGAATCTACCAACCTGGAAGAGTACATGTACAATGGTTGCCCCAAGTTTAAAGAGAACATCTCACCCTAAAAGGTTGGATGGACATCTCGGTATCAGCAGGAATGTGTGTTCTAAACTCATTGGTCCAATTTTCACCCTCTTTGACTTTAGTTTTGGCACTGTCTCTATCTGTTGGTGGCTCCTTTTACTCTCATGGGCCCCATTAAAATACACTCTTCTGGTGCTGATTTTAGCACAGATCCGGTGGCACCCATGTAAATCAGCGCTGGGTAAATTTGTTCTCCTATCTTCACCATAACCAAGGGTTTTTTATCTTTAGTAGTTTGATTGACAGGTATCAGCAGTGCCTCTGTTTCAATGCAGCCTAAGTCCCACCCATATTGCTCTTGGGCTTCTGCCTGATCTGGTTCAGAACTTTTTGGTTACAATGGAAATGTATCCCCTTTAAAATTGGGTGTTATTTGAATTTTATGTGCTTCTGTCCTTGTTTTGCAGCTTGGTACAGTGAAGTTGCTAATGGGCTAATCGTTATAATTTTGTATCTCATTTGTCTCAGACCATGAATAAGGTAAAGTCTTCTGTTCTTTCCTGAACATATTTTGCTTTGTATCTGCAAAGTTAGATTCAGGAAAAGCTTGCATTAGAAGAATTTCTTCTTTTGAATTAGGAATATGTAGCTGGTCATTGATCACATCCCAATTCTGTGAGTCCATGCCTATTTCTTGTGCATGACTCATAGACCATATGTCAGTAGCAGGAAACATAACACCACTTGCATTTTTTTTTTAAACCCTTGTACTTCGGTGTATTGTCTCATAGGTGGAAGATTGGTAAGGGTGGGCAATGGGGGTCAAGTGACTTGCCCAGGGTCACACAGCTGGGAAGTGGCTGAGGCCGGGTTTGAACCTAGAATCTCCTGTCTCTAGGCCTGACTCTCACTCCACTGAGCTACCCAGCTGCCCCCAATACCACTTGCATTTTGCATAGGAAACAAAGTTACTGCTTTAGATTTCTTCTCTGTTCCTATCTGTGCTACTGTGTTTCCCTCTCTGGCATTGCCAATTTCTAAATTGAATTCCTCTAAAAGCATGAACTCGGAGTTTATTCTAGAGCAGATTCCCAAAGTGGGTGCTACCACCCCCTGGTGGGCACTTCAGTGATCCAGGGAGGTGGTGATGGCCACAGTTGCATTTATGTTTCCTATTAATTGCTATTAAAAATTAAAAAAAATTAATTTCCAGGGGGATAAGTCATATTTTTTCTGGAAAAGGGGCAGTGGCCAAAAAAGTTTGGGAAACACTGCTCTAGAGGCAGCCTTCTCTGGAGTGACATAGGCTTGAAGATGTGACAGCTCATGATCTAAATCTCTTGCAAAGTTGATCGTGGTAGAAAGTCTTCAACTCCTGGATCCAACTTCAGAGTTTCTTTGTTTTTGCAACAGCTAGACATTTTACTTTCCCTTTCTGCTTTTCTAACTACCAAAGGAGAGAAGCTTGTGCTCATTTCTGAGAACTTTGTGCTTTCCTCAACCACGGTCTATAGGAGTTCACCTTCCTTACTGCCAATGTCTTTCTTTATGAGATCTTTATTAAAACACCCAGTTAAACTCAGTTCTTTTGTTGCTTTTCATTGCTTTACTACTGATTAATTCAAATGATCCACTGTCCTAATAGTCACTGATGTTTCATGTTGCAGCATGCTTGGAACTGTAATAAAAGGGAGGTGGCTATACAAATGGGAGGATTAAGAAGGATGGAATCAGGCCAGTCTTGAGGCTATAGAACTAGGATATGGGTGTGGAGGCAGCAGGGATCCTTCACCCATCTTGGCCGAGAAATGAGTGAAATACTCTCCCACTAATATACCTAAGCTCCTTTAACTTCAGGATTCTATAGCCCTGCCCTGAAAAGGAAGTAATTTCCTATTGGATAAATGATGGAGTCAAAGAGGAAGGAAATATGGCACTTCCTGATCCAAACTGTTAATGGTGCTGACTAGCTGTAGCCTTTAGAATGTCCAGAAAGCTCTCCTTACTTGGCCCTAGATGAAAGGTAGGCAATGACTACAAGTTCTTAGGTTTAAAAGATTGATGGATTTATTTGATCATGAAGTAATTAGGTGAAAGGGATTTGGTAAGAGGGTGAGGTAATCTAAGAACTTTAAAATAGCTAACCTCACTAAACTAGGTTTGAGATGCTGAAGGTCTTCTTGTGAAGCTAAGAATAAGAATGCCTAAGGAGAATTAAACTCTAATGTGCTTCTCTGCTGACCCAGGGCTGGTAGGCCCTAGGTCAGAATGGTGTTGTCTTGTTTGTTGATATATATTCATATTCTCTCTAAAGGATGGATAGATTTGCCAAATATGTTGCTAATAGTTGGCCTGCAGTGTTAGTTTTAAGTCTACCTGCCTAAGTAAGCTAAACCCATGTTCCACCTCCCTCCAACCCAGGTCCCAAACCCAAAAGGGTAGAAGAAAGAGTGACCAACTGAGGGGTCTGAGAGTTCTTTATATACCCTGCCTTCAAACTGTCAGGCTAGCACCAGCTCCTGTCTCATGCCAGGTTCTATATTCTAACTGGGAACCTGTCAGCTTGTCCCATAAAACATGGCTATATGATTTTACATACTACAGAAATGATGTATTCGATGATGGTAAAGGGTGAATACTAGTATTTGATGTTCTCAATAGTGTATCCTTTGCAATGTTATTATGATTGATCACTGCTAATTCCATTAAGTTTAAGTCAAGGTTTTGTGAAGGTGAAAGTACATTTCTATCAGTTTTTAAATCATTGCTTTCCATTCCATAGATTCTCTTCTCCATCTCAATGATATCATTTTTGATTTGCAATTCTTCAATCTTTTCCCTGTAATTATGTTTTGCTTCAGCAAGCCCATAACTTATTAATGCATTTCCCAGCTCCTCTTTTTTGATTTTTCCTGCCTTATTACTAACATGGTCCTTGTCTTTTGCTTCAATAGTCAATGCTGCTTCCTTGCTTCATAAGTTAGTGTGTGGCCTCTCTCCTTGGGCCATGTACTCTTCCAACTTAGACAAACTTGGAGAACTCCTGGAATTGGAGCAGTTATGGTCACAAAACTTTGATTTCACACTATTACTATATATATTGTTGTTGTTGTTGTTGAACCAGGAATTGTAATAGGTGTTCTTCCTGTTGTTACTATTATAGTTGTTGTCATTGTTAAAGTTGATTTGTGATTTGAAGCAACAATCCTGCACAATATGGCCCAATTTTTGACACAAAAACATCTTTTGATATTGTTGTTATCGTAGAATTGTGTGGTTGGCTCTTACTTCTCTGGTTTTGTGTCTGCAATGCCATATTTTTTATCTCCTCTATTTCTTTTGGCTTTTTGCTTCCTTGAGCTGCTTTCTCAATTCAGCAATGAAGGTGTCATTTTCTAGGTCATTGCTCTTTGATGGCTTGGGATCTTTGTCTTGGGATTCATGTACATAGGAGGCTGTCTTCCTGAGGTTTTTGATGGACAGGGATTCCTATCCTAAGCAATTCAATCAGAAGTACATCTGGATAAGAACTGCATTGCCCTTAATGCATTGTCACCTAATGTGTTGAATGTTATTTTTACTCATATCCTTAAAGCCTAAAATGGTCTCCCTAGCTTCCATGAGCCTATCAAGAAAGACACTTGGGTGTTCATTTTCCCCCTGCCTCAGTTTCTCAAAAGTGCCCCAGCAATTTGCGCAATGTACATGAATCCACAATGCTTCCACTAAATCTTCTCTACAATGCCTTAAGTAAGCCATGTTGGCATGGGATGAAAGCTCAATAGACAATAACTTGCTCTCCAGATGGCTCCATGTCACTGGAATTGCCTGATGAATCCTTAATTTTGTTCCCTTTACTTCTTTTAGATACTCATGAGATGAAGGAGTCTCCCCCTTTTGAAATTCCAACTGATATACCTGAGTCTCTCTGGGCCACATCATCTTCTGATTAATTAGCTGTTCCTGTCCAAATTAAAACAAAATCTAGCCCACTTCCTTCCATTCCTCAGTACCCTCACTTGAAGGAGGTAATTGAGGGCATTACCCCCATAATAAATTCACTAATTGACAAAGGCATCATAATTCCCTGTAAATATGAATATAATTCACCCATCTTGCCTGTTAAAAAGACAAAATTGGGGCCTGATGGCAAGCATCTCTATCAATTCGTCCAATATTTGAGGGCTGTGAATGATCATGTTATAAAGGGACACTGTAATTCCCAACATAAACACTATTATTTCTTCTATTCCTAGCACAACTACATACTTTACCATAGTAGACTTGTACTCAGCTTTCTTTTCTATACCAATACATGATGATTAAAGATATATCTTTGCTTTTTCTTGGAAAAGTTCCCAGGAGACTTGGGCTTGTTTGCCTTAAGGGATCATGGGCAGCCCTATGTTGTTTACACAATTCTTAACTGCTGATACTGATGCCATTAAATTTAAATACAGTCATTTAATTCAATATATGGATGATTTGTTCTTGGCTTCACCACATGCTACAGTATGCCAGGAGGATAGCAAGCATCTCCTTTTGGAGCTACATAAGAGAGGCCATAAGGACTCCAAAGACAAAGTTCATTGGTATCTCCCCAAAGTACAATATATAGGTTTCATTTTAAGTGCTGGGTCCTGTTTTATTTCTCCTAAGCATATTGAAAGTATCCAAGAATTAAGCACTCCTACCATTAAAAAGCAATTGAGGGCAATTCTTGGAGCAATGGGATTTTTTCAGTAGTGGATCCCTTGCTATGGGGAAATCACTAAGCCTCTAGTATCAATCACAAAAAACTCAGTCCCTGAACCATTTAAATTAGAAACTGAACACCTGATAGTTCTTTCAAATTTAAAACAGGCTATCCTGTCTGCCCCTGTTCTAGGCATCCCAAATTATGATAAGCAATTTACCTTATATGTCCATGAACAGAAAGGGGTAGTTTCATGTGTTCTAACTCAACTTTTGAGACCTGCTTAATGCCCGGTAGCCTATTATTCAGCTCGGTTGGACCCAGTAGCTTCAGGAGCACCACCATGCCTTAGAGCAGGGATCTGCAACCTTTTTGGCCGTGAGAGTCATAAATGCCACAAATAATCTGTTGGAGGCAGCTGGGTAGCTCAGTGGATTGAGAGCCATACAGTGCTCACAGTGCACGCTTCTGTAACAGAGCCTGAAAAAAAATTGACTTTATGGCTCCTGCAGAAAGAGCCATATCTGGCCCTCAAAAGAGCCAGATATGGCTCGAGAGCCATACATTACCACCCCCTGCCTTAGAGGATTAGCTGCCATGGCTTTATTAGTAACCCAAACTGCTAATCTAGTATTAAGATCCCCTCTGACCATAATATGCCCACAGGAGGTCCAGGAATTGTTATTAAGACATAAGACACAGGCATTTACCAATAAAAGGATTATGAGATACAAGATATTGAATAATGAACATATCACATTAAAACACTGTGGAGTTCTTAATCCTGCAACCTTGCTCCCTGATTTGCCAACTTCTGGAGAACCTTTACATGATTGTACATCTTTAGTATCCATTGCTGATAAAACTCACAATGATTTACTAGACACCCCTTTGGATAATTTGGGTTTAATAATATTTACAGATGGTTCTTCATTTATGAGGGATGATATGTGCTATACAGGTGTTGCATTAGTTACTGAATTTGCTACTTTATGGTCAGCTTCATTAGCCTCAAATGTAAGTGCACAAGGTGCAGAATTCACAGCTTTGAAACATACCTCTATCATTGCAAAGGATAAGAGAGTCATGATTTATATAGACTCCCATTATGCATTTGGTATACATCATACTATGAGCATGCTATAGCTTCAGAGGGGATTCTTAACATCAGCTGAAAAAATGTATTGCCAATGCAGGCCTTATTATTGACCTTCTTTCTGCCTTCCAGCACCCCAAACAATAGCTATCATTCACTGCTCTGCACACATACATGGCACTGACCTTGTCTCCAGGGGAAAAAACCAAGCAGATATCAGCCAAACTAGGAGCCTTGGAAGGACCTGAATTAATTTTGCCACTAACAATTACTGATGATTTGAATCTATCCCTTTCCTATAATTACAAGAAGTGGGGAAAATGAAGCAAAAATTTAAAGCAAAAGAGATTAATGGAGTATGGGTGTCATCTGAAGGAAAACCCCTGCTCCCTAGAAATTTTTATCAACAAATTTGTCACTCCATCCATAAACATAGTCATTTTAGCACTGAAGGCATTGTAGACTCTGTTAAAAGAGTATGGATAGCACCTGGAATAACTGCAATTGCCTCCAAAGTATGTACAGTTTGTTCTACCTGCCAGGCCTTTAAGCAGCATGCCTTTTGTGAAAAAGCCCTTGGTAGATGTCTTCTCACTTACAGACCATTTGAGCCTTTACAAATCGATTTTATCTCTATGACAAAAGCTGGACAGTATAAATTTGTCTGTTCATAGTCAATCAGCTGACCAGGTGGCCCGAAGTGTTTTCTACTGCTCAGGCCATAGTGGCTTTTGTTGCTAAAGTCCTTTTCAAAGAAAGTATTCCTCAATTTGGTGTTCCAGCATGTATTGATTCAGATAGAGGAACTCACTTTACTGATTCTATCTTATCGCAAATTTATTCATTTTTGAAGATAACTACTAAATTTCATACACCATATCATATCCAGAGCTCTGACCAACTTAAAAGAATGAATAAAAGACTTAAACTATGATTGGCAAAATTGGCAAAAAAAAAAAAATGGAGATCCATTTAAAATAGTCCAAAATTCTACCTTTACACCTATTTTATCTCAGAAACCGAACAAGAGATGATTTACTCATCTCACCATTTGAGATGCTATTTAGACATCCACCTATTAAGGCACAACCATTTACCCCTGCCTATACATCATTGTTAGGAGGAGATACAACCATTGCCACATATATCAGACAATTACAAATGAAATTGCAAAAACTCCACAACTCTGGAGCTGCTAATCAGGCAGGCCCCATAGACTTCTTGCTTCATGATTTAAATCCAGGTGATAGCGTGTACATAAAGAATTTCAAAAATACTGGGTTGACTGAAACTGCTTATGACGGTCTGTTACAAGTCCTATTGACTGCACTAATAGCCATTAAAATTGGGGAGAGGGACTCATGGATTCATTGTAGCCATGTAAAATGAGTAAGTTCTGTTGATAATGAGTAATTGCCTGTAATGATTGTATTTGACTTGATCATGATAAGATTTCCTTATTGCTGGATCTGTTTTATTGGAAATATTGGGATGCATGAACTATATTTCCCATGAGCCCACTGGTTTACTGTAGTTATGCAATGATGTAGACAGAGGAATAAAACTGAGGGGCTGGCGTTTCACTTTCTCTTTACTTCCTATCACAGCATAGTGAGAACTGGGAACAGTGGGACTTTAAACTGCCTAAGCTAGCATGGCACATGGCTTTATTTTCTAGTGGCTACTAATAAATTTTTAAAAACACATAATATTTTAAAAGGTATTTTATATATTCATTTCATTTTTAACATTAATGGCAACCACCTGGAGAAAGAATTCTCAATTTTTCAGATAGCCTAGGTAATATAAATTTTGCAAAGCCACATTTCTTCTGCTATGATTTTTCACCCTCCCCTCACCCCAAGAACTCTGAGAGAACTCCAACTTTTTCCAGAGCTGTTGGCCTTCTTCTGCCATTTTTGTGTTTTTGTTTTTTTTCTCTTTTTCCCATTTTCCCAGCCACCCAACTGCTTTCCTTTAAGTAGCTTTTCCAGGAGCTCTTGGCTGAAAGGGAAAAGCCACTTCTCTTGGTGATTCAAGCTGCTTATTGTTCCTGATCTTCTTGGCTGTTCATGATAGCCACTTCCACCTGCCTCTCCCAGGTGTAAGGGGGAAAAAGGAGTTTTTGGTTCAATATATTAAAAGGTGGTTGCTGGGGGAGAGCTCCCCAATTTAGGAATAACCTCAAGTTAAAACTGACTTTATGGAAGTTTATTTATAATTGAGAAGAGAGAGAGGAAATGAGGAAATAAGAATCTAACACAGTAGGTAAATTACTACTATCCTCTAATTAATCCAGGTAGATCTAATTAACCCTCAGCTGAGAGTCAGAGGGCCAGAGGCCTGGAGGTGAATGAAGCAAAGCTTCATAGAGTCTATTAAAAGAAGTTCCTTAAGAGAAGTTCAGAAAGATTTGGTCAGTCTTTAAACTCACCGAGGTTTTAGTATTCCAGCCAGCACTCCTCCACGGACCAGAAGAGCTCCTTCATCAGCTGCCCTCTTCACCAGCAGCCCCTCTCCAGCTGAAGACCTTCTCCTTTTAAAGGGGTCACTTGTGCATCACTTCCTGTGCCTCCCTCATACTTTGCATGTCCAATCACAATAGACACTTTTCATAGGACTGCCTAGGGGGCAGTCAGTTGACTCTGATTCATCACCCACTCTAGCACACATGGGTTATGAATTTCCCAGAATTGGAGGTGCTCTCACCTTTGGTGATTAAATCTAAAGATGGGCAGTGTATACAATCTAATTATCACACTGGAAACAGAGCTCCAGCTGCTGTTGCTGATGCTGCCTATCCCAGACAGTGCCTGGAGATAGAGCTGATCTCTGATCTTGGAAATTAACCCCCCCCCCTTTTCTTTTTGCTTGCTGCTTTCCTTTGAAGCCCGGATGTATTTCCTCTTAGACAATAATTAGTCTCCTAAAAGGGCTTTTACTTGAGGAGAGTTTCTAATTCTAACTCTCTATCCACGTGACAGAGATAGTTCATGGGCCCCAGCATTTTACCCCAAAGGGGAAGGGGAAAGAAGGTTACTCTTCAGAACAGGAAGTAAAATGGCAAGCATGGCCTGCCCTATGAAAGAGCAGTGTATTACCTATTTCAAACTGCTATATTTTTTCTTCCTACCATTCCTGGGTGCACTGGTCCTTGCTATTATCTGGCCTGAGAATCACGGGAGAGAATCATCCCCCTATCCTCCCTGACCATTTGGGTCTGTCTGGTCTCTGTACCTCATCCCAGTGGGGGGTCATCCATACTATGCTCAGTACAGAATTCTCCCTCACTATGATGATATTGAGAGTTCAGATAAAATGAACTTGAATGGATAGAGAAGGAACTTTAAAGAATAGAGGTGTATTTTAAGCCTTTTCAGACTCCATTGTTTTTTGAAAGTCTCTGTATCTTACTGTACTTTGCTAAATGTTTCCTTTACTATTTAATTTTGTTGTTTTAAGTTCATATGTTAATCTAATCAATATCTTTCTGTTACACTGAATCATTTTATAGTACTGTGTTTTTGGTTATTAGATAAATTCTGTTACATGATATTATTTGTACCTCCTCATGCTTGTACTAGAACAAATATCATTGTTGAAGTTTATAGTCAACTTACACAAACCCTTTATGAGATCCCATTTTGCCTTAACAGTTTTTAATTTTATTTTGACAATTGTAAACAACTTTGGAGAATTTAATGAGCTAAATAGCTCAATTGATTTTAAGAAATCTTTAGAAGAAAGTTTTAGAAATAAAGGTCCACTGGTAGTTGAAGAGATGAGCTATGACACTATTTTGTTTTATTTTATTTCTCCACTTCCACATTTGTAAAATGTAATGGATGAGAAATCTGAAGTGATTTTTACTATTTATTCCTCTTCTCCACGTGAAATGGGTGAGATATTTTGAAGACAGGTCTATAAACTGTTATAGTCCCGTACCAGAGGGAACGAGATGCCCAAGAGGCTTAGTTATTCTGTGATGGGTTATAATCTCATATGAGAGGTGTGAAGGATTTTCCCTGTGAAGGATTTTATATATGTGTACTCTTCAGCTTATTGTATTTTCCACCAGAAGGATCTAGACTTTTTGGTGACATTTTACACCCAAAAAGGTTTTTATTTTTTAATCAGCTTGTTGTTTTTTTTTTTCTAGGCTCTGTCCCATTTTGGATGGAGGTAGTAATAGATTTTGTTAAAAATATCTCAGCCAAGGTTGAAAGATTTGCTATATCTATTGAATTTGTAACAAGTATACATTTTTTAAATATCACACAGCAAATGGCTATATAAAAACTCATGTGAATCCTATATAGTAATGGGTTTCTTTGCTATTGTCATTAAATGTGCTATTGTAATATTGGGGAATTTTGGTACTTCTTTGAATGTGCATTATCTATTATATTACTGTTTTATAAATCGGTTATTTTTTTAAAATAATTTGCATTCACAGTAGTTTATGGCAAAGTTTAAAAGGAAATGGATCTCATTTATTGGGTGAGAAACCTTGTTCTGATTGTAAGATATATATTTTTAATTTTTAAAACATTCTTTATTATTCTTTTCCCTTGTATGTGCAATACAGTATTTGAATTTCTTTTTTCTCTCATTTTTGTACTTGAACACATTATCAATATTAATATTTTTTTGATTTTGCAGTAATATAAGTTTACTATAAATATATATTTGCTATAATATTAATGCATACTCCAAAACTTTACACTATGGAAACCTGCCATTTATTGATAAATGTTATGGGACTGTGATTAATGTTTCTGACTGATTCCAGGAGAAGGGAACAAAAGAGCCATTATACAGTGTCATAAAGCACAACATCAAGAAGACCAACCAATCCCAATGGGATTGATGAGAATCTGCACAGTGCCGAGGAGCACAAGATCAAAAAAAGACCAAATCAGTCAAGGCAGGATTGAGGAATTTCTATGGCAAAACTGAAGGACTTGAACCTAGTGTTTGGGGTTCTGGATTGTGGCTGTTTTGACATATGTTAGAGGACAGCTTTCCCTGAGCCACATCCTAGTCAAGTATCAAAGGTTGGCCATCATCCTGGCTCCCCCTATCCCTGAGAGTGAAGGCAAATCAGACCAGGGAATGATGCTTCCCTTTTACACAAAAATCTCTTCCTTTTTTCTCTCTTAGAGTACAGCAGCTTCCTGTAGTCTTGGCTGCCAATGGGTAAGTGTAATATTACTGCATTTTGTCCTATAGACTAGTGGGTTAGAAATTATTTCAATTTGGCCTTGATTCAAGGACCTAATATAAGTTTGTTTTTCCTTTACTTACATTTTTGCACATAAGTCTTTGACATTTTATATTTCATCCACAAGTTATTTTTTTCTTTTTTTCTTTGAATTTTTGGATGTTTTTGGATTTCTTTTGATAATTGACTCATACACCCCCAAAAGTCAGCCATGTATCATTAGCTAATCTGGGTGTTTGTCTCTATCCTCTTCAGGGGGAATGTGTTATTATTCTCCTCAAGGGGATATGTATTATAATTTATAAGATAAAGTTTAAATTCTTTTGAGAGTAATTTCAGGGTAAGAAATTTGCTACCTCCCCAAATCCAGAAAGTGAGCTGTTTGGAGAAAGCACCATGAAGATGCCTGCAGAGACCCTACACTGCATCAAGAAGATCCACAGTGAACTTTGGGGTGCAGTTGATTGAACAGTGGGGGGTTGAATGCATTTGTTTTGAATGTACACTCTTATGCTGAAGGGGACTGCCCCCTAATTGGCTTTTTGTCAATGCACCTAGCAATCATTGGATGATTGATTTTTTTTTCCTTTTTTTCCTTCTATCCCCAATTTATTATAATTTAAAACTTGGTTATATTTACAAGAGTCTTCAGGGAGATCAGATTCCCTTGGCTTTCAGGGGGGAATATGTTATTGGAAATATTGGAGTCCTTGAACTACATTTCTCATGAGCCCACTGGCTTCCTGTCATTACACAATGATAAAACACATTACACAGGGATAAAACTGAAAGACTGGAGTTTCACTTCCTCTTTACTTCCTATCACAGCTGGGATACAGAAACCTGGGAACAGCACTTTACCTCCGTGATTGTGAAAAATACACATTTATAATTTATAATATTTTTGTTTCTCTTCCTACATGTACCATATAGTATTTAATTTTTTCTCTCATTTTTGGTATTTGAAGCACATCACCAGTATTGAGAAGATTTTTTAAACTGTTTTGATTTTTGCAATATAATAAACTAAGATGTCCATTTGCCTAAGCATATAAAAGTTTACCCAGAAAGCTTTGAATTATGGTAATCTGCCACTAGTTACTTAAATATTATGAGACTTTTGCTCAATGAATAAGTCTGAATCAAGGAAAAATGGACCACAAAGGAACACAGAAGTTAACCTGTGAAGTGCCACATGAGCACAAAAGGTAAAAGAGACCAAACACATCTTATGGGGATTGATGGTAGCCTGTGCAAAGAGTGCAAGGACTTGATCATGTGTGACATCCAAGGTTGTGGCTGTTTAACACCTTGTACCACAAGCTATATCAAGTACATAACATTGATTGTTCTGGCTCCCTTATCCCAGAAAGCAAAGAAAAGGGTCAAACCAGGGAATCTATTTTCCATTTGTTTTGAGATCTAGTCTCTTTTTCTATTTTTTTTTTCATTATGTGGAGATTTGCTATTGTCCAGACTACTAAATTGGGCTAGTGAGTAATTGTTGTTGCAGGCTTTTATAACATGGATCGCTACAAAAACCTATTGTGATTTGTGAGTTTTTTTCTTTCTTCCTAGAATTTTTTCATGGTTTTAATATTCTATATTTCACTCAGAGGTTATTTTAAAAATTTCTTTGGATGCTTTGATATTTTTGATAATTTATTCATATCCCTTATGATTCAACCAAGTATCCCTGTGTGATTTCTGTGTATCACTGTATCCTCCCTGGGGGGGAATGTGTTATTATCCTCCTCACAGGGGACTATGTTATTGTTGTGAACTTTGATTTGAATTTGAGCCTAATTTGGGACAAGAGACTACCGCTCAGAATCCAGAAGGTGAACTTTTTGGAGAAGGCACCAAGAAGATACCTGCAGAGACCACACACTGCACCAGAAGATCCAGAGTGAACTTTGAGATATGGTGAATTTGAACTATGGGGATTCAAATGCATCTGTTTTGAATGTACACTCTTATGCCAAAAGGTGACTGCCCCCTAATTGTTTTTTTGTCAAAACACCTAATATTGGTTTTATTCTTTTTCTCTTTCATTTCACTTTATCCACAAAATTGTTGTAATTTCCCATTAGAAGATGCAACATTGTATTTATCTTTAGTTTAAAATCTTCAAAGTTTTAAGTTGATTATGTTTAAAATGATCCATTTGAAGAGACTGGTCTCCTGAAGGATCACAGGGAAGAATGTGTAATTAGAAAATCTTGAGCCTTTGGACTACATCTCCCAGGATCCTTTTTCTTTTGTTCATGTAGCATCCTTACATATTTGTATATAGTTATGTATTAGCCTAGCCTCTCTCTCTTTCCTCAAGTCCATGGATGGGTTAGTTCCCTCTTTGCTCTAGCTTTTTACTTTCCTTATACTTCAAGTTATTATTAATAAATTTTGTAAAATATAATACTTGGAGTATTTGGATATTAATTTTTAATCTTACAGATGTCACTTAATTTTAGGAGTTCCAATTTTGTGTTTTATTGGGAATTATTTATTTGTTTGTTTTCCTAGTTTTTTTAAATTTACACACCCAATTCATCGACCTGATCTTTTTCTATTTTATTATTGTAAGCAATTAAAGATATAATTTTTACCTCTAATTACTGCATCCTCTGTATCCTGTAAATGTTGCTATTGTCTTAACATTTTAAACAATTTAAAATGTGTTTTTATGATATGTTCTTTGACTCATTTATTCTTCAGATTATTTGATATCCAAATACTTTTTAATCTATCTTTTCATAGTCCTTTATTTAATGCAATTTTAATTGCACTATGATCTGAAAATGAAGCATTTCATTTTTCTGCTTTTCTACATTTGGTTGGGAGGTTTTTGTGCCCTAATACCTGGTCCATTTTTGTGAAGGAGGTATGAACTGCTGAGTAAAGGTAGATTCCTTTCTATTTCCATTTGACTTCACCCAAAAGTCTATTATATCTAACTTTTCTAAAATTCTATTCACCTTAACTTCTTCCTTATTTATTTTTTGGCTAGATTTATAGCATACTTCTAAGGAAAATTAAGAACTTCCACTTATATGATTTTGCTGTTTATTTCCTATTGAAATTCATGTAATTTATCTTTTAAAAATTTTTGATGCTATATGATTTGGTCTATATATATTTAGTGTTGATATCACTTCATTGTCTAGGTTACCTTTTAAAAAGATAAAATTTCGTTCCTTATTTCTTTTATTTTTTAAATATATGATGTAACAATATATTAGATATGATTTGTTTTACATATAATAAAAATAATAAAATATTATAATATGATTATCCAAAAGAAAGAAATTCTCACATTAGCTATGTCCAAAAATCTATGTCTCATTCTTTTTTCCCCTCCCATCCCTTTCTCCTCTCCCAGAAGGCAGTTAATATGATATAGCTTCCTTATTACTTTTAATTAGATCTATTTTTGCTTTGTCTGTGATCTTGATTGCTATCCTTGCTTTTTTTTTTTTTATCTTTGTGGAAGCATAAGAGATTCTGCTCCAGACCTTTAAAGGGTAAAGATAAACTCAGTGTGTTTCTGCTTCAGATGTATTTTTTGCAAACAGAATACTGATTTTTAATCCATTTTCTATCCACTTTCATTTTATGGGTAATATCTTGACATTTCATTGGGTCATTAGATTCCACTTGCCCAATTCTAATTCTTAGGAAATTATTTTCTTAGATGAGCTTAGGTATCTCTTTTTCCATTTGGTTAGTTTCTAGTTTTACTTTTAAAGGTCTTGTTTTCATCAGCAAACTGTTGTGCTTCCTTTTCCATTTTGTTGATTCTTTTTCCATGGTTTTTCTTCATTACTCTCCTTTCTTTTCTTACTTTTTCTTCTGACTCTGTTTTCTGAAATTATGAGACCCAAAATGTCTACATCTCTCACTTCACTTCCCCATCTTAGAGTCAGTAAGCAATTTGATCTGAATTATGCCTGCATTATTATGTAAACATACTTCTATATTGGTCATTGTAAGAGAATATTCATATAAAACCAACACCCCACTAACACCATGAATAAATTCACATGAAAGACAGTAAGATTTGATCTGCATCTGATTCTAACAGTTCTTTCTCTGGAGGTGAATAGCATTCTTTTTCATAAGTCCTTCAAAATTGTCCTGGATCATTATATTCCAGTGAATAGCTAAGTCTTTCACAGGTGATTATCATATGATATTACTGTTAGTATGTACAATGTCCTATTGATTCTGTTTATTCTGCTCTGCATCACTTTGTGCAGATATTTCCAGTTTTTCTGAAATCACCCAGTTCACCATTTCTCATATCACAATGGAATTTCATCAGCAAACATGTAGCTATTTTGACATTATTGTCCTTTTCTAAGTTCGTGCCTTGCTCTTCCCTATCACCATAATAATTGGTTAGAGACAGATTTTGTGGCTGTTGTTTTTAATTTTTCTAGATTTTTTGCAACCTCCCATTATTTATTAAATTTGATCTCTTTTGGACTGGAGAGTGCATTGTGTCAAACTTCTTGTGCTGAGGCTTGGGACTTTGCTGCTGGCTTGAACCAGGCTTTGTGGCCTAGATGCTCACTTACATTGATATGGGGAGTGGGGAGGTCTCATTGTTGGTTTGCATTGAGAAGCTTCCCTGTTGACTTACACAGGTGGGATGTATCACTATTGACTTGCATCATAAGGAGTCTTCTCTGTTGACTTGCACGGCTTCATTGTAGGTTTGCACTGGGTCTCAGGGCCTAGCTGCTGGTTTGTACCAGTACAGGGAGCCTTGCTGCCTGCTAGTATAGTAAAAGAACTGGCTGCTGGCTTACACTGGTGTGGGTCTTCACTGCTGGCTTCTGGTGGGGGGATTTTGTTGCTTGCTTTCACAATGTGGGGCCCTAATACTGTCCTATATTGGAGGTGGGGATCTCATTGTTGACTTATGCTGGTAGACAGGCTCACTGTTGGGTTACTCTGGTGGAAAGCCTTGCTGCTTGTTTTTACAGGATTGGAATATTGCTAATGGCCTATACTGGTGGAGGAACTTCAGCACTGGTCAGCTTCCAGTCTCACTACTGGTCCAAGAGGAAAGGTTAACTGATGATCATTTGCAAAGAGTGGGGCCTCACTAATGGTCTGCTTTAGGAGTGAGAGATCATTGCTGGGCAGCCCTAGGGGTAGAATCTTGCATTAGGTTGAGGACTTACTATTCTGGAGGCTGAGCTGAAGCCAACCCTTGCTCCAGCTGCCTGCTTAGACTTTGCTCCCTCTTTAAAAGAAATCTCTCCTGCTAATGTTCCAAGCTGTTATGGTCCAGAAACTGTCTTACTTCTTCAAAATTTGATAGAAGACTTTGTCTCAAGGTTGTATGGAAGGGAATTTAGGAGGCTGAGAGTTGTAACCTCACTCTACCTTCTTGGCACTGAAAGTTGCATCCTTCAGTTTTATGGATTTCTCTTAATTTATATGCTTTAAAAAGGTTTTGTAACAGATTTTTATTTAATCTTTCTTGATCTTTAGATTCTATCTTTTTCTTGTATTAACAGTAACTTCATTCTAGTTCCCATCTACATTCGTTGACCTTCTTCTTTTTCTGTTAAATAGACATTCATGAATAGTCATCCTCTGCTACCAGACATTAGGGATTGTTAGGATCTGACCTTGGTTCCTGACTAGAGTAAAGCCTGAGAGGAGAACACAGGTCAAAGGTACATTTTCAATCTTCTTCTTAGACAGAAGCTTTTCCCCCCATACTCTGATTTGTAGTACATGCCAATTTCATTCACTGCCTTTTAGTTCCTGTTCAATTTTTCTGTTCATCTAGACAGAATCCATGTCTACTCCTTTCTGAAGGATTTGGTATGAGTGGATTCAGGCTGAGTCATCATTATGGGAAATGGAGAAAATCAGGCAAGGTTTCTCATAGTCAGACCATTAGTATCAAGATTATAAGTTTGTTTTTCCTCTCTGTATCCAGAGCATAGAAGAGATTATAGTAGGAGATGCAGAGTAAGAGTTCCAGGAATTTAAGTTCTCCAATTTATTTCTTCAGGTATTTTTTACCTTGCATATTGTATTCATTTTCATTTACTTTTATTGCAGATTAATTTTTATTTATATTAACATATGAATTATCATTTTTTGAAATTTAGACATTGGTAATGTGTAAAAAAATCAAGTCTTCTGCCCTCTCAACAGTCACAGATATGACATTTCTTTTTAATCTGTGAAAGATCATGTTATGGGAAGGGAAAACCATTTGTTAAACATTAAGAGACACTAATCATTGTAATAACCCTATGAGGTAGGTGCTATTATTATCTTTGTTTTAGAGTTGAGGAAATAGGTAAAATGAAAGTTATGTGACTACACAAGGTCTGTCTGACTCAGGGTTCAGAATTCTAGCTACCCTTTCATCAAGCTACTATCTGCAACTCGGATTTCAGTCTGATAAACCTTGATTAGCTGTGACACATTTCACATTGAAATTATTATGAATCAAGATTAGAATTTTGTGAATCTTAAAGGGAGACACAGAAAACATTTTTTTTTAATATCTGAGCCTTTTCTATATGTTTTTCAGAGTTCAGAAAAACAATCAATCATTATATACCTAAAGAATTTATGCTCTTTTGTTTAGAGGGCACTAGTAACCAAGAAGTAACATTAGTCTAGTTCAAGGAGACCCAAGTAAAGTCCACCCATGACAATAAACATTTACTAAACATGTACTCTATGGATGACATTTTGCTAAGACATTTTGCTTAAGGGATAGAATGTCAAATCATTTGAAGGAAATTGTGTTGGATACACTTCCACTAAAGTTGTAACAGAATATCTTATTGATTAATATTGCAGTTATTGCTGTTTAGTAGTTTAATAGTGCCTGAATCTATGTAACCCCACAAACATTGACCATGGGGTTTTCTCGTCAAAGAAGTCAAAGAGTTTTTCCATTTATTTCTCCAGTGCATTTAATTTTACAGATGAGCAGCTGATAGAAATCAGAGTAAGTGATTTGCCCAGGGTCATAGCTAATAAGTCTCTGAAGCAAGATTTGAACTCAAATCTTCCTGATTCCATGTGAAATGAACATTTAAAAGAACTAAATAATTATAGTTCATTAAAAATTATTTTATTTGTAATCTATATATTTTAATTTTTGTATTTAGAAACATTATTCTGAGAAGGAGATATAAGCCTTAAACAAATTTTCAAAGTGATTCATAATGCACAAAAAATTGGACTATATTTTCTGGAATGTTAACACTAAAAATTTCATTCTAACCTAATTTATCTCTGAGATTATGATATTTTCCTTCTAATACTAAAGTAGTTCCATTCTGAGAAGGCTGAAGAAAGGCTAGGAATAGTCTTGAGACTGCAAAAAATGCTTTAAAAGTGGAAAAAATTATTTCGTTTTTGTCATAATAGAAAAAATATATTTATAAACTGGACTAATTTATTTTTCCATCTGTTGTCCTCTGTTAGATTTTCAAAGTCCTATTAAGTAGATTTGATTACTTATCCCTGGATTAAGGAATTGCTCCTATTCAAAATAAAAATTATTCTAAGTCGCCAACATATGGAGTTCTTCCCTACCTCTCAGATTTTTTAGTCTGGACTGATTTCAATAATTCAGTTTTTAA
This sequence comes from Gracilinanus agilis, assembly GCF_016433145.1. Classification (NCBI taxonomy): domain Eukaryota; kingdom Metazoa; phylum Chordata; class Mammalia; order Didelphimorphia; family Didelphidae; genus Gracilinanus; species Gracilinanus agilis. The sequence goes on along the minus strand of NC_058132.1, from coordinate 211,086,430 downwards.
AATTCTTGTCTTCTGTCATCCAGAAATATGGAGATTTGGATAGAATAGAAAGAACATTAAGGAACAGGGAGAAAGGGGATGGATGGTACAAAAATCAAAGGTGAAAATATAACACATACAAAGTTTAAATACTTCATAATGTTTGCCTAGGATAAGCATTGGATTTTGCTATCCAGAATAAATGTCTTTGATGTTCAATAATCTTGACTATTGTTATATTCAGGAAGCTGTAAGATGATAGGGGTCTGTAGGATCGCTCTGCAATATGAATCTCACACTATATCACAGAATCCTTAAGTTAGAGCTAGAAGACTCTTAGAAATTCCCTAGGACATGCCCTCTACACATATTTAACCAATGAGGAAGGTGAGATACAGAGAGGTAAAATCTAAGGTCAAATATTGTTTTATTGTCTTAGCCCTTGAGCTTAGTACAATATTTCACATAAAAAAGCAATTGTTTTGAAAAGTTATTTACTTTATATATAAAAAAAATTAAAGTGACATTCATCTAATGGTTGTAGACTATAAAACTTTCCCTCTATCTTTCAGCCTGAGAAAAGCCATCTTTACTTCCTTGTTCCTTAGTGTGTATATCAGTGAGTTCATTAGGGGTGTGACAACTGTTTGAAAAATGGCCACGATCCTATCCAGAAGATTTTTTGAGCCTGGTCTTAGATAAATGATGAGACCTGGTACAAAGAAACATAAGACCACAATGCAATGGGTAGCACAGGTCTGGAAGGCTTTGTGTCTGCCTTCTGATGTGCGGATCTTCAAGACAGCACGAACAATGTACACATAGGAAAGGAAAATTAGAAAGCTACATGCAGAAGTAACAACTCCAACATTAACTAAGATCACCATTTCATTGACTGATGTGTCTGCACAGGCTAATTTGAGAATGGGTGGTATATCACAAAGGTAGTGCTCAATCTTATTGGGACCACAGTAGGGCAGGCGGAAGGTCAGAGCTGTCTCGGCTGTTGAGTGGACAATACCACTAAGCCATGTGCCTGCAGCTAGAATGGCACATGTTTTCCCACTCATCATGGTAGTATAGCGCAGGGGATAAGTGATGGCCAGATAGCGGTCATAGGACATGAGGACAAAGAGGAAACACTCTGTGTTTGCCAAAACATAGAAGAAATAGAGCTGGACCGCACAGCCATGAAATGAGATGGCTCCACCATCTGGGGAGATGAGAGTCATAAGTATCTTGGGCACAGTGACAGTGGAGAACCACATGTCAATGAAGGAGAGATTAGCCAGAAAATAATACATGGGAGTGTGAAGGTGGGAGTCTACCTTGATCACCAACAAGATGAGAAGGTTGCCTACCAAAGTGAGTACATAAATCACTAAGAAGATCCCAAATAAAGTGGTCCCTAGTTCTGGTGCATGAGGAATCCCTGTGAGGATGAATGTAGTCACAATGCTTTCATTTTTTCTGTCCATTTAGATAATGGATTCTTCTTCCTAAAGGAGGAAAAATCATTTACTTTCTAATTGCCCATTTTTCTTCTGTCATATTTAAGACAATCAAAGGATGTGTTCTGATATTTCTCTTAATTAAGATAGAAACACCTCTCTCATTGATTAATTACTCCTAAGCCACTACCCCACTTTATTGATGTTATTTACTTAAATATACCAGAGAAATCTCTTTCCCCTTAACTTTTTGCTGATCTCAGTACTGTTCCCTAATCTTCTAAGATTAATAGAGCATTGATTTATTATATATAATTTATTAACAATGCAAGAAAAATAAAACAAAGAAATAAATATTTATTTTTAATCCATTACGTCTGAGAAAAATAAACCCATGTTCATTTATGACATTCTCTAATATTTCTGAGTTCTCATCAGTTCTGGAAACAAGACAAAAACACAAAAAAACATTTCTATTAGAATATCATTTAAAAATTCTTATCAAGAATTCTTTTCATGTTTCCTCAAAAGATAAGTTAAAATACTTCTCTCAAAAAATTCCTCTGAATGGAAATTGAAAATGACTTTTGTTCATTCAAATTAATGTTTGAATTTTGCTGTCTCTCTTTTATCCCAGTTCTTTGTCAATTTCTGCATATCAGAGCAAATACATTCTGGAAAAACAGAAAAAGTGAATGGTATTAAGAGTGGAGTCTGACAAATGGTAAATATCATAGGTGAGAAGGGGCAAAAAATGTAATAGCCATAGAGAATAAAACAATGGGACAAAGGAGCCAAAGAAAAGCAATGGAAAACTTAACCCTCATCAATCATTAGAAAAAATGGCACACAAAGAATGCTACTGATTTTTTTTTCATACATTGTTTGGGAAGATTCTTAAAATAGGTAGCATTGCTGTAAATCTGGAGAAAGCAGTGGAGAAGAAACAAACAGATAGATAAGAGACATTACAGAGATAGCTAGAAAGAGGAGGAGAGAAGGGAATGAAAAAGAGAGAATGAGTAAGAAAGAGAGAATTATTTCCCCCACTCTGTGTAAAGGGAAGGAATCTCTTTCCCAAAAGGAGATTTCATATTGAGGATGGTAAATGACTAGGAATTTACATTTCACATAGATCGAACTGATTCTCTAATTCAACCTTTTCCATTTTGTTTTCCTTTTTCTTTTGATAAACTTTGCTCATAATATTGTGAATTCTATTTACAATTACCATTTGAGAATTCCAGTTAGGTTTTTCCCATACCATGGAAACGTCAATCCAAAAGTTACATATGTATAGTTTTAAAATTTTTATTTAATTAAAGAACATTTATGTCTCACATTAAAATGTCTATTTAACTGCCTTCCTCCTTACATTTGGAAAAGATCTGAAATTACAAAGTGCAGAGTGAAATTGTCTATTTGGTTTGTGACACTGAGGTATTTAGGGTATCAAAATACCAAGGCCAAAGAGAAAAAATGATGATCTATATTTCTGTCCATCTATTTACTCTTAAGCTGAGGAAACTTCAGATCAGAAAGTTAATGTTACTTGCCCAAGATAAGACAACAGGGTGGAGCAGGAAGGAGCAGAATCAAATCTCAAAGCTGATCTTCTGAGAATTGTGTCTTCAAGTTCTTTGTTTGTTCGAATACACCATACTCACAGGTTCTGAGAATCCAGAAATTCTGACTAGATAAAACACACTGCCACATCACTGCCTCTCTAGATGACAGGAAATCAATTTTTTAGTCATACCTTCTGTAGTCTTTTGAAATATCTGCCTCTCACTCATCTCCCTCAAATTAGTTACCAAAACAAATTAATTCTGACTGCAATTTCACTTGATTACATCAGCTCTTTTCAGACTCATTGCCACAATTCTAATTCAGGTCCTCATCAATTATCTTTCTTTTACATTATAACAAATATATCTGATTATTTTTGATTGCCTCCAATCCCTTCTAATTCCCCCCTCCACCAAATAGCTCAAACCCTGTATATTATTTATTTTACTATACTATTACAGTTGTTTAATTATGTCATATTATTTCAAATGTTCTTTATGATTCCTAATTGTTTATAGAATCAAGTGCTTACTTTGTAATTCAAAACTTAAAGGTCACAGAGAAGGAGGAGACTTAGAAATAATTGTCCAGTTCAATATATTTATTTTACAAGTCTCTTATTCTCTACTACATGATAATATGGAAAAAATAGCAGTCCGAGAATTTACAAAATCTCTATTCAAGTCCTTGATTCATCAACATGGACCTCAATTTTCCCCACTTAGAAAAATAGGCATAATATTTTCAAGGTCTATTTCACAGAATGATTGCCCAGAAAGTGCTTTAAAAAGTTTAAATTTCCTTAAAAATGATGTCTAAAAAAGAAATGAAATATAATTTTAAATTTCTCAAAGGCAGAAGCTGAATCTTATTCATTTTAGATTCTCTAGAGCACTTAGCACACTGCCTCATCCACAATAGTCACTCAATAAATGTTGAAGACTGAGAGAGGAAAACATGAGTTTTCTCATCCTTTGTTAATAATCTGCTAGATAGAAAGTCTGAGTAAAATGGTACATTTCAAAGGCTACGAAGAGGAGAAAAGGAATTGTTGCTTCTTTGAAGTGAACCTTCTCTTAAGAGCACACTCCACAAGAAGAGCAACCCTCTAATCTCCAAAGAGAATGAATTTAAATTGGCTTTATTCCACAGGGTTTGAAATTGCCTTGAACTCCCTTGGCAATTAGGACAAGAGACAAAACAACATGGTTGAAGTGTTGATACGTTTAATTTACATTGGATTATTGATACCTCCAAATTTATATTTTTATCTTTACTTTTTAAACCCTTACCTTCTGTTTTAAAGTCAACACAAATTATCAACTCTAAGACTGAAAAGCAAGATAGGTTGGGTAACTGGGGGTTAGTGACTTGCCCAGGGCCTTATAGAAAGTATCTGAGACCAGATTTGAATTCAGGTCTTCCAAAATCCAAACCTGAGAGCCTGTTCATTATGTTACCATGCTACTCTCCATTGTATGTTTTTTTTAGAACGGGAATGTTCCATGACCAAAAAAACAACAACAACATTTTTGCACAATGAGTACATGAAGAGTTTAGGAACTATTTTCTTGATAAAAAAAAAAACAGTTATAATATTTTCTGCTAAAAGATTTACAAAATATGTATATAACCCAGTGAAATTGCTTGTCAGCTCCAGGAGGGGGAAAGAAAGAGTGGAGAGTGAGACAACAAAAATCTTGTAACCATGGAAAAATGTTTTTTAAAATAAAAAATAAACTAAAAGATTTGCATAATATTATTCTGGTTTCCAAAGATATTATCGCTCAGTTTGATGCATAGTCTCTTTGGTTATTTCTCCTTTTTTCTCCAGAAATTATTTTCAGTCAGTCCTGAATAGTTGCCAATCTGCAGCAACATGAGGGAGAGTACTTCCTTCTCATTGCTTTTTCATGTTTACTGTGCAAATGAAACCTTCCCAGTTTCACATTTTTTATCTAGGAAAGTGATAAGTGTGGAATTTCCTTGGAGGGAGGGTGAGCATGAAGCATACAAATGTGAATTCCTTAGAATAAAATGTCTAAATTTATATCTGTGCAATTGCCATGCATTTCTTTTTTATTAAAACCTTTATCTCATATCTTAGAATTAATACTAAATATCTTTTCCATAGCATGAAGCATTAAGGGTGAGGCAATGAGGGTTAGGTTCAATATTACTCTTTGTACTATAGCATTCCATTACATTGATATTCCACAAGTTGTTCAGACATTCCTCAATTGTTAGACAACCCCTTAGTTTCCAATTCTTTTTTTACCACAAAGAAAACTACAATAGGTATTTTTGTACAAATAGTTCTTTTTCCTTTTGAAAAAAAACCTAGTAGTGATATTAATGGATCAAAGTGAATGCACAATATTAAAGCCTTTTGGGCATAGTTTCAAATTGCTCTCCAGAATGGTTAGATCAGATCACAGTTCCACCAGTTTATTAGTATCCCAATTTTCCCACACTCCCTCCAATAATTGCTCTAATAGATATGGGGTTGTACCTCAGTTTTTTAAATCTGCATTTTTCTAATCAAGAAAGATGTCGAGCATTTTTCTGTGAGTATAGATAACTTTTTTCATCTGCAAATTGTGTGTTCATGTCCTTTAACCATTTTTCAATTACTGAATGACATTTTTAAAAAATAAATTTGACTTAGTTCTCTGAATATTTTAATAGTGAGAGCTTTACAAGAAATATTTTCTGTCAAGAATTTTACCCACCTTTCTGCTTTCCCTCTAATCTTTGTTGAATTGGCTTTGTTTACAAATTTTTAAAATTTGTTATATAATAAAGAGTATCTGTCATAAATTCTATGCTATTTTCTATCTCTTGTGATAAAAAATTCTTCCCTTATCCTTAGATTTAATAGGTAAACTATTCCATGTCCTCATAATTTGTTTTTATTATCATCCTTTCTGCCTAAATTTTGACCTTATCTTGTTATATAGTGTGAGATTTTGGTCTTTCCTCATGTAATGCCACACCATTTCCCTATTTTCCCAATATTTTCTGTCAGACTGTTATTCCTTGTTCCAAAGCTTGAGTCTTTTATTTTATCACTAAAATACTATTGTCATGTATAACTCATTGTGGGGTTATTTATAATTAGTGCAGATAATCTATTCTACTGATTCATCACTCTATTTCTTAGCAAGTTCCAGATTTTTTAGAATACAGCTTTGTATTATATCTTGAGATCTCATATGGCTTGGCCACCTTCCTTCACATCACTTATTTCATTGATTCCCTTGATATTCTTGTTCTTATGTTCTTCCAGATCCATTTTGTAATTTTTTTTCAGCTCCAAAATTTTGGGGCAGTTTGATTGGTATGGTACTAAATAAGTAGATTAATGTAGACTAATTTCATCATTTTTATTATATTTGCTTGGCCAACCCACAAATAATATTTTTTCTGGTTGTTTAGATCTGATGTTATTTGTGTGAAAAGTGTTTTGTAATTGACTTGGGTTTGTTTTGGTAAGTAGACTCCCAAACATTTTATATTATTTACCATTAATTTAAATGGAATTTATTTTTCTATCTCTTGCTGCTGGGCTTTCTTGGAAATATGTAAAACTGTTGATGATTTATGTAGGTTTATTTTACATCCTACAACTTTCTTAAAGTTGTTAATTATTTCAATTGATGTTTTTTTAGTTGGTTCTCTCAGTATACCATCGTATCATCTGCAGAGTGATAGTTTTGTTTCTTTATTGTCTAGTCTAATTAATTCAATTTCTTTTTCTTCTCTTACTGGTATGGATTGCATTTCAAGTACATTATTAATTAATAGTAATGGTAATAGTTATAATTGCTTATTTTAAAAATTATTTTATTACAATTTTATTTAAATTTTTAAAGTTAATTAATTTATTTAATTAATTTAGAATATTTTTCCATGGTTACTTGATTCATGTTCTTTCCCTACCCTCCTCTGACCCACCTTCCATGGCTAATTGAGCAATTCCATTGGGTTTTACATTTGTCTTTGAACAGGACCTATTTTCATATTATTAATATTTGCAATAGAGTGATTGTTTAGAGTCTACATCCCCAATCATATCCACATTGAACCATGTGATTGTAGAGAGGCATAAACAGTTAAATCTGTAAATCCTATCAGATCCAGCTATAGCAGATGATTATAACTAATTGATGATTCCTTTCATTATTAAAAGTTTTCTTGTGTAATAAATCCTTTTATTTGAAGAAAAGGGGGAAATATATGAGAAGCCAATAAGAAAATAGATAAAAATCTGAGACCCCTCTTTTGACCCCTTTTGTGATCCTTGTGATTTCTTGTTGAAAAGTATTGTGGCCTTATTGAAAAGCTTTAAGTTCCTAGCTAACCAGCTCTTAAAAGGGTTAACATTGTTCCCTTTTGGCCAGGAATGCAGCTGCCTGGTATAGCTAAGGCCAAAACCTTAGCAGGGGCAATTCAACCCCGCAAAAAATATTCCCTGACTTGGCTTTCTGATAAGAACCCAGTCAAAATTCATCCTTGGCCTTGTTCTATTCTGAAGCCAACAAGACCTTTTCTGTTTTGATATGACATAATTTGTAACTTCTGTGCATCTGCAAAGTTTTTTGGGGGGGTTCTTTTGTGTGAAATGAGTCTTGAAATACATATAATAAACTCCATGCTCCTGGAGACAGAGCTGGAAGCATGAACTAAAAGATCTCAGTGTCTGTTACATCCTTATCAACTAAACTGTCCTTATCAGATTATCAGAGATGATAAATAGATCTTGAGATGTGTTCAAGCAGTTGTTTTCCTTCTGTGTCTCTACTTTCACAGTTCTTTCTCTGGAAGTGGATAGCATCCTCTCCCATAAGTCCCTCAGAATTGTCCTGGATCATTGCATTGTTGCTAGTGGAGAAGTTGTTATGAGGGAGTGAATGCTCACTAATGGGCCTTGAGCCAGTAACAAGTCTAGCAGGAGGTTGGAGTTGGATGTTATGAAGGATGAACAAACTCAGCTGGGAATGAACTTGGTTCAGGTTCAAATTCAAACCCTGAAAGCTAAGTACCCAGTGAACCTTTACTGCTAACTGCTAGGCTCCTTTAAGATATCAGGCACCAGCCCCTCCCTGCTGAAGTAACTGCCTCTTATTGGATGGTGGCAGACCGGCAGGAAGTGGGTGCTTGAACTTCCTGCCCCACCAATGGGGTAGATTGAATCTCTACTGCTCTGAATTCTCTCTTCTTCCCTATCTTCCTTAGCCTTGGTGGTAAAGAAATAACCACAAGATTCTCTGGTTAAAAATTAAGGGATTTATTGAAAACTGGGGAAGGAATAGTCAAGGTGAGAGGGTTTGGTGTTACTAAACTGTTGCTTTGGTCTCGCTGGGCGATGCTGGCAAAGGTCCTAAGAAGGTCTTGGTAGGCCAAGGGCTGGCTGTCCTCTGCCAGATCTAAGCTGTCTCTGGTCAAGAGATTGATCAGATCTTCTGGCTAATTTAGTTGATAATGAAAATAGTTATTGTTGAGTTGCTCTTAAAGAAGGTCCTAATATCTAGGCTCTCCTAAGTTCCTATGCATGATCCTCCTCCCTCAACCTTTTTCCACTCTTACTACCCGGGCCCAGGGGAAGGGGTAGATGAGTGGAAAGGGTGAAGTCTGTGGAAAACAGCACCCAAGCTTGGGTTTTCAGGGGCTTTTATAATCTTAGCCCTACTGCCAGCTGGCCATCATCAACATTCCATCCAGGGCAACTGACAGTTTTGCCTAAGCTAATATTGCAATGCAAAACCCTACATTACCAAGTCCATTACATTTGATCGTGCCACAGTTTATGAGTCTCTGTATACAAAATTCTTCTGGTTCTGCTCCTTTCACTCTGCATTAATTCCTGGAGGTCATTCAATTTCACATGTTCATTATTCCTTTTGGCACAATAGTATTCCATCACCAATAGTACTGCAATTTGTTCAGCTATTCCCCAATTGAAGGGAATCCCCTCATTTTCCAATTTTTTGCCACCACAAAGAGTGCAGCTATAAATATTTTTGTACAGATCTTTTTCTTTATTATCTCTTTGGAGTACAAACCCTGTAGTGTATGGCTGGATCAAAGGGCATGCAGTCATTTAAAGCCATTTGGGCATAATTCCAAATTGCCTTCCAGAATGGTTGGATTAATTCACAATGCCACCAGCAATGCATTAATGTCCCAATTTTGCCACATCCCCTCCAACATTTATTACTGCCCTTTGCTCTCATTTTAGCCAACCTACTAGGTGTTACATAGTACCCCAGAGTTGTTTTGATCTTCATTTCTCTAATTATGAGAGATTTAGAGCACTTTTTCATGTGCTTATTCATCATTTTGATTTCTTTATCTAAAAATTGCCTATTCATGTCCCTTGTCCATTTATCAATTGGGGAATGGCTTGATTTTTTTCCACAATTGATTTAGTTCCTTATAAATTTGAGTAATTAGACCTTTGTGAGAACTTTTTATCATAAAGATTTTTTCCGATTTTGTTGCTTCCCTTCTAATTTTGGTTGCATTGGTTTTGTTTGTACAAACCCTTTTTAATTTAATGTAATCAAAAGTATTCATTTTACATTTTGTGATATTTGTATATACTTTCTAATCCTTTGCTCCCACAAATAGAACTTTAATGAATATTTTTGCACATAAATTTTTTCATTAAAAAAACTCTCTTTGGGAAACAGACATAGTAGTGATATTGCTGCAGTTAAGGATATGCATAATTTTAAAGTCCCTTGGGCAAAATTACAAATTACTTTCCAAAACAGATCAGTTCATAGCTCCACCACCACTATTAATGTTCCAATTTTTCTACACTTCCTCCAATACTTATAATTTTTCTTTTCTGTCATATTGGTCAATCTTATAGGTGCGAGGTGATATCTCAGAATTGTTTTAATGTCCATTTTTTAAATCAAGAGTGATTTAAAGCATTTTTATGTGACTTACTAACCTTGATTTCTTCATCTAAAAACTGCCTGTTCATGTCATTTGATCATTTATCATTTGGGGAATGACTTGTATTCTTATAAATTTGACTCATTTCCCTATATATTTGAGAAATTAAGCCTTTGTTAAACATCTTTGGTATAACATTTTCTCCCTACCTTTTTGATTTTCTTCAAATTTTGGTTGTACTGGTTTTGTTTGTGCAAAATCTTTTAAATTTAATATAATCAAAATTACCCATTTTATCTCCTATAATGCTTCTCTCTCTTGTTTGGTCTTGAAATATTCTCATATCTACAGATATAACATGTAAACTTGTCCATGCTCCCCTAATTTTTTTATGGCATCACCTTTTATGTCTAAGTCATGTATTTATTTTGACTTTATCTTCATATATAATGTGAGATGTTGGTTTATACCCAATCCCTTCCATGATGTTTTCTAGTTATCCCAGCAATTTTTGCCAAAAAATGATTTCTTGTCACAAGGCTTAGAATTTTGTTTTGATCAAACTCAAAATTATTATGATCATTTGCAACTTCATATTACATAGCTAATCAAATCGACTGCTTCACCACTCTATTTCATAGCTAGTAAAAACTTGTTTTGATGGTTCTGCTTTGTAATAGAGTTTGTATATTGCTAGCTTCTGCTAGGCCACCTCCTTTCCCATTTTTTTCATTGATTCTGTTGATATTCTTGATCTTTGTTCTTCCAAATGAATTTTGGTATTATTTTCAATCTCTATAAATTTTTTTGGCAATTCGATTGGTATGACATTGAATAAATAGATTACTTTAGGTATGATTGTCATTTTTATTATATTGGATTGGCCAACCAATGAGCAATTAATATTTTTCCAATTGTTTAGGTCTGTCTTTATTTGTGTGAAAAGTGTTTTCTAAATATGTTCATACTATTTTGGTGTTTGTCTTGGCAGGTAGACACTCAAGAATTTTTGTATTATCTACAATTAGTTTATGTGGAATTTCTCTTTCTATCGCTTGCTGGGGGGTATGTTGGAAATATGAAAAAAAATCTGATGAATTATATGGGTTTATTTTATATCCAGCAACTTTGTAGAAGTTGTTAATTATTTCAACTAGTTTTTTAGTTGATTCTCTATTATTTGCTATGCATACCTTCATATTATCTGCAAAGCAGGACGGTTTATTTCTTAATTGCCTATTTGAATTTCAACACCTTTTTCTTCTCATTGCAATAGCTAGCATTTCTTGTACAATTTTGAATAACAGTGATAATGATGGACATCTTTGTTTCCCTCTGATCTTATTGAGAAGGCTTCTCTCATATCCATTATAGATAATACTTGCTGATGGTTTTAAGTAGATATATTTATCATTTTAAAGAAATCTTCATTAATTCCTTTGCTCTGTAGTGTTTTTAATGGGGGTAGGTGTTGTATTTTGTCAAAGGCCTTTTCTACATCTTTTGAGATAATCATAGAATTTTTGTTGCTTATATTATTGATAGAGTCAGAAGTCCACCCTTCCCCAATGAAATTCCAGTGCCTGGTACTACATTCTAAGTTAGGTACCTCTTTCTTAGGTTTATTACATAAAAACAACAAAAAAAAACCCATAAACTAAAAAATTAGAAAAATCACATATAATACAGTAAATGTAATGTTATGGAAAACTTACTATAAGGAATTCCATTTACATGTAATTTTTCTCTAAAGAAAATGGTTTTTCTCCAAGTTCTCTTATTTATTTTCTATTTCTTTTTCTGATTCTTCGCCCTTTCCTAATTTTAGTATCATCCAGAGTTTTATTCTTATATTCTTTTTCTTTTTTCCTCTGTGTTCTATTCTTTTATAGTCTCATGCACCACCATGGCATCAACTCAATGTAAAGGATATCAAATTTACATCACCATCTATTACTTCTCTCTTTCATTTCAAAGTCCCTATTGGGCATCATTATATGGGTATATCAACAACACTTCAAATTCAAGAGCAAAACCAAATTCTCGTGAACTAAATTCTCATTTTGACATTTCCATCTTTATTATGAGTACTACCAATTTCTTATTCACACAGTCTGAAGTCTTTTGCAACTTTTGTTTCATCAAAGCAAATTCATTCTGACTATACAATTTAACTTGATTCCATCAACTCTTTTCAGTCCTATCACCACCATTCTAGTTTAGGTTCTCATCAATTATCTCCCTTTCAAGTTATAACAAACTTATCTGCCTAGTTTGCCTGCCTCTAATCCCTTCTACTTTTCCCCCTCATATAGCTCAAACCCTGTATATTATTTATTTGACAATACTAATGCAGTTGTTTAATTATGTCATATTATTTCAAGGCTTCTTTGTGACTCCTAATTGTTTATAGAATAAAGTGTCTACTTTGTAATCAAGAACTTAAAGGGGACAGCTGGGTAGCTCAGTGGATTGAGAGTCAGGCCTAGAGAAAGGAGGCCCTAGGTTCAAATCTGGCCTCAGACACTTTCCAGCTGTGTGACCCTTACCTTTTTCCTCACCCTTACCACTCTTCCACCAAGGAGCCAATACACAGAAGTTAAGGGTTTAAAAAAAAAAAAAAAGAACTTAAAGGTCTCAGAGAAGAAGGAAACTTAGGAATAATTGCCCATTTAAATATATTTATTTTACTAGTCGCTTTTCCTTTACTACATGATTATGTAAAAAAAATAGCAGTTTGAGTATTTAAAAAATCTCTATTCAAGTTTTATCTCTAATACATGATCCTAGGCAAATCGTTTCATCAACATGGACCTCGATTTTTCCCATTTATAAAAATAGGTATATTTTCAAGGTCTGTTTCACAGATTTTCCAGAAAATGGTTTATAAAATTTAAATTTACATAAAAATGATGTCTAATAAAGAAATTAAATATAATTTTAAATTCCCCAAAGGCAGAAGTCGAATCTTATTTATTTTAAATTCTCTAGAGCACTTAGCACACTGCCTTACCCACAATAGTCACTCAATAAAGGTTGAAGAAATAAGAGAAAAAGGGATGGAGGGAATGAATAAATATATTCATATCTTTTTTCCAATGAGGAAAACATGAGTTTTCTCATCCTTTGTTACTGACATGTTAGATAGAAAGTGAGTAACAAGGTACATTTCAAAGGCTAAGAAAAGGGTAAAAACAGTAGTTGATTCTTTGAAATGAAATTTCTCCTAAGAGCAAACTTCACAAGAATAGCAACCCTCTGACCTCCAAAGAAAATGAATTTAAATTGGCTTCATTCCACAGGGTTTGAGATTGCTTGAACTCCCTTAGCGCTCAGGAAAACAATATGCGAAACAACATATGTTGAAGTGTTTATACATTTAAGGTACCTTGGATTATTGATACCTTCTGTTTTAAAGTTAACACTAATTATCATCTCTAAGACAGAAGAGTAAGATAGGCTGGTTAACTGGAAATTAATGACTTGCCCAGGGTCTTATAGAAAGTATCTGAGACGAGATTTGAATCCAGGTCTTCCAAAATCCAAACCTGAGACTGTTCATTATGCTACCATGTTACTCTCCATTGTATGTTTTCTTTAGAACGTGAATGTTCCATTACAAAAAAAAATTAAGTTTTATGAATTCTTCTATATGCACAATGAGTACATGAAGTTTAGAAACTGTTCTTGATAAAAAAAAAAGTTGTAATATTTTCTGCTAAAAGATTTACAAAATATATGTATAACCCAGTGAAATTGCTTGTCAAGTCCAGGAGGGGGAAGGTAAGAGATAAAGGAGACAACAAGAATCATGTAACCATGGAAAAATTGTTTTTTAAAATTAAAAAAAAGAGCAAAAGATTAACAAAATATTGTTCTTGTGTCCAAAGATATTATATATCAGTTTGGTACATAGTCTTTTTGGTGATTTCCCCTTTTTTTCTCCAGAAATTATTTTCAGTCAGTCCTGAAAAATGCCAATCTGCAGCAATAAGAGGGAGAGTACTTCATTCTCACTGCTTTTTCTTGTTTACTGTGCAAACTAAACCTTTGCAGTTTCACATTTTTTATCTCGGAAAGTCTTGATTTCCTTATAGGGAGGGTGAACATGAAACATATAAATGTGACTTCCTTAGAATAAAATGTCTAAATTTATGTCTGTGCAATTGCCATGCACTTCTTTTTTATTAAAACTTTTATCTTATATCTTATAATCAATACTAAATATCTTTTCCATAGCAGAAGAGCATTAAGGGTGAGGCAATGAGGGTTAAGCTACTCTCTCATGCTTACACAACTAGAAAATGCCTGAGGTTAGGTTTGAATCCAGATCCTCCTGCTTCCAGACCTGGCTCTTTATTCCCTGAGTCACCTAGCTGTCCAAATTTCCATGTTTCTTTCGGTTCTGTCATCATGGACTAAGCCCAGGAAGTCTAATCTATCTTTGTAAAATATAACCCTTCTCATTCTATTTTTTAAATGATATTTTTCCCTAATTACAATTAAAAATAATTTTAACATTCACTTAAAAAAAATCCTTACGTGCAATCTTAGAATCAATACAGTGTATCGGTTCCAAGACAAGAGTGAGATAGATTAGGCACTGAGGGTTGGATGACTTACCAAGGGTCATGCAACTAGGAAGTGTCTGAGGCCAGATTGAATCCAGGATCTCCCATCTCTGGGCCTGAATCTCAATCCACTGAACCATCTTGCTGTCCCCTTAACATTCATTTAATAAATTATTTCCAAATTCTTTCCCTCTTTCATTTCCTCTCTCCCTCTCTTCCTTAAACCTCTCCCTTTTATCCAAAATGGTAAGCAATCTGAGAAAGATTTTACATGTGCAATAATGTAAAGTATTTTTCCATTTTCGCCATTATGTAGAAGAGATCTTAAACAAAAAAAGGAGAACGTAAAATAGAATATGCATGACATGTATTCACACTCCATTAGTTCTTTGTAGGCAAATGACATTTTAATCATGAGTCTCTGGGATTGTTTCAAATCACTGTATTGCTGAGAACTTTCACAGTTATTCATAAAAAATATTACTTTTAGTATGAACAATGTTATTTTGGTTCTCCTCACCTCACTTTTCTCAGTTCATATATGTCTTTCTAGGTTTTTCCAAAATTACTCTGCTCAATATTATTGTTTGCACAATAGCATTCCATTACATTGATATTCCACAAGTTGTTTAAACATTTTTCAATTGTTGGACAACCCCTCAGTTTCCAATCCTTTGTTACCACAAAAAAGCTGCAATAAATATTTTTGTACAAATAGTTCTTTTTCCTTTTGAAAAAGGCCTAGTAGTGGTATTGATGGATCAAAGTGAACACACAATTTTAAAGCCTTTTGGGCATAGTAACAAATTGCTCTCCAGAATGGTCTGATCAGATCACAGTTCCTCCAACAACACATTAATATCCCAATTTTACCACACCTCCTCCAATAACTACTCTAATAGATATGAGGTTGTACCTCAAAGCTGTTTTAATTTGCATTTCTCTAATCAAAAGAAGGATTTAGAGAATTTTTCAGTGACAACAGATTACTTTCTTCATCTGCAAACTGCCTGTTTATATCCTTTAACCATTTGTCAATTAGTGAATAACATGTTTATTTTTTATAAATCTGACTTAGTTCTCTATATATTTTTAAAGTGAGAGCTTTATAAGACATATAGAATGTTAAGAATTTTACCCACCTTTATGCTTTCCCTCTAATCTTTGTTATGTTGGCTTTTTTTGTACAAATCTTTAAAATTTAATATATAAGAGTGTCATACATCCTATGATGCTCTATATCTCTTGTATGATTAAAAATTCTTCCCTTATCCATAGATTTGACAGATAAACTATTCCATTATCTCCTAATTTGTTTATATTATCCCCTTTCTGCCTAAATGAAATATCCATGTTGACCTTATCTTTTTATATGGTGTGAGATATTGGTCTTTCCTCATGTAATGCACACCATTTCCCTATTTTCCCAACAGTTTTTGTCAGACTGTGTGTTCTCGTTCCAAAAGCTTGGGTCTTTTATTTTATCTCTAAAATATTATCGTCATGAATAGCTAGTTGTAGGATCATTTATAACTAGGGTAGGTAATCTATTCTACTGATTCAACACTCTATTTCTTAGCAAGTTCCAGATTGTTTTGAAGATTACTGCTTTGTATTATAGCTTGAGATCTCGTATGGCTAGTCCAACTTCCTTCACATTACTTATTTCATTGATTCCCTTGATATTCTTGTTCTTTTATTATTCCAGATTAATTTTGTTACTTTTTTTAGCTCCTTAAAACATTTTGGGCAGTTTGATTGATATAATATTAAATAAGTAGATTAATTTAGAGCAATTTCATCATTTTTATTATATTTGCTTGGCCAACCCATGAACAACTAATATTTTTCCAGTTGTTTAGATCTGATGTTGTGTGAAAAATGTTTTGTAACTGACTTGAGTTTGTCTTGGTAGGTAGACTCCCAAATATTTTATATTATTTACCATTAATTTAAATGGAATTTATTTTTCTGTCTCTTGCTATTGGGCTTTGTTGGAAATCTGTAGAAATGTTGAAGATTTATATAGGTTTATTTTACATCCTACAACTTTGTTAAAGTTGTTAATTGTTTCAACTGATTTTTAGTTGGTTCTCTTAGTATACCATCATATCATCTGCAGAGTGATAGTTTTGCTTCTTTATTGCCTAGTCGAGATTATTCAATTTCTTTTTCTTCTTTTATTTCTATAACTAGCATTTCAAGTACAATATTAAATAAAAATAATGTTAATGGTTATACTTGTTTCTTTTTTAAATGATCTTATTATGTTTTTTTATTAAGATTTGGTGTTTAATTAATTTAGAATATTTTCTATGTTTATATGATTCATTTTCTTTCCCTTCTCTCCTCCCACCCCCTCCCATAGCCAACAAGTAATTCCACTGAGTTTTACATGTGTCATTGATCAAGACCTATTTCTGTATTATTAATATTTGCAATAGAGTGGATTGTTTAGAGTCTACATCCCTAATCATATCCCCATTGAACCATGTGATTAAGCAGTTGTTTTTCTTCTGTGTTTCTACTCTCACAATTCTTTCTCTGGATGTGAATAGCATTCTTTCTCATAAATCCCTCAGAATTGCCCTGGATTATTGCATTGTTGCTAGTAGAGAAGTCCATTACATTCAATTCTGTTACAGTGTATCTGTCTCTGTGTATAATGTTCTCCTGGTTCTTCTCCTTTCACTCTGCATCAATTACTAGAGGTCGTTCCAGTTCACATGGAATTCCTCCAGTTCATTATTCTTTTTAATAATAGTATTCCATCTCTAAGAGATACCACAATTTGTTTAGCCATTCCCCTGTCAAAGGGCATCCCCACATTTCACAATTTTTTTGCTACCACAAAGAACACGGCTATAAATATTTTTGTACAAGTTTTTTTCCTTAGTATCTCTTTGTGATATAAAGCCAGTAGTTCTATGGCTGGATCGAAGGGCAGCAGTCTTTTAAAGTCCTTAGGACATAGTTCCAAATTTCCTTCCAGAATGGTTGGATCAATTAACAACTCCACCAACAATGCATTAGTGTCCCAATTTTGCCATATCCCCTCCAACATTTATTACTTCCCTTTGCTGTCATTTGAGCCCATCTGCTAGGTGCGAGGTGGTACCTCAGAGTTGTTTTGATTTGCATTTCTCTAATTATAAGAAATTTAGAACACTTTTCATGTGTTTATTGATAGTTTTGATTTCTTCACCTGAAAATTGCTTATTCATTTAAATGATGCCCATTTATCATTTGGTGAATGGCTTGAATTTTTTTGTACAATTGATTTAGTTTCTTATAAATTTGAGTATTTAGACCTTTGTCAGAGATTTTTGTTATAAAGATTTTTTCTTCCAATTTGTTGCTTCCCTTCTAATTTTGGTTGCATTGGTTTTGTTTGTACAAAACCTTTTTAATTTAATGTAATCAAAGATCTAACAGGTATATTATTCTGTGTTCACTTAATTTACTTAAAGTTTCCTTCTTTATATTCAAGTCATTCAACCATTCTGAATTTATTTTGGTGTAGGTTGTAAGATGTTGATCTAAACCTAATCTCTCCCACACTTTTTTCTAATTTTCCCAGCAGTTTTTTCAACTAGTGTGGATTTTTGTCTGCATATCAGGTTCTCCCATTTGTAAAAACAAGAGTGATACTTTCAAAAACAAGAATGGTAATTTCACAGGGTTTTTGTCCAGGAAGTATTTTATAATTTTAAATTTCCATATAAATCATGCCTAACAAATTAGAAATATGATTTTAAACTCCTTGATAGCAAAAATTACATTTTATCAATTTTTATTCTCTAGAGCACTTAGCACATTACCTTTCCCACAGTGGTCTCATAATAAATAAAATTGTTTAAAATTAAGGGAGAAAGAGTAGACAGAAAGAATTGAATGAATTAATATATCCACATCTTTTTTCCAGTGAGGATATTATCATTTTTTCCTAGTTTTTTCCTACTGACCTGCTAAATATAAACCGAGTCAGGAGTCACCTGAAAAAGACTACCAAAAAAGGGAAGAAGAGTAATTACTTCTTTGCACTGAAGATTCATTGATTAAGAATGGAAACAACTCCTACAGGGCCAAAGAGAATGAGCTTAAATTGGCTTTATCCCATAGGGCGTGGGATTGTACTGAATTCCCTTAGTGCCTAGGATAATCATCAAAACAACTAAGATTGAAGTGTTTACATATTTGATTCACATTGGATTGTTGATACCTCCATTTGTATATTTTGTTAGAATATGATTGCTCCATGAAGAAAATCAGGTTTTCATAAATTCTTCTCAATGCACATTGGGTATGTGAAGAATTTAGGTACATTTTTTTACATGTTTTTTTTTCAGTTACATGTGGAAGAAAATTTTGCCAATTTTTTTTGACATTTTAAAGTTTAGATTTTTTTCTCTCTTTCCCCTGACCCAATGAGATGGTGAATAGTCTGATATGGATTATATCCATACTTTCTTCTAATACATATTTTCATAAGGAACTCTTATCTTGATTTTTTAAACAATCACACCATTTACTCTTTCTTTCTTTCTTTCTTTCTTTCTTTCTTTCTTTCTTTCTTTCTTTCTTTCTTTCTTTCTTTCTNCTGGGACAATAGGAAGGGAGACCATCATTCTCAGTGGTATTTCATGCTTACTATGCAGATGAAGCCTTTCCAGTCTCATCTTTTGAGCCTAAGAAGGCATTAAGTAAGCAACTTCCTAGAAGGGGGAATGCATATGAATCATTCAGACCTGAAATCTGTCCTCTACCAGACAGGTTACTTTTGCCATGGTTATCAATGTAGCAGGTACCTTTGCTGCCACTAATCATTGATCGTGAGTCACAACAAATAAAATTACAGTCACAATATCAAAAAGTGGGAAGGGAGTGTAAATATTACCTACTTTAGTTAATATTTAAATGTTTTCTCCCTGTAACATCTCTAATAAGTACTAAATCCAATATCCTACATTTTCCCTAAAATTTCCAGTAAAGAAGAGCCTCTTATTTCCAAGATAGTCATTCCACTTTGGGCTAGCTAGCTCTAATATTTAATTTTTTTTACAAGTCTAAATTTATACTTTGCAATTTCCACACATATGTACCAATTTTATGTTCTGAGACTAAGCCAATCAAGTCTTATATAACTTCGTAAGGTGACGTTTCATGATCTTTAACATTATTCTTACCCTTATTTTCCTTTGAAAAGTTTGGAATGTGCAATTAGAAAAGAGAGATTCTCCTTCATTTTCTACCAATCTTACCCCCATTGCCTTTATATTCTTCTGACAGAATTCCCATTTCTGTAGTTTAACTGAGGAATTATCAAGTTGAGTTAATGAAAAGAGTTGAGAGTACATTACCTGGAGCTGAAACCCTACTCCTTATCTGGTAGTTCCCAGAATTGATGCCCTTAGTGGTTTTGGGATATGAGTTCCAGTTCCTTACAAATAGAGCATGGCAGTACCCTAGGCCTCGTTTTCAATTAAATCCAATGCTAAAAATGTGGGAGAATATGAGCAAGCATTATTGTCATATACCTGACCCAGGAATAAGCCTTAGAGATCCAGCAAAAATAAATAAAGGGAGAGCAAAAAGATATGACAGAAAGACATCAAGGACCAGGGGTTCTAAAGGTATATATGTTCTTTTTAAAAGATATTAAATTTTTTTGTTTTAATGAGTCAAGATTCACATTTTTCCCACTGACTTCCACATACCTTTGTCCCACCAAATTAAGAACATAAGAAAATAAAACCTATTACAAAAATATAGTCATTCAAAACAAATTTCCAAATGGCCATGTCCAAAAAAAATGGTCTCATCCTGCATTCTGAATCATTCACCTCTCTATATCAAGAAATATCAAGTGTATTTCATTTTTAATCCTCTGGAACCCTATTTGATCATTAGCCTGATAAGTATTAAGTATTATTCTATCACCTTTATATACCATAATTTTTTCATCTATTTTCCAAATTATGGGTAGTCCCTAAGATTCCATTCTTTGTCATTTCAAAAAAAAAAAGGACTGATGAATGTTTTTGTACATCTTTAGAGTTTATTTTACTTAAGATTACTCTTTCTCTTAATTTACTATCTTTCTAATTGCCCTTACTCATCTTCCTCCCTTTCTCTCCTCTCTACCTGTTTGAGATTTGCTTTTAATACATTTTGAATTATTGTTGTAATTTGGGTTTTGAATTAGACAAATTTGAATTAGACAAAAGTCCATTGACATTTGAATACATTTACTTTGTGTTTAGGAATTCCAAGAAATATTCTCTCTCAATAAAATCTGACTAATAAATAAAGGGAACAAAGAAGCATTTCCTGCTGAATTTGTGAGTGCTCACCTTCACCTATAAGAGTGAGAAAGGGTTGAGTCTGAATAAACCACCTTCTTATTAACTGTTCACCAATCAGAGATATTTTGGGATGTCCAAGCTGAATGAGTTCCCAAATTGTATTTATGGACCTGCATGAAGAGAAACTTTCTTATCTTTGATTATTAAGAGGATCTCCATTAATTTACTGGTTAATGCTAGACTAATAATTGGTTGATATTCTAATTGGTATTCTTACCCATAAATCAGTCTCTCAAAATTGTTAACTGTCACATGTTGAGTGAAATGGATTTTTATATTTAACTCTGGGTATGTGTTATTCCTTCTTTTGGCCAGTTCAGATGTGAATGAGACCAAGGGTCAGCTGCTCCCCATCTACTTCCCTGTCCTTGTTTCTACAGATATCTACTTGTGTAACTTAATTAGGTAAGATAAAGTTCTTTTTTTTAAATAATATTTTCCCCCAATTACATGTAAAAACATTTTTGACATTTTTTAACTTTTGAGTTCAGGAATTCTCTCCCTCCTTCCAAATCCTTTCTTTAGACAGTAAACAAATCAATATAGATTTTGTATAGATTTTATATACATTTTATATACATTTATATACATTTGTATACAATATACCTTTTTCCATATTTTTCTTTTTTGTGACAAATCTCAAACCAAAAAATGAAGAATCTAAGATATGCTTTGATCTTGATTCAGACTCTATCAGTTCTATCTCTGCAGGTGAATGGCATTTTTCATAATGAATTCTTTGGGATTGTTTTGGATCTTTGTATTGCAGAAAGTCATTCATTGTTGTTGAATGTACAATATTGCTGTTACTGTGTTCCATGTTCTCCTGGTTCTTGTTATGTAAAACTGTTATGTGGGATCTAGGAGCTGGGATTAATTGCAGGTGTTGAATCCTAAGTGGGACCCCTAGATAGGCTAGTGAACTCAGAAAGATCACCCACTACAGTAGATGTTACTAAACTATAATTAATCTGCTTATTCCAAACTCCAGATGTTAACAGTATCCTAGGGCTACCAGCCAAGCAAGGAATCTGCTGATAGATTTGTTCAGCTAATTCTGCCCAACTGAAGCCCTGTACCTTGGATAATGCTTATGACTGACTGCAGATTGATCACTGATTTTGAAGGATATAATAATCCTCTTCCCTCAAGTCATCACAGGATAATTCACTAGAGCTCACTAGATCTTTGATGAAGCTCAAGTCAGTTGTAAGTTCAAAGATGATTTAATATCTAATAGACTTAGGGAGGAGGAGCAGGATAATGGCTGGGAAAATGGGAATAGGAAGTCCTTAATTGTATTAAGCTGATTATATTGATAAATCTTCTCATACAATGCTGATCAAGGTTTGGTTGTTAACAGCCTGGTTGGGCCAGACTGGTCAATTCAAGGTTATCCTGCTGAATGATATGTTGTTGGTCTTCTTGGTCACAGTAATTCAGGAACAGGGATTGATGGAATAGATTTATAGTTGGTTGCTGGTTGATGATTGAATAGAGCACACCTCGGCCTACCCAAACCGCCTTTTACCCAACCAAAATATCTCATTGCTGAGATCCAGATAACTTAAAATCCCTAGCTTTTATACCCAAGCCTAACTGCCCTGGCTCCTGCCAGGCTTCTGCCAAGCTCGATCCATTCCACATTGTAAGCAGGTAACTAACTGTCCATCATCTTAACTTCAACATGGCTGTCAAATATTTTCTTACATTCTACTCACTTCACTCTTTATTAATTCATGTAAGTATTTCCAGGTTTTTTTCTGAAATCATCCTGTTCCTCATTTCTTACAGCACAATAGTATTCCATTACAATCATATACCACAACTTATTCAGCGACTCCCCAATTGATGAGCATCCCTTCACTTTTTTTACCGCATCAAAAAGATTGACTATAAAAATTTTTGTATACATAGATCCTTTACCTTTCTAAAAAAAATGTCTTTGGGTACAGACCTAGAAATGGTAATTGCTTGGTCAAAGGGTAGCACAGTTTTATAGTTACAACTTCCTCAAGTATATCTCAGTTTTCCTGCATACCCTCTAATATTTGTCATTTCCTTTTCTGTCATAGTGACCAATCTTGTAGATGTGAGATGGTACCTCAAAGTTTGTTTTTTTTTATTTCCATTTCTCTAATCAATGGTGATATAGAACATTTTTTCACATGACTACAGATAGCTTTGATTGCTTGACCTGAAAATTAACTATTCGTATCCTTTGACCATTTATCAATTGGGGAATAAAACATCCTTCAATATTTGACTCATTTCTCTACATATCTGAGAAATAATGCCTTCATTAGAGAAATTTGCTATAATTTTTTCAGTTATAATTACTATGTATTTCTCACTATTCTATTTTCCTTCTTTATCCTATACTCTTCTTCTTCTTTTTGTTCTTCTTCTTGTTCTTCTTCTTGTTGTTGTTCTGCTTCTCTCTCTCTCTCTCTCTCTCTCTCTCTCTCTCTCTCTCTCTCTCTCTCTCTCTCTCTCTCCCTCTCTTCATATCCACCCATAAAAGTGTTTTGCTTCTAACTACCACATCCCCAATCTACCCTGGCTTGTATCAGAACCTCACCCCTTCTCTTATCCTATTCTCTTCATACTTTCCTGTAGAGTAAGATAGTTTTTTTTTAATATCCAAATGAATGTATATGTTATTCCTTCTTTGAGCCTATATTGATAAGAGTAAGGTTCAAGTGCTGCCCTCCACATCCCTCGTCTTTCCCTCAACTGTAAAAGTCCTTTGACATCTCTTTTATGTGAGATAATTTACTTCCATTTGACCTCTCTCTTCTTCTTTCTAATCTTTTAACTTTTTTAAGGTATTATCACATTATATCATATGATGTTTTTAGTGGTTACAAGTATCATCTTCTTACATAAGGACTTAAACAGTTTAACCTTATTGGTTCCTTAATGATTTATCTTTTCTGTTTATTTTTTATACTTTTCTACTCATATTTGAGAGCTAAATTTTCTATTTACCTCTAGTCTTTTTTGGGGGGAATGCTACTGATTCAGTCACTCCCAAGACCTGTGTTGATTTGCTAAGTTATGGCTTGGCCTGATTGGACCTGGCCTTGTCTGTGCTCTACTTTCACCTCCAAGATACACTTTTCCTGATGATCTTCTAATTTATCTTCTAAATTATCTTGGACAGGAAGATTTTCTTTACTGTATTCTGCCACTCCAGAATTTGTCTTGAGGCATTACTTTAAAATTGTTCAGAGGGGAATTTGGGACTGGTGAGGCAGGTCTCTCCTTCTCTTTGCCATATTGGCTCTGTCCCACCTCCATATAAGATAAATTTCTCTAAACTTCCTTTCCCCATCAGTGTATTTCTCCTCTTCTCTTCTTTTCAATTCTTTTCTTAAGATTATCAAGACATAACAGAACTTCAACCAGGCCTTCTGTAATTGGACTCCCTCAGTGAATCCTGATGATGATAGTGTTCAGAGGGACCAATGTAACATCTCCCCATATTTGAATTAAGCAATTTATATTTCTTTAATACTTTAAAGCCAAAGAAAATTATTTTAAATACTGTATCATTTGATTTCTAATATTAATCTATAATATTGCCTTTTGTGCCCCAAATTCTTTCCAACTTCTTCATCCTGACAGTGCTAGAAATGTCCTTCAATTCTTTGCCCTCGAGCAGTGATGGTGAACCTTTAAGAGGCTGAGAGCCCAAATCACACCCTCATGCCACAGGTGAGCCATCCCCTTATCTCAGACAAGGGAGGGAGGAAGTGCTTCCATTGGGCTAGTGGGCAGAGGGATAGGTAATGTGAAAAATGTCCTTAGTTGCAGTGGAGAGGGGGAACGGAACAGTCCCCTCTGGCACACGTGTCACAGGTTTGCCAACACGGCCTAGAGCATCTTCTAAAATTGGGATAATTGGGCCTAAGAACCTGAGTTCTGTTCTCTTTGTAAACGAGATCTGAGCCAGATAAGTCCAGCAGTGGTGGCCTGTGTCTTTGGTCACCTCCATTTAAATAAGCTATGGAGGTCAAATCTTAATCAAACCTAACTTGATCTTCCCATCTAGATCAATGAGAGCTTTTGTGAATAGGCACATGACTCATCTCAGTATCTTAAAGTAATCAGGGTGGGGCTGGAAAATATTAGCCCACCTCTTGACCTCTTCATTAAGTGTCCACCAATTAGCAATGTCTTTTGCTATCCAGGAGAAGGATATATTATGAATAATATGATGTTGGAACTGTATTTAAATGAACTAAGACCTTGTCTCTGATCATTAAGAGATATGATTGACCATTATTTTGTTGATTACTACTACTCTGGTCAATAAGTTGATGCTTCATTCCCTGTCTCTCAGCATTTCATTCAACATAAAACTGTGCATTCATATTTACTTTTTTATGCTTCTCTTCACTCTTGTGTTTAAACTTCAAAGTTTTTGTGCATCATCTTTTGTTTGGAGTGTTTGAAAGTTCTCTCCTTCATTAAAGGTTTGTATTTCCCCTTATATTATCATACTTATTTTTGCTGGGTAAGTTATTTTGTACTATAAACTGAAAGAAATTAACATTATGTTGCTACATTAATAGCTAATTGTTAATTTGTGATCCAACTTTTTCTATTTTGTCAACACCCCCTTCTTGAAAAGACCAGGCATTCTCTGAAGGGCTACTAAGTAACATGATCAAAGGCCCTAAGGCATCTTCTAGTTTACTAATTTGGGTTTGGATCTCCAATGATCCCCAAAAGAGATCCTGATTTGTGTTTATAAACAATACTCATTTTGAGTTAGACTCTCCTCTAAGGGTTATGAACTAAATTTAGTCTTGTCCCTTTCTTTGATGGTTGGTGTGATGTGGCCTACAAAGAAAAAACATAGACAGGGATATACTGAGTGGTTTGGTTTTCCTTACCCAGTTTGCTAGAGGATGTTGAATCTAATGACCAGTCCTCACTCCAGGATTACTCCCTTACCCTCAATGATGAGTAGCTGAGAGATCTTAACCCATTTTATAATTAAGTGTCCATCCATCAAGGTTGCTTTTCTCTTGTCAGTAGAGATCTTAGTAATTTGTTGTCAGGAAAACAGAACTTGATTTATGGTGGTTTAGAACCCTCCTTTGACTCTTTGATCACTAACAGAGATCACTGACCTCAATTAATTATTTGTTGGTCTAACTAATAAATTTATTTTTTATATCTGGAACTTTGTCTCTTAGGATTTTACATGCAACAGTTTGTGGTGCCAGCAGTGGGATGAGGGGAAAGAAACTTGGTTAACCTGGACCTCATTAAGGTTCCCTTTTTTCCTTCAATGCTCTCCCATTGAGATTTTCATCTGAAAAAGGACATTCTTCTGGAGGATTGCAGGTGGAGATCTGATTCTCTCGTTTATCTAAATTCCACAGCTCCAACTCTAGGTTTAAGGTAAGAATAATCTTTTAGAAGATCCATGTATTAGTGTCTGTGTATCTCTGGGTATCTAGGATTTTGAAGAGTTCTATTAAGTCAAACTAACAATATTAAATTGCTTGTTGTCATCTCTCTTTGTTGAACTTAGAAGGGTTAAGTCCTAAACCAACTCAACCAGCTAGCAGAGGGCTATAGAGATTTATAAGATATATGGAATAAAACATTTTTGGCAAGTACATCTGGGTATTGTCTATGTTAAAATCAAAATAAGCTTTTTTTTTTTTAAAAAAAGACCTATTTCTGTTTGTTTGTTTATTCTCAGGGCAACTAGGAGGCACAGTGAATAATGCACCAGGCTGAGAGTCAGGAGGACATGGGTTCAAATCCAGACTCAGAAACTTACTAACTCTGTGGAACATGGCAAGTTACTTGACCCACCTCATCTATAAAATGAGCTGGAGAAGGAAATGGCAAACCACTCCAGTATCTTTGTTGGTTAGTAGCTGAACATGTTTTATTATCAAAAGCTTGGCTGATATAAACTGGAATTATTTACTCAGGCTATTCAGATGCCCCATCATAGTCTTTGATTACAATTGGAGAAAAAGAAGCATTTGGTGTAAATTCATATAAACTTATTCATAAAAGTCACACATTTACAAAGAATATTGTTACCTATTTGTTCCTGCATAGGATATGATCCTCTTAGCAGCATCTCATCCTTCTAAGAGGGGAATAAATAGGCCAAAGTAAATGACTAGAGTAAGTAATTAGAATGAATAGCTAGATTGAGATTTTTGAGAAAATAACAAGATTAGATGATTATAAATATTTCTAATGTGGAACAAAAATCTTGAGCATGTTGTAATGACAAGTTATAAAAATTGGGTCCAGAAATGTCTGATTTCCCAGTTGTTATTTGAATTCCCAGAATATATCATCAGAACAATTTGCTAATTTTCTTCACAAGGCAATATAAATAATAAACTAAAACTTCTTCCCTTTCTGGGACTTGAATTTTAGCCATAAACTTTAGTCCATACAGTTTTTCCTCTTTTCCTTCTCCCACTTCTTTAAGTTCCTTTACACACCTAGTTTGTTTTTTTATCCCTTAGTGATTTTTCTTCATGCTTTCTTTTACACCTAAGTTCAGTTTCCGTTTATTTTTTTAAACCTTTACCTCCCACCATAGAATCAATACCATGTAGGCAGAAGAGTGGTAAAAGCTAGGCAATGGGAATGGGGGTTAAATGATTTGTCCAGGGTCACACAGCTAGGAAGTATCTGAGGTCAAATTTGAACCTAGGACCTCTTGTCTCTAGGCCTGGTTCTCAATCTACTGACCTACCCAGCTGACCCATTCAGTTTCCTTTTTTAAACATTCACCTACAAACATATAAAAATTAATTTCTTTAATCATTTCTTAATCATTTTATTTAACTTTTGTGAATTTCTATTATTTGGTATATTTGCATGTTAAACATTCTGCTCACATGTGTTATGTCAGATAGTGTGATCTAAGTGGTTCATTAGCCAATTATTAAATTTTCAATGTGAGCACTTATATCTTAGAAATGAAAATCAGGGCTTGATTTATTGTTAGGTGTATTTGTCTCACCTTAAAAAGCTTTTATAATGCAGATTGAACTTATGACTATATATATATATATATGTGTGTGTGTGTGTGTGTGTGTGTGTGTGTGTGTGTGTGTGTGTGTGTCTGTATTACATTCTCCTTACCCTCCCCAGAGCTTTGCTTATCAATACAACTCTATATTGGTCTGTAGATATTGGTTGAACTCAATAGGAGTATAGTAGAAGGCTTAGGGAATAAAGTTAACATCAGACTAGAGGCTTGGTGATTGTGGGACATTAATAATAATAGCAATAACAGGTATTTATATAGTACTTCAAGGTTTTCAAGGTACTTTACATTCATTAGTTCATTTGAACATCGTAAGAGCCCATGTCATAGCCATGGTTGATTTTGTGGAAATTTGTTGAATGTCTCTTTTTGAAAACCATTTTTAAATTGATTTTTAGGTTCAGTTTTTAGGAGGTATTATTTTCTGTTGCAACTTTAACTCTTTTTTGCTTTTCAGAATATCCTATTTGATTCTTTCCTCTGATTTCTCATGACTACGTATTAATCCTGGTTTATTTGTTTTGGTATTTCCTTACCCTATCTCTTTACAATCACAGACCTGAAATTTAGCTTTGCATTTCTGAGGGAGACTCCATTAGAAGTAGGGGACAAATATTTATTAAACACCATTTTACAGGCACTGCTCCTAATAATAACTTTTTGAGTTAGGTATTATTATGATCTCCATTTTAGAGTTGAGGAAACTGAAACATATGAAGATTAAGTGACTACCCTAGGATCACATAGCTAATATTGAAGGCCAGATTTGAACTTAAATCATTCTGACTACAGGTCCAGAACTCAATTTATTCTATCATCAAGTTGCTAGTTGCCACCCAGACTACAGTCTGTTTAACCTCAATTAGGTATAATATGTTCTACCTTGAAACTATTTTGAGTCAGGATTAGAATTTTGTAAACATTACAAAATGACACAGGGCACCCATTTTTTTTTATGGAATACCTTCCCTTTGCCTTCTTTTTTTCTTTTTAAATAATTTTTATTTTTTAGAAAAGTTACCATGGTTACATGATTCACGTTCCCACTTTCCCCTTCACCCCCCATTCTCCCTCCCCCATAGCCGATGTGCATTTCCACTGGTTTTAACATGTGTCATCGATCAAGACTGATTTTCTTTTAAGTAAGATTTTTCTAGATGTTTAACAGGGTCCAGAGAAGCAAACAATGAGGACATATTAGATGAAATTATTTTCCTTTGTTTAGAGAAGCATGGTAGCCAAGGAAGAATGCCAACCTAACCTAAGGAGACCCAAGTAAAGTCAAGATATGACAACAAGCAATTATGAAATACTTAGTTCATGTAAGACATTTTGCTAGATACTAGTGATGGGAAAATTAAAATTTCAATTTGTTCTAAGGTAAATATAGAAATAAGCTTCCACTAAAGTCATTACTCAATATCTTATTGATTACTATGGCACTGGTTTTTAAATTCCATGCCAATGGAGCACAAAATCCAGCACATCTTGCTAAATTAGAAAAGCTTCATGAACAGGTTGAGTGATAAATTGAAAATTTGTCATTAGAGGACCAAGGTAGCTAATTTAAAAGAAGCTCAGCACTATAAAGTTGTCATATTTACTTATCCAAAACAACTCAGAGTGCTATTTACTAAACCTTAGTAACTAAATAATGGAGTCATTGCATTTTGTGTACTGGAGGAAAGTTACTCTAATACTGAAATGGATCTATGGTAGCAATGATATAGCCATTCTCTCCAATGATACCTGTTCATATTTGTCCAACCAAAGTTATTCTTGTTCATATGCTCCCAGAAAATCACAATAGGGGATATGCCCAAAATGTTAGAAGAAGCCACAATGAGGAAATCATACAGTAATAAGCAAGTAAGTTATCAGTCTATATTCTTTTACAAATTAGAACTGCAGGCATTAGAAATGAACATTTCCCTAGTGTTTAACTTAATTTTTTGGAACCACTAGAACTCAAAAGTCATATAAAAGTACAAAATCCAATCTAAAATAGAGGTTCTTATCTTGAGGTTCATGTCTTTCAAAAAATGGTTAACTGTTTTTCATTAGAAATGGAACCCTTTGTAAATCTATATATCTTTATTTTCTACATCAAAAAACATTACTATGAGAAGGGGACCGAAGGCTTCACCAGTCTGCCCCTATAGGGCTCCCCTATAGATCAAAAGTTAGGAACTTCTGTTAGGAAGTTATGTATAAAATTTTATTATAATCTCATTGGTCACCTAAAAATAATATCCACCTTCTAAGAGTGCAACTGTAGTTTCATCTGAGAAGGCTAAAGATAGACTAAACAGCCTTACAGCTGCCAAATAATGCTCTAAATTAATATTTTCTATATTTTTCATACTAGAAAAATATATTTATAAATTAAGTTGGTAATAATTTTATTTCTGTCGGCCCCAAGAAGTTGTTCAATGTTTTCTTATGTAAAAATTATTACTCATCCCTGTATTAAAGATTTGTCCTCTATAACAAAAATTTTCCTGGGTTGGTAAAATATTGAGTTTTTTTCCTAACTCCTATACCTTAGTCTGGTGTCATTTCAGTAATTAAGTTTTTCAAATTCTTGTGTTCTATCAGCCAGAAAAGAATATAATTGGGTATGGTAGAAAGAACATTAAGGCATAAGGAGAAAAGTGATTGAGGATAAAAAATGGAAGGTGAAAAGATATCACATATAAAAAATACCTACTTTATAATGTTTGCCTAGGATAGACATTGGCTTTTGCTACCCAAAATGTGTAAATCTTTGACTCTCAAGAGCCTTGAATTTATCACAGAATTATAACATTAGAGCTAGAAGATTCTGATAAACACTCTAGTCTTCACTCTACACACACACACACACACACACACACACACACACACACACACAGACAGACGGAGAGACAGAGACTGAGAGAGCTAGAGATAGAGAGACAGAAAAGAGAAAGAGAATTGACTGGAGGGAGTATTTATTTCCATAATTGTAAAAAATCAAAGTTTCAGATAATGGTTAGAGGTAATTTCATCTAGAATCTTTATCATCCCATAGGCACATTACTGAAATATGACTTCTTATATAGTTTTAACAATAAAAAGTCCAGTCATGAATGTTTGATAGAAGGGTGATAGAGAAAGTCTGTATGGTGAGTCACTCTTCTAGCTCTCCCCTGGGGCCAAATATACACTGGGAAACTTTAAGGAGGTGTCACCCTGAAACTGGGTGACCTGGATGGTTGTGCTGCCCCACAAGAGTTGGGGGTGAGACTTCCCTATAAGAGGAGGTATGTCCTACCTCAGTNCACACACACACACACACACACACACACACAGACAGACGGATAGATAGATAGATAGATAGATATAGATATAGATATAGATATAGATATAGATATAGATATAAATATAGATATAGATATAGATATAGATATAGATATAGATATAGATATAGATATAGATATAGATGAGAAAAGAAAGATGCATAGATGCAAAATCCAAGGTCAAACATTGAGTTATGACTTATCTTTTGAGGTAAGTATTATTTCTACTGCTCCATAATACAAAGAAGCCACAGTCATAACAAATCTATTTATACAAAAACAATTAAGGTGACATTCTTCCAGTTGTTATAGGCCAGGGGTCGGCAACCTTTTTGGCTGTGAGAGCCATAAATGCCACATTTTTTAAAATGTAATTTTGTGAGAGCCGTACAGTGCTCACAGTGCACTCCTGTAACAATGCCTGAAAAAAAATTGACTTTATGGCTCCAGAGCCATACGTTGCCAACCCCTGTTATAAACTATACAAAATTCCCTTGATCTTTCAGTCTGAGCAAAGCCATCTTTACCTCCTTGTTCCTCAGTGTGTACACCAGTGGGTTCAGTAGGGGTGTGACAACTGTTTGGAAAATGGCCACAATCCTATCCATAACATGTTTTGAGCCTGGTCTCAGATAAATGATGAGAGCTGGCCCAAAGAAACAGAAGACCACAATACAATGGGAAGCACAGGTCTGGAAGGCTTTGTGTCTGCCTTGTGCTGTGCGGATCTTCAGGATAGCACGAACGATGGACACATAGGAAAGGAAAATCAGAAAGCCACATCCAGAGGCCACTACTCCAACATTAACGAAGGTCACCATCTCATTTATAGATGTATCTGCACAGGCCAATTTGAGAATGGGTGGTATATCACAAAGGTAATGTTCAATCTGGTTGGGGCCACAGTAGGGCAATCGAAAGGTCAGGGTAGTCTGGGCTGCTGAGTGGATAGCACCACCAAGCCATGTGCCTCCTGCCAATAAGGCACACATTTTCCCACTCATCATGGTCGTATAGCGCAGGGGATAAGTGATGGCAAGGTAGCGGTCATAGGACATGACTGTGTAAAGAAAACACTCAGTGCTCCCCAGACCATGAAAGAAATAGAGCTGGGCCACACAACTGTGAAAGGAAATAGCCCAACCATCTGGGATGAGGAGACCCATAAGTATCTTGGGCACAGAGACTGTGGAAAACCACATATCAATGAAGGAGAGGTTGGCCAGAAAATAGTACATGGGAGTGCGGAGGTGGGAATCTACCTTGATCACCAGCAAGATGAGCAGGTTCCCCACCAAAGTCAGTACGTAAATCACTAAGAAGATCCCAAATAGGGTGGTCCCCAGGTCTGGTGTATGGGGAACCCCTGTGAGGATGAAAAAAGCCACGAAGGTCTTATTCTGTCTATCCATTTAGATAACAGACTCTTTTCCTAAAGAAAGAAAAATCATTCATTGAAATGGGAAACATTTAAAAATTCCTACCTTGTGCTGAACATCCTATGGGGCACTGGAAGTACAAGCTGAAAAGTAAAGCAGTTCTCATACTGAAGAATTTTATACTATCTTAGAGAAAATAACATATACTCCTCAAATTGTAATGGGGAAGAAAACTGGCATTGTCTACATGTAATCCATATGAGTATCCCTTAACCTTACGGACCACAATGTATCTCATATGCAAAATGAAGATAATAATCCTCATACTGTGTTCTCCATACTATTGTTGTAAGGAAAATGGCTTAGACACATTAAAGAACTGAACAAATGTGATAAATGTGTGTCCTAGATAAATAAAGAGTATAATCATGATTCCCTGAATTAGTCAGTTGATGTGATACTTGGAAAATAAACAAACAGAAACAATTTTCCCATCTTTGTGCAAGACCACATGCCAATTGTACTTGCAATTCTATGCTCTGAGTCTGACTTCTAAGAAGTGACTAAAAAATTAGGAATCAAGGGATATTTGATGGCTGAGCATATTTAAAACAACATCTATAAATTTATGAAAGAAATAAGTTGAACATATACTTGCTTATCAAACCTTTGCATATGCAGTGTAGTACACTGGGGATAACTTCTTCGAATTAGAAATACCTATCAAAATAATAAAATTAATTAATATGTTGTATAGTGATTATAAACCATTTTCTGAAAGTGATGTCCCTAAAAAATTATCTCCAAGGATAATATAAATCAGTTAAAAATATAGATGTTTCTTTACAATGCAATATTTGTAGTAGAACTCAAAGACCTCTTAGCCCAATTTATTCATTAAACAGATGAAGAAATTAAGGCTAAGAGGTTAAGTGACTTTCCCAAAACAATTAGGTGACAATGGCTAGAAACACTCGAGTTCAACATTGCTAATGTAGAAATTTGTTTTGCATGATTGTTCCTATTTATAATGTAATCTATCTCTCCTGCCTTTTCAATGAATAAGGGAGGCAAGGGGGAAGGGAGAGACTTTGGACCTAAAATTAAAATAGAATTCCGATGTGCTTCTGAAAAATATAATACAAAAATACAATTTGGAAATGTTTAACAAGATAAAGAAAAATTCAGCATGAAAAAATGAAGACCTGAGTATGAGTCCTGCCCATATATTTGCTACCTGTAATCCTTGATAAGTTGATTAGCCTCTCTGCACCTTAATTTCCTTGTCTGGAGAGATAAAAATGAAATTTGTTTCACTTTTTTGTGAACAAATACTATGATTTATTATATGTCTGTCACTGATAATTAAGACACATCTGGATAAGATTTTGAATATTATCTAGTTTCCTTTCCAATGTTTTTTCCTTACCAAATGAATAAACTTTGGATCAGAAAGTTCTGATCTGCCCCAAATAAAACTATAGAAAGGAGGAGAATCAAGTCTAAAAGCCAAGTCTTCTGAGAATGATCACTGAAAGTTCTTTATTCCTTTGAATACAGCATACTCGTTGAATTTGAAAATACAGGTGTTCTGACTACAGATGCAATGATCTTACCATTTCTTAAATTACCATTACTACCTCTCTAGATGACAGGAAAGTTGAATGTTTTAATTTTATATTGGAGAGGATAGATAAGGACATTTCTGTATACTATTGTTAGATACAAAATGCTAGATGAGGAGGATTGTGGACCTAACAGTATACAGAAAATTTTCTTATTTCTATTTTTAATATCTCTCTTATTTATATTCCAAAAAGCCTTCATACTTTGTGATTCTCTTCCTTACTAAAGTTGATTTGTTGGAGAAAATCATTTGAAAATCTTAGTGGAAAATTAGACATAACACTCTTCAACAATGCAACTGAGCATAGCAATCACAGTCAGTCTAGAGCAACAGATTTGAAGAAATGCTGCCCATACTGCAGATCTGAAATGTGCCATGTCTCATGCTGAGTTGAGTGTGTAAAACCCAAAAATACATGAGGAAACTACCAGCTTCAGCATTGTATCAGGGAAGAGTACAATTGTATATCAATATTTAAATATAAATGAATATGTGATGCCAAAAGGTGATCCCAAAATTCAAGTATAATGAACAAGCCCAAGAAGGAGAAATAAGGGTTGATTTGAGTCAAGGAGAAAGGTTTCAGAATTTTAGTTGAAACAAAATGTGAGTAGTATCAGTTTTCTGGAATTCTAATTCCACCTCTCAGTAAAATTACAATGCCTTATATTAAGTTCTAGGTTAGGTCCTTATATCTTAAGATTTGCTGCAAAACAAACAAAACAAACAAAACCTTTAGAAGGTATTATGGGAAAAAGGTAATGTTATGGAAAGCTCAGTACAAAAAAATTTCTCCTATATATAAGTTTTCTCTAAAGGAAGTGATTCTCCTATTTCTTTGATTTTACCTGCATTTCCTTCATTCATTCTTCCTCTTTGCCTAATGTAAGCATCATCCAGAGTTTTTTCTTTATATTCTTTTCTTCTTTTCACATTCATTTGTCATGGCATCAACTCTATGTGTATCAAACCCACATCTATACCATCATCCATTACTTCTCTCTTTCATTTCAAACTCTTCACTGAGCATTTCCATCTGGGTATCTTGCTACTTCAAAACTCACATGAAAAGCCAAACTTAATTCCTCTCAGATTGACCCCCTCCTATTATTTTCATCTCTATTATTGGCATCACCAATTTCCCAGTCACCCAGTATGGAAAAGTCCTGTCTCTCCCTCAACTCCCTCAAATTAGACACCATGGCTAAGTAATTCTGCTTCCATAGTTTCTCTTGATTCCATCTTCTCTTTTTAATCCTGTTGCAATCATCTTATTTCAGGCCCTCATTCATCTCTCTTCTACATTATAATAATAGTTTTATATGACTAGTTTGCCTGCCTCCTTGCCCTCTTACTTACCCCCCACTAACCAGTCCAAATCCTGCATGTTTTTGATTCAATAGTATATTACATAGCTTTAATTATGTCTTGCATTGCTCAAAGTCTCTCCATAGATTCTAATTGTCCATAGAATAAAAACTATATTTTGTAACCTGGAATTTTAGGGCCACAGAGAAGGAGGAGCCTTAGAATGGATTGCCCCGATAAATATCCTTATTTTATGTGTCTTATTTCCTCTACTCTATGATAATGTGGAAAAATCATTAGCCTGAGAATCAAAAGACCTCTGTTCTAGCCCTATCGCTAACAAATTAATCTAGGCAAATCATTTCATCAATCTGACCCTCAGTTTTTCCCATCTGTAAAAACAAGAATAATATTTTCAAGGTCTAATTTCACAGGATGATATTTTAGAAACTGGTTTATAATTTTTAGGTTTCCTTATAAATAATGCATAATGCATAATAAATAAATATAATTTTAAACTCCTTGAAGGCAAGAGTTATATCTTATTTCTTTTGCATTCATCAAGTGCACTTAGCATAGTGACTTGCCCCAATTAGTCACTTAAGAAATATTTGTTGAAAAATAAGGGAGGAATATAAGAGGAGAGAGTCAATGAATGAATCTATGCATATCTTTTTTTCCAGAGAAGAAAATATGAGTTTTCCCAGGCCTTTGCAACTGACCTGCTAGAGGTAAAGTCTGGGTCAGAAGGTACATTTAAAAGGTTAGATAAAGGTGTAAAGGGTAGTTGCTTCTTTGCATCGAAGAGTCCTCCTAAGAGCAAACTCCACAAGAAAAACAACGGAAGCAGCCCCAATTCCCCCAAAGAGAATGAGGTTAAATAAGCTTCATTCCACAGGGGATGAGAATGCCCTGAACTCCCTTGATGTTCAAGAGAACAAGAGACAAAACAGCTAAGATTTAAGTATTTATATAAATGATCTACAATATTTTAATGATATCTCCATATGTATATTTTAGAACATGATTGTTCCATTAAAAAAAACAGATTTTCATTATTCTCTAGGCACATGGTTTATATGAAAAACCTAGGAATTCTTTATTAATGAAAAATTATAATACTTGTGGCTAAAAGATAAACAAAAGTATGGTTCTGATCTCTGAAGATACTATACTTTAGTTTGGTCCACAGTCTCTTTGGTGACTTCTTTTTTCTCCTTTAATTTTTAGTCACAGACTGAATGGGGGCTGGTTTGGGGCAATACGAGGGAGAGTAATTCATTATCACTGCTATTCCATGTTTACTATGAAAATCAAACCTTTCCAGTCCCACCTTTTGAGGTCAGGAAAGTGTAAAGTATACAATTTGTTTAAGGGACTTTGGGGAGGGAGGGATTGAAGATGAGTGCAAAGCCTACAAATTGGAATTCTGCCATCTACCAAATAGGTCCTTGTGACCAACCTGGCATGCAACTTGCTCTTACTAATCACTGAACTCGGATCACAATACAACAAAACTACAGTCCCAAAATCAGAATGAAGACAGCAAGTACTACCTAATCTACTCAGTATTTTAATAGGATATCCCCCTGTAATATCTCTAAAAAGAGATAAATCTAATATCTAACCTTTTCTCTAAGATCTCCAGTGAGGAGGTCTTCTCAATGTACTCTATTCCATTTTTGCCCAGCTAGCTCTACTCATTAATATGATTCTTTTTTCTCCTTATAAGTCCAAATTTATGTCTGTGCATTATCCATACATTTCTATTATTTTTGTCATCTGGGACCAAGCCAAACAAATGTAATCCATCTTTATAAAATGACATCTTGCATATTTCTGAAGATCATCCCCATTCCAATTTTCCTCTGAACAGTTGGATAGTGCCATTAGAGGAGATATCTTCCCCTATTCCTAGTCCCAAGAGTTACCCTTTCCCTCACTCCTATTTCTTTACAAATTCTTCTCCATTGCTAGAGTCTGACTGAGGAATTGTCAAGTTAAATTGAATTGGTAAGAGATGAGAGTACAAAACTAGAGCTGGGATCCTATTCCTTATATGGCAAGGTCCAGAATTGAGACCCTTGCTTATTTTAATATAAGAGCACTCATTCTTAAAAAAAAAAAAAAAAAAACAACATGGAAATATCCTAAGCCAGGGTTTCAGCTGAATCCAAAGCTTAAAAAGGCAAAGAACATCACCAAGCACTATTGTCACACGCTTCACTCAGGAACAAACCAAGTCCCAGCAGAGATGACTCAAGGAGCAACAAGAGGATATGACAGAAAGATATCCAGGACCACTGGTTCTATAGGCCATAAATGTTATTTAAAAAAAAAAAAAACCTTACCTTCTGTTTTAGAATCAATACTAAGTCTCTGTTCCAAGTCAGAATAGCATTAAAAGTTAGAGAATTAAGGTAAAATGACTTCAGGGTCACAGAGATAAGAAGTGTCTGAGACTAGATTTGAGCTCAGGACCTCCATTCTCTAGGCATGGCTCTCTACCTGCTGAGCCACCTATCTATAGAGATCAATACTCTATAACCAGAGATTAATCTGAGTGGCCTTGGTGGTCGTTGGACACAAAGAATGAAACAGATTGGAAGCATGGCTTGTTAGTTCATTGTACTTCAAGAAATACTGAAGTAGCCACTTTATTATAAAGGAAATTAAAGATCCCCTTCCCCCAAAAGCCAAGAAAGTTTCCCACAGTTACAGAGAGCAAGATTTTTACTATAGTCAAAACAAAAGCCTTAGAAGCCTCCAAGTTGTAGACAAAAACCTATGCTAAACTATCAACTACATGTGTTATCTTTAAGTGGAGACTGGGACATCTCCCTTATGTCGGAAAGCCCCATCAGTTTCTCAGCCTTGATGGTATTAAACAATTTTTTGAGCCTCATTATTTTACTTTAATTTTGGGCAAAATGCCCTGCCAAGGGTTCGGCCTTGGCTGTACCAGCCATCTGTGTTCTTGGGCAAAGGGGAACAGAGTTAGCCCCCCTCCTGCTGGAGTGCTGAGAGCCCAAAGCTTTTTCAATAAGACTATAATGTATTTTGAAGGAAGGTGAGAATTATGAAAGGAATCAAAAGAGGAATCTCAGATTTTTATCTTAGATATCCCACACCTGTCTAGTCCCGTAAATAGGGGCGGAAAGATAATACACGGCTCTGCCAGTCTGTATTGATCTTTTGAGGGGGTCTAGATAAAAATATCTACTTGAGATTCTAATTTCTCTTAATAGCTCCCGACACCTATCTGTTCCCTACATATTTTTATTTAAAAATAAATTATTTTATTTTAATTATTTAAGATTCATCTTTTGCTGTTATACCCTGCTCAACCCTCACATACTCCTGCCCTACCAAATTGAGAACTTGAAAAAATAAAACCCATTATAAAAATGTAGAATCATTAAAAACAAATTTTCAATTGTCTATCTCCAAAAAAAATTCATTCTGAGTTCTTCACCTATGAGGAGATAGATAGTACATTTTTTCTCTGATCCTCTGGAACTCTGCTTAATCATTATACTAATAAGAGTATAGCATAATAATATTCTATAACCTTCATGTTCCATAATTTCTTCAACTATTCCCTAATTCATAGCCAGATGCTAAAATTTTCATTCTTTGTCATCTTAAAAAGAATTATATAAATGTTTTTATATATCCTTAGCGTTTGTTTTACTTGGAACTAAAACTTCCCTTAGTCTCCTATCCCTCTGATTTATCCTCTTTTTTTCCCTTCCATTTTCCTATTGATAGAAACAGTTTTTTATACTTAACTCTGTGTATTCTTCCATATTTTGACCAGCTTAGATAAGAGTGAAGTTCATGTGCTAACCACTCCACATCTGCTTCCCCCTTCTCATTTGTATAGATATCTACTTGTGCGTCTTGATTACATAAGATACATTTCCTCAGCTATCCTTTCCCTTTTTTCTCCACCCACAATGTATTCTTCTTCCCCTCTTTTCCATTATTTTTTTTTCAGATTATCAAGGCATAATAGAATTTCTCCCAGGCTATGTCTAATTAACTCCTTCTATCAATCCTGATGATTTGGATGTAAACAATTTATCTTTGTTTAATATTTTATTCATTCATGTTTACTTTTGAATGCTTCTCTTCATTCATGTGTTTAAACTTCAAAGTTTCTTCACATTTGTCTTTTCATCTGGAATGTTTGGCATACCTCTATTTCATTAAAAGTCTTTTTTCCTCTATACTAGCATGTTCAGTATTTCTGGGTAAGTTATTTTGGGCTATAAGCCCATATCCTTTGAAGAAGTTTTTTTTTTTTTCCTTTGGCTTGGAAACTTTGGAGTTGATTATGATGTTCTTGGGAGTTTTCATTTTGAAGTTCCTTTCTGGAAGTAACCAGTGGATTCTTTTTATTTCTACTTTGCCTGCTGGTCCAAAGAGACCTAAGAAGTTTTCTTTTAAATTTTTTTGAAATAAGGTGTCTGAGAACTTTTCTTTGTTATGGTTTTCAAATAGTCTAGTGATTCTTAATTTTTCTCCTTCGTGTTTTTCAGATCAGTTGTTGCTCTAAAATATTTTCAATTTTTTTCCCCATTTTTCAGCTCTTTGCTTTTGTTTTTATATTTCTTATCTTGTGGAGTCACTGATTTCTCTTTGGTCCATTTGAATTTTTAAGGAGTTTGTTGCATGGTGTAACTTAAAGAATCTTATAGGGGGTGAACTATCCCACAGAAACCCACAGAACCCAAAGAGAGAGGGGCAGTTAGGGTAGTTAAGAATGTGGGTATAAAGGCAGCACCCCAGGCTTGAAACTTTTACTCTTTGTGGGAAAGAGGGTGCTGGGTGGAAGCCTAGTTTATTTCTGACCTGAGGGCAGGGTGGATTATTTCTATTTAGCCAAATAGGCAATCATCAAGACTGTTTACCTACATTGATTCAATTACTGTGACAGAGATATCCTATTAGCAGTATCTCAGAAACACCTTTAACATCCACAGATCTTCAATCAAGCCTCTCTAAGCCATCTTGTACTTGATATTATTTGACACAAAGATACAGTTTAGCTGGTGAGGTAGTTAGGGAAAAGAAGTTTCTAATTTTGAGCTTTCCCCTCTAGGGGGAAACCATTCTGACACACTTAAAGATTTTTAGACAGATTATTCCTTATCCTTTTTCCTAAACACTTATCCTCCATCCTAAACTCTCCAAGTTATTAAACTCTTGTTTAGCTAAGTCTGTGTGTGTGAAGTACTGTGATTCAAGCCATTTAGGCCAAGATCTATACATTACCTAAGCCAAATCTCCATCTTGGCAGACTCTGTAGGCATTTGGGATTCAAAGAACAAAGAACCTGTTGTGAAGACATCCTGAACCAATTATCCATCCTGGTTTAGGGAATAAACCTCAATCAGTTGAAGACATCAATTTCAGTGGGATTATATCTGTTTAATAGCCAGTTTAGCCCTGTAAAGGCCAAATAAGATAACAGCCATAACTGGAATACAGGCAGTTCTGTGGGTCAGTTACCAGAGCCTTCTAACTGCCAAGGAAGGGAGGAAAAAGAATTCTATCAACTCACTCCCCTCCCCCTTGCTAAAGGTTTGAGGTTTTCAGTCAGGGGTTTGGAGCCTGCTGTGACATTATTGCAAATTGGTCTCATTTTTACAATGGGCAAGGGTTTGCACCTCTTATACCAAGTACTTAACTCACTTTCCAATTCTTTCTGCTATAACTCTCATTTCTTTTGCATCCTTACTCACACATTCTCATTCTATTAAATAAAAAACATTTCTAAAGATTTTTTAACTCATTCTTCATCTCTCCCAGAAATTTCTGTCTATGCTACATTTTTCTTTGAGGTATTTTTCTCTG
Source organism: Gracilinanus agilis (assembly GCF_016433145.1). Classification (NCBI taxonomy): domain Eukaryota; kingdom Metazoa; phylum Chordata; class Mammalia; order Didelphimorphia; family Didelphidae; genus Gracilinanus; species Gracilinanus agilis. Next base: position 211,045,042 of record NC_058132.1, on the reverse strand, counting down.
AGTTATCATTTGTAGATATTTTGGAATCATTTTCCTCATTTTTGTTTGTGCCTTGAGCATCACTACTTCCATCATAGTTCATCATGGTATGGTTCTTTTCTGGTTTACCCACTCTTTCAGACTGCTTTCTAACTTCAAATCTGAAATTATGGCCGAGCACTGTGGAACTTCTTGAGGAAAGCTGTGGGCTGGCCTTGTTGCATTCTTTTCTTTTTGGGAAGAGTAGCAAATTAAGAGAAAGATAAAAGATTTATGTATATATATATACACACACACACACACTCTCTGGGAATTATAAATATTTTCTGCTAATGCCTTAAATACAACAGTTTGTTTTTTAAATTTTTGATCAATATTAAGAAAACTGTTTAGACAGAATTTAATTTCAAGGACAACCTCAGTTTTGGGTCTTGCATTTGATACATTGACATAATGAGAAGGCATAACTTAAAGTCAAGGATTTCTTGTTCTTTCATCTTATTATTTTTATTTCTAAATTACATGTAAAACTTATTTTTAATGTTTTTCTTTTTAAATTTTGAGTTCAAAATTCTCTTCTTGTTTCTCAGCCTCTCCTCTCTACTCCCACCCGCTCCTTAAAACAGTAATCAATTTGATCTAGGTTATGCTTATGTGATTATGCAAAACATTTCCATACAGGTCATGTTGGGGAAGAAGACATATAAACACACACACACACACACACACACACACACACACACACACACACACACACAAGTAAATTTTTTTTAAACCCTGAAAAAAATAAAGTGAACAATTGTATGCTTTGATTCATATTCAGACTCCCATCATTTTTTTTTCCTTTCAAAGTACAATAGTATTTTTTACCTTGAGCCCTTGAGAACTGTCTTGGATCATGTATCACTGAGAATAGCTAGTCATTCATAGTTGATCATCATATAATATTGGTGTTACTGTGTACAATGTTCTCCAGGTTCTGTTCACTTAACTTTACATCAGTTCATGGAAGTCATTAGTACACTGTTGGATCTCTTTTCTCATTTTCCAATTCTATTTTTTAAGAGACATTTTCTACATCTTTTTTTCTATATTTTTTTCTATATCTTTTAGCAAGCTGTTGACTTTTTATGCATCACTTTCATTTTTTTTCCAATTTTTCTTCTTCCTCTCTAATTTTTAAAATCTTTTTTGAGCTTCTCCAGTAGTTCTTTTGGGGCTAAAACTATTATACATTTTCCCTTAATTGTTTCATATGTTAATGTTTCAGTATTGTTATCCTCTTCTGAGTTTGTGTTTTCATCATCTTCCCTATCAGTAAAGGAATTTTTTTGGTCAGTTTCTTTTCTTTTTCTTTCATTTTTTATGCTGTGGCCTGCTTCAGTGAATATGGGCAGCCTGGCTGCTTTGCATGCCTGAAGTGTGTGTGTGTGTGTGTGTGTGTGTGTGTGTGTGTGTGTGTGGTGGTCTGCCTGGTTAAAGGGCTTGCAGTGTGCACAGGAACAAGCTGGCTGATGTACTGTTAGAAGTCTTGAAGCTGATTTGCTCAGATGGTGCCAGTGCTGTTTTGAGCAGGATTTCAATTCCCCCACTACTGGTTTGCCCAGACAATGCCTGTGCTTAATTACTTCCCCCTTTTACAAACCCAGTGATATGGGTCTTTCCTGCTGACATTGACATTGTCATTGGCAGGAAAAAAAATTTTTTTGACTGCTGCCCCAGAATTAGTTTTGAGGTGGGGGGAGGTTTATAGTTGTTTGGAAGGAGATTTGGGTAAATTCTAGACTCCCATAAGCAGAACACACCCCCATTTTATTTTAACTAAAACTCCTCTTTGTAAAAGAGGTTCCAGACAAGCAAACAATGGGTACAAGCCAGATGGAATTATTCTCCTTTGTTTAGAGGAGATTAGAACCCAAGGAAGAATGCCAATCTAATTCCAGCTGACCAAAATAAAGTTGACCCATGACAGCAAGCATTTATTAAACATGTACTATGTGAAAGATACTTTTCTAGGTATAAGTAGTAAGAATATAAAATGCCAAATTATCTGAAGGTAATTTTATAACAAAAAGCTTCCACTAAAGCCATCATTCAATACTTTATTAATTACTGTTGTTGTTCTTGTTACTCAGTTGTTCATTTCTGTCCAACTCTACATGACCCCATTGGAGTGTTCTTGTGAAAATACTGGAGTAGTTTGCCATTTCCTTTTCTAGTATGTCTCCATTTTACAGATGAAGAACTGAGGCAAATAGATTTTAAGTAACTTACCTGGGGTCACACAGCTAGTAAGAATTTGAAATTGGATTTGAACTCAAATCATCCTAATTCCATTATTACTTCCAAGGATACCACTGAACTGCTCTTATGAATTAATAGGGCAATGATTCTCAGATTCCTTGACAATGGAGAACATGTCCGGTAGGTTTTAGCATAATGGAAAGTATTCATGTATAGGTTGGGTGATGAACTGAATATGTGTCATTTGAGGACCAGTCTAGCTAATTATAAATAAGCTTATCCTGAAAAAGTTAATGAACTGTCAGATTCCCTTTTCCAAAGCAACTCAGAAACACTATTTACTAATCCTTAGTCAATAAGCTTTGGAGCTATTGCATTTTGTGTTCTGGGGAAAGAGTGTCTAAAACTGAAATGAGTTGTGAAATCAATTAAATTATTATTTCCTCCAATGATACCTGCTCATGTTTGCCCATATGAAGTTATTCTCCATATTCTCCCATAATTCAAAATAGGGAGTCCATCCAAAGTGCTTGGAGAAGAAGCTACATTGAAGAAATTAGGAAATTAAAAGCTAGAAGGTTAAAAGTCGATAGCAATTTATATATCATAGTGATGAGTATTGGGAATGAATATCTCATTAGTTTTTTAGTTAATTTTTAGGTCTGTTATAGCTCAGAAGTCATATAAAAGAATAAAATCCCTTGAGAATAGGAATTCTTAAAATGAGGTTCATGAAAATATTTTTAATTGAAATTATATAAAACCAAATAAAACAATAATTTCCATAGACAAAGAAAAAGATAGTACATCAACAAAATCAAAATTTTCATATCTTTAACTTATTTTTCTTCATATTTACAAAATAAATCCCATGAACAAGTTTCCTAGCCCCTCCTCATCCTTTCTGCATGACAGAAGGTATCATCCAGGACACCAACAAGTTCATAGAATTTTCTTTCATGTTTTCATCTTTTGTAATAGGCAACTTCTGGGAAGAAGATAGAGACCCACTTGAGTGACAGATTGTCAGTTATAGAATTTTGAATTTACCCAGATGGCATGAGCCAAGGGCAAAAGACAGTTGATACCACCACTATAAAACCCAGGGGTTGAACCCTTCAGGGTCTCAGTCTTGAGAAGGATCTCATTTTGAGAAGGGTCCTGGGTGGTGATGGTGGGTAGGCCTATAGACCTGCACTCCAGCATCTGTACCTTATGGCCTCAAGTGATCAATTCACCTATTGTTGATTAGGGCTGAGAGAGATACATCAAACATTTATCAAGAAGATCATAAGCCCTCCTTTTACCTGGTCTGGGCCAGGACCAGGCATGATCAGGGTCTGTGAGAGAGAAGAACCTCTCCAGCCAGCTGCCAGCTAGTTAGTGATTGATTAGCTTACTCCAGCTCCCATTAGATTAGCATAGCCATCCCCAACACCACTTTCCTTATCCTGAATTTTACCCTTTTGAGTTTAGTAGTATTAAAGATTTAAACAAAGTTAAGTGAAGACTGGTGTCATTCTAAAGGACAACCTAATAGATACCTCTAAGGGGGAAGGAAATAGTTGTATAAATTTCAGTCAACTGCATTAATCCAACCTTATCAATTATTGTCCTTATCATAAATCTTATCCATCAACCCAACCCCAAGCCAAGTAACCAGAGCAGCTGTATGGATCAATATACAGCTTCTCACTTATTCACTTTGGCTTGGGCACTGTTTGTGGGTTCGAGTACTTAGCTGAGCCGAACATTATAAGCCCTGGTGGTTACCAGCAATACCTTGGTGGCCATTCAGGCATCCCTCTCCTCACTCAGCTTAGATCCATATATCATCTAGGATCTTGGGCCACCTCCATCAGGCCCATCCTACAGAATCACAATACCTCCCTGGATAACACTTTCAGTTCACAATCTGGTGGTAATATTCACAGTTTATTCTAGTATTAATTCTGTATCTGTGTGTAATGTTCTCTCGGTTCTACTCTTTCACTGTTCATTATCTTGTGTGGTTTTTTCCAAGGTTGTTTTTTTTTTAAAATTACTTTGCTTCTTATGGCATTCCATCACAATTCTTATGTATTCCATCACAATTATATTCTACAATTTGCTTAGTTATTCCCCAACTGATGGGCCCCTCAATTTCCGGTTCTTTACCACAACAAAGAGAACTGCTATAAATCTTTTGGAACATATGAGTTGTTTTCCCTTTTCTCTGATCTCCTTGGGAAACAATGCTATTGCCGAGTCTAAAGATGAACACAATTTTATAACTTTATAGTTGTAATTTCAAATTGTTCTCCAAAATATTTACAACAGCTTACAGTTCCACCAACAATTTATTTGTGTCCCTTTTTTCCACATTCCCTCCAACATTTGTAATTTTGCACTTTTGTCATTTTAGCCACTCTTTTGGATGTGAGATGATATCTCATGATAATTTGGATTTGCATTCCTCTAATCAGTAGTGATTTAAAGCATTTTTCTTATACCTATATATGGCTTTGATTTCTTCATCTAAAAATTGTCTGTTCATATCTTTTGCTCATTTATCATTTGGGGGATGGCTCTTATTCTTATAAGTTTGGCAGTTATCTATTTATTTTAATATGAAACTTCTATCTGAGGCTGTGCATAAAATTCCCCCACCCCCAATTTTCTGTTTTCCCTATAAGCTTGGCAATCTTTGTTTCATTTGTACAAAACTTTTCAATTTAATGTACTCAGACTATTTTATATCTTGTAATGCTCTCCTTGAGTTGTTGACTCATAAGTTCCTCTCCTTTTTACATATCTGATAGATATGTTCCCTATTCTAATTTACTTTTGATATTTCCTTTTATGTCTAGATCATATATCAATTTTTTTAAAACCCTTACCTTCCATCTTGGAGTCAATATTGTGTATTGGCTCCAAGGCAGAAGAGTGGTAAGGGTAGGCAATGGGGGGTCAAGTGACTTGCCCAGGGTCACACAGCTGGGAAATGTCTGAGGCCAGATTTGAACCTAGGACATCCCTTCTCTAGGCCTGACTCTCAATCCACTGAGCTATCCAGCTGCCCCCGATCATATATCAATTTTGATCTCAGTGAATGGTGCAAGCTATTGGTCTATACCTAGTTTCTGCCAATCTACTTTCCAGTTGTCCCAGCAATTTTTTACCAAATAATGATTTCTTATCTTCAAAAACTGTATCTATGCTTTTGTTAAATACCAGGTACTATAATAGCTTACAGCTGTTTGTTATATATCTATTCTGTTCCACTGATCTTTCTGTTTTTTAGCCAATACCAGATAGTTTTGATAATTCCTGCTTTATAATACAGTTTAAAATCTGGTACAGTTCTTATAGATCCCCTTCCTTTATATTTTTTCACTAATTCTTTTGATATTCTTGAATTTTTGTTCTTCCAAATGAATTTTATAATTATTTTTTCCGACTCATTTTTTTTTTCTGGTAATTTAATTGGGATGGCATTAAATAAGTAGATTTGTTAGGTAGGATTGCCATTTTATTTATATTGACTCTACCTATCCATGAACAATTAATATTTCTCCAATTATTCAGATCTTACTTTATTTGTGTAAAAAGAATTTTATAATAATGTTCATGCAAGGGAACAGCTGGGTGACTCAGTGGATTGAGAATCAGTCCCAGAGATGGGAGGTCCTGGGTTTGAAGCTGGCCTCAGACATTTCCTAGCTGTGTGACTGGGCAAGTCACTAAACCCTCATTGCCTAGCCCTTGCCACTCTTCTGCCTTGGCACCAATATATAGCATTGATAAGTGTTTTTAAAAAATAATGTTCATGCAGTTCCTGGGCTGTTTTTTTTTTATATATATTTCTAGGTGTTTCATTCTGTGACAATTTTAAATGGAGTATCTCTTTCTATCTCTTCATGTAGGACGTTGCTAGTAATAAGTAAAAATGCTGATGGTATACATGGATTTATTTTATATCCTGCTACTTTGCTAAAAGTATTGATGTTTTCAATTAACTTTTTGTTTGAACTTCTAGGATTTTCCCCATCTACTACTATATCATCTTCAAATAGAGATAGTTTTATTATCTCTTTGCCATTCTTATTCCTTCAACTTCTCTTTCTTCTCTTATTCCTATTGATAGCACCTAAAATATGTTGAATAATATTGGTGATGGTGATGATTCTTGTTTCACTCCTGATTTTATTGAGAATGCTTTTAACTTCTCTCCATTATAAATAATATTTGCTAAATGTTTTAGATGTTTCATGTCAGTTTAAGGAAAAATCCATTTATACCTGTGTTTTCTGGTGTTTTTAATAGGAATGAGTGTTATATTTTTTCAAAGGCTTTTTCTGCTTCAATTGATATAATCACATGATTTTTTATTTCTTTTATTATTGATATTATCAATTATGTTGATAGTCTTCGTTATATTAAACCATCCCTGCATTTTTGGTAAAAATCCTATTTGGTCACAATATGTTTGGTATCTTTGTGACATTGTGATGCAATCTCCTTTTTTATTTAGGATTTTTGCCTTCATATTCATTAAAAAGATTGCTCTATGATTTACTTTCTCTATTTTTGCTCTTTCTGGTTAAAGATCAGCACCATATTTCTTTTGTAAAGGAGTCTGGCAAAACTTCTTCATCTGTTATTTCAAATGATTAATTTAATATTGGAATTAGTTGATTTTTAAATGTATGTTATAATTTGCTTGTAAAAGCATTTGGTCTTGATGCTTTTTTCTTAGGGAGTTCATTTTTGGCTTGTTCAATTTCTTTTTCCATAAAAATGTTTTTAAAAACATTTTGTTAATTACATTTCAACAGAAATGCTTTCCTTTAAAATTCTATATATTTTCAAAGCTATCAATAAGCACATAAAAATGTTCTAAATCTCTCTTGATTAGTAAAATGCAAATTAAAACAACTCTCAGGTACCACATTACACCTAGCAGACTGGAAGCAAAGGAAAATGATAAATGTTGGAGGGGATGTGGCAAAATTGGGATACTAATACACTGCTGGAGGAGTTGTGAATTGTTCCAACCATTCTGGAACTATGCACAAAGGGCTTTAAAAGAATACTTGTCCTTTGATGTAGCCATACCATTGTTGGGTTTGTACCCCAAAGAGATAATAAGGAAAAAGTCTTGTACAAAAATATTCATAGCCATGCTCTTTGTGGTGGCAAAAATTGGAAATTAAGGGGGTATCCAACAATTGGGGAATGACTGAACAAATTGTGGTATACTACAGTGATGGAATATTATTGTGCTGAAAGGAATAATGAACTGGAGGAATTCCATGTGAACTGGAAAGACCTTTAAGAATTGACACAGAGCAAAAGGAGCAGAACCAGGAGAACATTGTATACAGAGACTGATACATTATGGCATAATCGATTGTAACAGACTTTTCTGCTAGCAGCAATCAATGACCCAGGACAATCCAGAGGAATTTATGAGAAAGAACGCTATCCACATCCACATAAAGAACTGTAGGAATAGAGGCACAGAAGAAAAACGTATGATTGCTCATGTGGTTTGATATGGATATGATTAGAGTTTTGATGTTAAAAGATCATTCTACTGAAAATATGAATAACGTGGAAATAGGTTTTGAACAATCATACATGTATAACCAGTGGAACTGCTTTTCAACTCTGGGAGGTAGGAGGAAGGAGCGGGGGGTG
>NC_058132.1:210942674-211030833 GCF_016433145.1 Gracilinanus agilis | reverse complement strand
CAGCAAGGTAAAGATATTTCTTGATACCACCACAAAGTGGAGGGAGTGAAGAATGGACCCAGAGTGCTGGGGAAAGATAAAGTGGCTCCTGTATCAATTAAGAAATTAATATTCTTACCTGCCACATCTATGAAACCTCTGGCTTTGACCACAAAGATGAAAAAGAAAGGACCCTGAACATTCCCTGTGCCTCAACACTACAAGTTTTGAGAAGACTGAAGGGCAGGGACTTCAGAGGCCAAGACTCAGCCACTTTGGGGGCACTCTGCTCCAGTGATCTTCTTGGCTACATGTTGGACAGGAGCTCAGAGGTTTTCTCTTTTGAGGACATTCTTTAGACCAGTGGCCCTCCTTGCAGCATTTGAAATAGGAGCTGACCATCCAGGAGCTACTTGGACCATCTTCTGGGTATTGGATATGGCAGGAGTGAAAATGTGAGCCTCTGTTCCTTGCCTTGTGGTCCTTTTCTTCTGCTAAAGCCTGATCTTTATTATTAAGCCCTCCAAAGGTAGCTTCCGAAAGTTGAGACTGGGGTGTCTAGAGCCCAATAGCCAGTTTTTGGAGTTTGCCACTGATACCTGAAGCATATTGGCCAATGAAGTGCATAGTCAGGATGGCAGCACCTTTCGGGGATTTGAGATCTAAATTGGCATATTTTTTATTCCTTCAACTAGTCTTCCTTGGAAGAGAGCAGGATTCTTCTCTGTTCTCTGGTAAATCACTTTAAGTTTTTCACAATTTACATGTTTCTTCACTCCATTTTTTCATCCCTTCAGTGAGACAGGTAAGCACGTAGTCTTATCTGTTCTTTTTCCCACATAGAACTATCCCAGATCTGCCACAGGGACTTTTGCCCCTGGTGGGTATTGATCATCTCAGTTGGTCTCAACCATATTAGCCCAAATTCCTGAGCCAAGTCCCATAGCCTTCTCTTCTCCTCTATGATGCAACAGGACAAGAGGGTAATATTAATATTGCCCCCAAATAGATTGAATTATAGAACAACTCCCCTAACGTTCTTGACAAATTTAGTGAGATCATCTGTATATCTCCACAGTTTTTCTTTAATTTAGAGAGTTCAGTCATGGAGAAAGGAAATGTTCTCTTGTAATTGCCCAATCCCCAATTTGCCACCTCTCTCAGTAGCAAACTTTAGGCAGTGGAGGTGGTTATGAGGGGGGCAGGTAAGGGGTCACATTTCTGATATTTGAAGGGCTCAGAATCAGCCCTTGAGAATAGGAGTGGGGTAGGATGGCAGTTCTTTCCCAGATTTATCTCTTCCTGGTTTAATTAGGATAACATGTATAATATTCTCCAGGTTCTGTTTACTTTGCTTTGCATGAGTTTATATGCCTTTCCAGGTTTTTTTGGAAACCATCCAGCTTGTTATCTCTTATATAGCACAATAATATTCTATCACAATCATATGCCACAACTTGTTCAACCATTCCCCAAATCCATCACAAAAAATCTACAATAAATATTTTTTTACAAATAGGTCCTTTTTGATTAACTGCTTTTCCCTTCGTTATAATTTCCTGGCATTTTTCCTCTTTTCTTCCTTTATCTTTCTGGACAAAGAAAAATGAAAAGAAATGAGATTAACATGAGTATTCTATAATTTAAGTGACCGAAATCTATTTTTCTGCCTCTACTCTTTACCTAGTCCAAACCTTGATCACAGATATTTACACTTTTTTTGTCTTTTTCTTAATCCTCCCTCTATTATCTTCCCTCCCAAGTTAAAATTTGTTTTGCTTATGACTCTTCCCTCATTACTTGTGAAACTTCCTTCTACCTTTTCCATGTTCCCACTTATTTCTCTTTTAAATTTACTATTTTTATTATAAAGAAGTCCATGGTTATGTATCTGTGTATGGATACTTAAAACTCCTTTATTCAGTTAAAGTAAATGAGATTTTTGAGATATCCACTCCCTTCATCCTCTTTCCCATGTTAGTATACTTCTCTGGCACACTTTGACAGCTGTGTGGAAGGGGAATTGGAAAGGCTTAGGGAAAGGAGAAAGAATATCAGATTTTCACAATAGTCCAGGCAAAAAGTGATGAGGATCTGAAATAATGGGGTGGGTATGGGATAAATGACAAAGAGGCATATGTTAGAGATGTCAAGATAAAAAAATGACAAGATATTTAGGGTGAATGAGAATAGAGGAGTCAAAGATAATACCTAGAATTTTTGCATTTTCCTCATTTTTTTTTGCCTGATGTAACCAAAGTTTACATTTTCTTTTTAATAAAGCCCATGACAATTCATTTCAAAGAAATATAATTGCTCTTAAATAGTGATGTTAGTAAGATATCATTAACCTTATGCCCCCAAGGGAATGTTCCATAGGAAGGAAATCCTAGGGAATGAAACCTCTTAGATAAAAGGTTCAAGAAAGTCGAAAAGGGAGATGTGTCCTAGTGTGCTGAAAGAGGCATGTGACAGGTCAACCAGGAGGCCTGTTAGAGGCAAAGAATCTAACCAAATTCAGAAAAGGAAACACAAAGGGAAGGGGGAAGGACGAGAGGACACTGACTATAACTGCTCCAGCTTGAACAGGTGATAACTTCTCATTGTACATATTCACAGGTAGAGGCCTGAAAACAGACCACATATAAATAATAATATTCAAGTGTGAGAAGAAATGCTAATGAATTAGATTCTTATTATAAGGAAGTTAGAGAAGTACAGAAATAGGTGTATCACATTAATGCAGGCAGTTATTACCCTGTGACCCTTGTTTAGGATTAGATAAACCAAAAATATTCTCTATTCAAAAGTCCTCCAAAAATTATCACCATACAAAATTTCTAAGCTACATATGTCTTTGCATCTTCTGATTCAGGTGGGACTCTAAATCTCATCTCATTCTAGTTTAATCCAGCCAGATTATGTTAGCATCCTTGATAACCACGTATTTTTCCCTAAGGCCAATGAGAATAGTTTGTCTCCAACAAAAGGAGGTGGAATTGAAAAGGGAGGAGGTTAGAAAAATGTGTAATATTTTAGTGTAACTATATGTCTTCATTTAATGTTTGTTGATACAAAATAACTAGAATAGTAAATTAATTATCAGGAAATCAATAAATCAACAAGCATTTACTAGGCACCTTCTTTGTACCAGCAATTCTGCTAGGTGATTGGCATGCAAAATTTAAAAAAAATTCAGTCCTGCCTGGTTTACAATGAAGCTGAAAGGCACAATATGCATAAATAAACATACACAAAGCAGATAGTAGGTAATTTGTCCGTAAATCTGTTAGCAACTGAAAGATCAGGAAAAGCTTCATTTAAAGGCAGCAATTGATCTAAGTCTTGAAGGAAACTATGGATTTTATGAAATCCAGATGAAGATAGATTCATTCTAGGCACTGGGGAAGGACAATACAAAATTATGGAGACAAGAGTAATGTCATGTATGAAGAATACTAAGAAAATCAGTTTGACTAGATAGGAGGAGCAAGACTACAAATGTCTTTAAATCCAAAATGGAGAAAATTATATTTTATATATATTTATTTTAAATTATATAATTATATAATAAAATTACATAATTATATAATAAAATTATATAATTTATATAATATATATTACTATCAATAAGCACATGAGAAAGTATTCTAAATCTCTAATAATTAGAGAAATGCAAATCAAAACAACTCTGAGGTATCACCTCACACCCAACAGACTGGCTAAAATGACAGCAGGGGAGAGTAATGAATGTTGGAGGGGATGTGGCAAAATTGGGACATTAATTCATTGCTGGTGGAGTTGTGAATTGATCCAACCATTCTGGATGACAATTTGGAACTATGTCCAAAGAGCACTAAAGGATTGCCTGCCCTTTCATCCACTATACCATTGCTGGGTTTATACGCCAAAGAGATCATAGGGGAAAAGACATGTACAAAAATATTTATAGCTGTACTCTTTGTGGTGGCAAAAAACTGGAAAAAATTATATTTGATCTTAAACTAATGATTAAATAATTATTAATTAAACTGATGATTAAAGTGACACCTAAAGGTATAGAGAGAAAGATGAGATTGGATGGACTGTGTGATATTTTAACATAATTAAATTTTTGCTTTCAGTATTTGTAATATGAACTAGAGCTATTATTATTTAATCAGTAAGTGAAGGATGTTTCTCTGTTTGTATCAGGAAAAAATCAGTAGTCCTGATTTGATATTGAAAGGGACCCAAGAGTCAAAGCTGTAGAAAAGCAAAAGAAAGACAATGGAGTTTGGTTTAGAAGAATTAAGAGCAGAAGGGAAATCTTTCTTGGTCATCTCACAGTTGGTGAATTTGGTTTAAAGTGAAAGGAAGATGTGATATTGGTTTTAAAACAATGAGACTTCTTTATTTTCTAATGATGAGTGAGTAAACTTAATACATACAGAAAGATGGTCAGCATAGTTAGCTTAGGGAGTCAAGTAATAGGACCCTGGATTCAAAAAGCCAGGAATGGACATAACCAAGCCATGGGAAGGCAGTGAAATGTTTCCCAAGGAGGTAAAATCTGTACTTTTATTTCTATTTATGTTCTCATAACTGTTAAACCTTCATAGTTTGTACCTTGATGTCTCTCGCTAACTAGGATAGTCTCTGTAGCCATTGAAAAGACTAGACTGGGAAATATTATTGCCAACAGTAACTTACAATGAGGAGAGATAAAAGAGAAAAGTAGGAGGAAAGAGAGAGGTCTAAGGATATGAGGTCAAAGTTATAGGTGTTTTCCTCTAGAAATAACACCGCATTTATTTATCTGTGTACATAGTGTATTTCTCTAGTACAGAAACTCTTGACTTGAGGTTTGTGACAGATTTCTTGGGGAGTTTGGACTTTTTACGGATAAAGTTGCATCTTTATTTCAACATATTTGGCTTCCTTTGTAATCCTTTGTAGCATACGCAATTAAAAAAATATTCTGAGAGTAGCTCCATGGGCTTCATCAGATTGCCAAAATGGTCCATGGCACAAAAAAGAACCTCTGCCCTACTAGCACATAAGCTCATTAAGGGCAGATGTTTAACATTTCCTATGGCAACTTCAAACACAAGCCTTATAGCATAACAGAGGTTTTATCAACTGAATTGTGATTAGAATTATTCTTCCTCATTGGGGAAAGAGTAGATGGAAAACCAAAAAGGATAGCAACCAAAGACATTGCTGTAATCACACGCTGCTTTTGGAGCATTGGTGTTCATTTGGGACAGTGCTTGGACACTCAAAAAGGTAAAATATCTGATAGGCCATTTACTTATTTGTAGTTTGGTGTGACTAAGCTGCTAGGGCAAACATGAATAATGACAATATCTCTCACTCTTATAACACTCAAAGGGTAGAACCTCAATGAACAGATGCAGAGGGAAATGAGCAGAATCAGAACATTGTACACAGAAAGTAAAACATTGTGGAAAAATCCAATGTAATAAACCTTGCTACTAGTAGCAATGCAATAAGCCAAGACACTCCTGAAGGACTTTTGAGAGAAGAGATTATGGGAGTTGAAACACAAAATCAAAACGTATAGCATCACTCATCACATGTATATATGGGTATGAGAATTGAGGTCTAGGCTTTAAAAAAATCACCCTAGAGCAAAAATGAATACTATGGAAATAGGTATCAAGTGACAACATTTGTACAACCTAGTGGAATTGCTTTTCAACTCTGGGAGCAAGGAGGGAAGAGGGGAGGGAAAGAAAATGAATCGTATAAACATGGAAAAATATTCTAAAAAACAAATTAATTAAATTACTTTCCCCCACCCCCACTGCAAAAAAATAAGAGTCAAACGGTAGACATAACCTCTCTCTGCTTCTTTCTTGCTTCCTCCCAGAAAAATTTTTGCAGTCTAGCTGTCTGGTGGCTGTAATACCTGACATCTACAGTTTCTGGCCTGTTCCCTTCTCTACCCCATTTTACTCTTAACTTTGCAGGTTGTGCTAGGTTCTGCTCAAGAAGCAAGGCCCATGTGTCATGGGGAGAGACCAACATACATAATGCTGTGGGATTCCTGCAAATATAATGGATTTTGTAGAGGGGGTGATAACACATTGTCTCTTTCTCTCCATAGAAAGAGGAATACTTGGTCTTATTTGATTAGTGAATTAATGTGAGGAGGCATTGGGAAAGAAAGGGTACCAGGAAGCCTGGCTTTTAGTATCACATGTGATTTTAGCCGAAAGATCTCATCCAAGAATTAATGGTCTTATACTCTGCCTCCTCTCTATCTATTCTACCTGGACTAGCTACAGGAATGCCTAGAAGAAAGAGAAGGAGATGTCCTCTGGTAATGTCTACAACCCTTAGATCTTTTAACAACAAATATGATAATGACCCAAACTCTCTGAAGCTTAGTTTAGAAACCAGGATAAAAGAAAACTTACGTAAGGTCCTCTCTCTAGAGGTTTCTGGACATTTAAGCTGTGTATGACACTTTCCCCTCCATGGGAACAGAACAATCACCATTCCTGCTGTCTTGTGGTGCTATGTTGGGGATTCTGTGAAGGTTACTGGCAGTAAGCAATTTCCCTCTGATCCAAAAGACTAGAATCAAGTTAAATTTAATCAACAAGAATTTAAGTACTTATTGTGTGAGGTGTACTTTGCTAAGAGCTAGGGGTATAAAGAAAGCCAAAAATGATCTCTGCCCTCAAGGATGCCACAATCTAATAGGGGAGACAAGAACCGTTATGGACAAACAAGATATATATATGGAATGAGTTAAAGGTAATCTCAAGGGTACAGATGGGTGGCTCAGTGGATTGAGAGTCTGACCCAGAAATAGGAGATCCTGGGTCCAAATCTGGCCTCAGATACTTCCTAGCTGTGTGACCCTGGACAAGTCACTTAACTCCCATTGCCTAGCCCTTACCACTCTTCTGCTTTAGAACCAGTACATAGTATTGTTTCTAAGATGGAAGGTAAGAGTTAAAAAAAAAAAAAGGTAATCTCAAAAGGAAGGCACTACCAGTAGGAACCAGGAAAAACTCTTTGTAAAGGTGAAATTTGAGGTAAAACATAAAGGAAACCTTAAAATCCAAGACATGAAAATAGAGGAGGAGGATTCCAGGCATAGTGGTCAGTCAGTAAAAATGTATAGAATCATGAGATGGATTTTTGTATGAGGAACAGCAGAGGCCAGTGTCACTGCATTGCCAAGTCTATATAGGGGAAACAGGTAAGAAAACTGGAAAGGTGAGATGGGGAGGTTATGAATGGTTTTAAAAGCCAAACAGATCTTATATGTGATCATGAATATAATTAGGAAACACTGGAGTTTATTGAATTTGACGGGGACAACATGATATGACATAGTTAGACCTGTGCTTTAGAAAGATCAGTTTGATATTGAGTGTTGAAAGGAATGGAGTGTGAAAACATTTAGGGAAGCAAGACCAGCCAAAAGGCTATTACAATAATCCAGGCATAAAGTGATAAATGTGTGCACCAGGAGGTAGCAGTGTCAGAGGAGAGAAAAGATTTATATCAGACTGATTATGAAATTGAACATCCAGAAAAAATTCACCCTGCACTTGGTCCTATGCTTGAGGGGAGGTATATAAATTCCCTCAAGTTTCTTTCAAGTTTTTGTGTAATTTCACTGCACCTTTTCTTTCAAAAAAGTGGTTTCATTGCCTTCACATGCCCCCCGCCCCAAGGACTTGACAAATAATAGGGTATGAAGACAGAGATATGATTAATTATGGATGGCCTTTATTTTGCAAGCCCGGGTGACTGGGATAATGATAGTGGTCTCAATAATAATAGGAAAGTTAGAGAGGAGGGATTTGGTGAGGGTTTGGAAGAAGAAGATAATGAATTCAGTTTTGGACAAGTTGAATTTTGGCTATCCAGTTTGAGATATCTAATAGAGACTTGAAAAATGTGAGACTGATGGAAGGTCAAGAGTGAGGTTATCAAAAGATCTCAAAAGTGTATATGAAGAAGAAAAGTGAAAGAACACTGGAGTATCATAGGATCACGTGATTAAATCTGGAAGAGAATTTAGACTGTTAAATTCTGCCCCCTCGTTCTACATATGAGGAAACTGAGGCCAGGAGAAGTTTAATAGGGACTTGCCTAGCATGGCATAGGTAAAGTATCTGAGACAGGTTCTGAATACAGACCTTCCTGACTTTGACTCCAGTACCCTAGTCACTACACTAAGTTGCCTACTCTCTCCTCTCTTCTCCATGCTTGCTAAATATATAGACCTTATGTACAAGGCTCGATACCATAGGAAAAGTCCTGAATTCTCCCTCTCGCCAGTTTCATTAGCAACAGGAGTTTACATCAAGGCAATGCAAAGTGGCAACCAAACCTTTGTGACCCATTTCATCCTGGTTGGCCTTCATCATCACCCCAAGCTTGCTGTCCCACTCTTCCTCATCTTCCTTGCCATCTACCTTCTCACCATATCTGGTAATGGGCTAATCATCCTCACTATCCTAGTTGATGTCCGGCTTCATCGACCCATGTACTGGTTTCTATGCCACCTCTCTTTTTTGGACATGACTATTTCTTGTGCCATCGTCCCCAAAATGCTGGCCGGCTTCCTGCTGGACAGCAGAATCATCTCCTTTGGAGGCTGTGTGATTCAACTCTTCTCTTTCCACTTCTTAGGGTGCACTGAATGTTTTCTCTATACTCTCATGGCTTATGATCGCTTCCTTGCCATCTGTAAACCCCTGCATTATGCCACCATCATGACCCGAAGTGTCTGTAATTGTCTGGCCTTGGGCACTTGGCTGGGTGGCTCTCTCCATTCAATCTTCCAGACTTGTTTCATGTTCCGTCTGCCCTTTTGTGGCCCCAACAAGGTTGACTATTTCTTCTGTGACATTCCTGCCATGCTACGACTCGCCTGTGCTGATACTGTCATCAATGAACTGGTCACCTTTGTGGACATTGGCTTCTTGGCCATGACTTGCTTTGTGCTTATTCTCACCTCCTACGGCTACATTGTAGCTGCCATCCTACGCATCCGCTCAGCTGATGGACGCCGCAATGCCTTCTCTACCTGTGCTGCACACCTCACGGTAGTCATTGTGTATTATGTGCCCTGTACTTTCATCTACTTGCGGCCTGGCTCCCAAGAGCCACTGGACGGGGTGGTGGCTGTTTTCTACACAGTCATTACACCTCTGCTCAATCCCATCATCTACACACTCCGTAACAAGGAGATGAAGTCAGCATTATGGAGGCTGGGGGGCCATAGGGAAATACAACCCCATTGATTACACCTATTTAGGCATGTTCAAGTAAAACTTTGAACCAAGTGAGGCAGGACAAAAGTATGGGAGAAATTTCCCAGAAGAGGGAGAGATAGCTATACATATAGAGGAACATAGAGGTCCTGAGAAGGGAGCCTAGGTAATATCAGCACTGAGACCATTTCCCTCATTTCTTATTGTAGTTCCAACAGAAATGCAACAGATCAACTAAACTGGGCACTTTGCTAAGAAAAAAAAATTAGAGATGAGTAAAGATGAATCTTCTAAGAGTCCTTTTCTTCTCCCAAGAAGCTTATCTTGAGATTCCATCTGAGTTTGAAGAAGACAGATGTTTCTTCAGTTTTGCATTTAACTAGAAGAATAAGAAGCCACTTGGGATCCCTAAGACTGTCTAGCTATCAGATTCATGAAAGCTACACTCCAGCTTGTAGCTAAGACTTTTAATGAGACTGAAACTTAGAGTTTTCTGGACTAATAATGACTAATCTACTCTATCAAACTATTGGGAAGTAAGTCTAGGGCACCAATTCCATTCCTCCGAGAATGATTAGGTTTTTTTTTCTATGTCTTTGCATGAGAATGTGTAGTGAATGAATGAGGCAAGTCAGCTCCATGGGGCATGAAAACAGACATGTGCTCAGTAACATGTAAGGAAATCTGATTTTTCATACTAAAATTATGATAGAAGGAGATATGACAAGAAGCCATTGTAACCTACCCCAGCGATATATCCAGTATGACTATTCCCAGCAATAGGAAATAGGGAATGCAAGAGGCTCTTGCAGAAGGTTTCACATACAAACCTAGCAGCACAGGTCTCTGAAAGTCACTCTATCCCCTAAACATATCTCCCTAATCTCTCACATGTTCCAAATGTCAAGAGCTTGATGAAGTTGGGAAGAAGTTGCTTCAGAGGTTATGGAATGTTTCTGAGAACAAATGTATGCCAACTACTTACACGTTTTTGTGTATGGAACAACAGAGATGGAGGAATAAAAGGAAATAAATATCCCCCAAAAGATGCTAGAACATTCAGTTCATGTCTGAAATGATTTATTTAGTATCCCACATATTTCCCAGCATAATACAAACACACAAAGATGTCACAGCACAACAAAGATGCCATGGCACAGCTCTTGTTTTCTTAGTATTTTGAAAGAAACAGCTTACCAATATGAAAAATAACCAAGTTAACAATATAAAGTAGTAAACAATAAAGTGCCAAACTATGTGGTACATATGGTAAGTATCAAAGCAGTCCATCAATATGATACATGAGTTAGACCTATAGGATTTAAAGGAACCTTTACAGAAGAGATAGAAATTGTACATTATCTAGTCTTCTATAGTTGATTCAAATTTTTTAAAATGTTTGAATATAGTTATGTTGCCCTCAAGCCCTCACTTCTTGAGACTAAATATTGTCATTTCCTTCAAATGGTCTTCCTATGACATAGTTTGAGCCCTTTCATTATCCTTATCCTCCTCACCTGGTAGTCTCACTAGGGCATAGTGAAGAACCAGGGCTCTAATCCTTTCTATTCTAGATATGATACTTCCATTAATTCAGCCTCAGATTAAATTAGCATTTTTTGCCTACCATTATACTGTTGGCTCATATTGATCTGGAAGTCCATCAAAACCCAAAGATTGTTTTCATTTGCAACTGCTATCTATCTACATCTTCCCCTCCTATATTTCAGGAATTTATTTTTGTAACCAATATATCAGACTGTGCAATTACTCCTATGTATGTGTGAGAAAGGAGTAAGAGTAGGATTAATAATTTTTGTCATGTCCAGTTCTTAATGACCCCATTTTTTGTTTTTCTTAGCAAAGATATTGAAGTGGTTGATCATTTTCTTCTTCAAGTTTATTTTATAGATGAAGAAATAGAAGCAAACACAGTCCAGTGACTTGCCCAAGGTCACATAGCTAGTAGGTATCTGCAGTCAGAGAACTTGGGAATATGGGTCCTCTTGACTCTAGGCCAGCACTCTATATACTGTGCCAACTAGCTTCCTCATGAGTAGCATATCCTACATATCTCAAATTCTCTTCATGACAATCCTGTGCTACAAAGAGAGGGGGAAAAAACATACCCACAGAGTCTTTAATAAAGTAATATTTCCTATTTGTTTTAGCCTTTTATAACATGAACCCTGACTTGCCTATATTGCCCTCACATACAAAACATGTCTTCAGTCATACTGTCATTTTTCAATTATAAGACTGACCAATACTATTAACACTCTTTCCCAATGTGTGGCATATATGCATAGGAATAGTTTGTGGTGTGGTATTCACTTGGAGTATTGACTCATAAATAGTTCCATAGGTAGAACTACAGCCAAAGATTAGCGAGAGGATTCCCTAGATGATGGTCTATTTAAGCTACTCTTCTAGGTCTGCTACACGTACACCTTGGCTGGGTAGTTATGAAGTATATCTGCAAGCACACAAGAGAAGTGAAAAAATAGGCCATGCAGAAATGTACATATCCTAACAAAATGTGTTGAAGGATATAGTTATAGCCAACAGGATCTCGGTCAAGGAACTAAATAACAAAATCATATCTGCTGTGTTTATTTTAGAAGTTTCCAGATGAGAGACATGACCCTGAATCTATCTCAAATCCATAATCAGTGGTCAAATAAGCATACCACTCACAGACAGGAAATACTGTGATAATAGGGCAAGAACCCAAGGGAACTCACATTGCTTTCTCTTAAAGAGAGAAATGACCCATTTCTGATATATGTTACTGATATCTTTTATTTTCCCTGCTTCTTGGAGGTCCTAAAAAATAGTTATTTGAGAAAGAATCAACTGTATACACTACTGGAATACTTGTTCCTTTTTTGCTCAATAGTACTGAACTGGGGGATACAAACTTCCTCATCTATACTTGGTCATATCACACAGTATTTCTCTTCTCAAATGGAGAACAATAATCCATAGGACTATAATTCCTGGGAGTTTGAGCAAAGAAGCTCATGGTTCAGGAATTCAGGGATAGCAAAGGCTTTTTGTCTTTTTCCTGAGATCCATAACCAAACAATAAGGACAATTATGTGCCAAAGGGGTCCAATCAATACATGGAGAAATTTTGGTTTCTGAATTCAGATGGGAAGAGACTACATATTTATTTTCACTAACCCCTAAGTAGATTTTAGGTTCTCCTTAATTAAAAATGTAGACAGCAATATAATATTCCGATATAGATTATACATGCTTCACAATACTGCCAAAGAAGAGCATGGCATACAAAGTTTAAGGATGTTTGAACTAGATGACCAAAAGAGAGGTCTTCAAGGTCTGAAATTCCTTTTCTCTATTTTACTCACATTAGACTGTACTCAGGGCATCTGTAATTGGAAATGCAACCTCCTTCTGGCCCTCAAATATCCCTTTGGAAAGAAATCCAAGACACAAACATGGTATACTTCACTGGGAGGTGGAAATGAGGATGGCAATTGCGGGGTAGGGGTGGAGATATAGTGCTACGCTACTACACTATATTCCCATAAATCCTCAAACCAATGAGTTTTCTTTGCATCACATTTATTCCATGGAGGAGTCAACTCTGAATTATCTACCTTCCTTGCTATTCCCCATATGATCTGTTTTGAAATACTGTAGATTTTATATCCAAAGGGTATTTCAAATTTGTCCTTCCTTTCTATATCTACTGCTATCACCAGGCTCCAGATTCATCTCATCTAAATATTCCAACACATCTCTAACTGGCTTGCCAACCTCCAGTATTTCCCAAAGTAATCCATCCTACATACTACATGCAATAGATTAACTTCAGAATAAATAGGACCAGACAATTTACCTGCTCAAAAGTCCCCAAACACTCTCTATTACACATTAAATTAAGTCAAAATTCCTTAATCTTATGTTCAAAAATCCTCATCATTCTACTTCCTGCCTACCTTTTCAAATTTACCTTACGTTATATGATATTCAAAAAAGAACACAGGACTAAAAGTCAGGAGACATGGGTTGAAATCCTATCACTTAGAGTGGCAAGCTGTAAGGTCATAAGCAAGTCACTTTCTTTCCTTGATACTCAATTTCCTCATCTATAAGTGAATAATATCTGTTTTACCTAATTTATAAGGCTATAGTGATGAAAGTAATCTGTAAACCTTAAAGTGCTATGCATATGTGCTAATTTTATTATTGATATTTTCTCTGATCCAGCAAACTAGATGACTTGCTGTTTCCTAAATATATCCAACTTTTTCCCGCTACTGTGCCTTTGCTATCTATTCATAAGATTAGTTATATAGAAATGGAAAGTATCACAGAATCTTTTTAATCTAATTATTTCATTTTGCAGATGTGGAAACTGAGGCCCATTGAGGTTACTTGCCCTTGTCCCCATTGGTATTAAGTAGTGCTGATGGGATTTAAGTATATGTTCTCTGACTAGAACTTGTGGCCTTTAAACTGGACCAAAGTGGTATGGTGTAGTGGAAATAGTATAGAGTGGGAGCCAGCCATTCTGGGTTATAATCCTTGCTCTTCCATTAACTAATCATGTTTCCTTGGACAAGTCACATCTTTTCTTTGTCATCTGCAAAATGAGAAGCTTTGTCTAGATGACTTCCAAGGTGTCTTCTAGTTATCATAGTCTATAATTACTTGCAATTTCTTGCTATTTCTGCATGCTGAAAGTCTAATCATCCTTGAAGTTCCACCTCAAATGCCACTGTTGCAATAGACTCTTCCTTTATTCTCCCAACTAGAAATAATCACCCCTTCTTCTGAACTCTCATTGGACTTTTAGATTTTTTTTCATATCACACTGCACTTTGAATCATATCAGTTTAGCCCTCACAGTACTAAATCATAAGTTCCTTAATACTATCTTATTTTTCTTTGTAGACTTTTCATTTCTAAGTCAAGAGTTTTATATCCTGTAAGCACTAAATAAATATTTGTCTTGAAAAAATTAATAATCAACTCAGTGCGTGATTTAATAAAGATCACTTTGATATATATAATTTAATGTATATCACAAGGAAGAGGAAAGAATCAAAGATGACTTGTTTCAAGTCTTAGTAACTAAGGGAATGCCAGCTAGGCAAATTAAGAAAGCTGAAGACTATAGGAAAGCAGCTTATTAAAATTCAGGTGAGAAGATTAAGGTGAATGGCAATGATTCTTGTGATTAATTATTCAATCAATCCTTAAAGGTCTCCTTGTTACACTCTGTGTTAGTGTGTATTATTAGACTGATACTCTCCACATGGTCTGACATGACAGGAATTTCTCTCTATACACATGAGATACAATCTGGACTGCAAAAACAACTTTCCCAGGAGATGTTGTATCCAAGCTCTACCCAAAGCTTCCCTAGAGATTGAATGTTATCTCTTGGATGGCAAAATAAAGCATAAAAGACTGCTCATTCACAACTGCAGAATTGAAGATGAAATACGCAAAGAATGAGAAGGCCAATCGCTCCAAGGAGAGAGTCATCTCCATGGGAAAGCTATCAAGAGTTGGACTTGAAGTTCTGCCTGGGCACCCTGGCTCTCTTTGACTGGGAAACTCAACTAAACATCCATGATTGATGTTTGAAGTACTCATATATGCCATTCTCAACACTAAGAGAGTGAAACAGCAAGAAAAAAAAAAAGTAAAATACTAGTGACCACTGACACCAGCCAGGTAATGCTGCCTTCTGATCATTCTGAGCACTCTAACTATGGAACAAGATATCTATGTTGGTGCTCTGTGAGTGATCATACCCTAAGAGTGATAAAGTTCTCTTTTACCTTGTCTGTCACAATTCAAGAGTGCTAGAATTTAGTCTGACAAATAATTGTGACATAAAAATATATGCTAAGTGAACCTGAAAAGGATAAAACTAAGTTTTATGTGTAGTTCAAGAGGGAAGGTTCTTTCCAAGGGGAAACAGAAGGGGTGAAGAGAGAGTTAGCAAAGACTTCCTATTCCTGGAACTGAATTATGAGGATTTTATTTATGGGAAGGATTAAAATTTATAGTTACAGCAAAGCTATTCTAGGCTCTGGAAAAAGGGTAAGGAAATACATCAAGACTGTATAAAAGTATGTAATAACTCAGTTCTCATGATCAAGCAGAGGGCTATGGAGACAGAGTGGTCAAACCAAACAGTGGTGTCCCACTTCATTCTGGAGGGGTTGGCAAACACCTCGGAGTACCCCATATTATTCTTCTTCCTCTTCCTCCTCATCTACACCATCACTGTGGTGGGGAACTTCTTAATTCTGCTGACAGTGAGCTTGGATCCTCGACTTCACTCTCCAATGTACCACTTTCTGGGCCACTTGTCCTTCCTGGATGCATGTTTGTCCACAGTGACTGTGCCCAAAGTCTTGGCTGGGCTCCTCACTGCAGAAGGAAAGGTAATATCCTTTGGGGGCTGTGCTGTACAGCTCTATTCCTTTCATTTCTTGGCCAGTACTGAATGTTTTCTATATACTGTCATGGCCTATGACCGATATTTGGCCATCAGTCAGCCATTGAAATACCCAGTTGTCATGAATCAGCAAGTGTGTGCGGGATTAGCTGGGGCCACGTGGGCCATTGGTGCCATACACTCTGCTATCCACACCTCCCTCACCTTCCGCCTGCCCTACTGTGGGCCTTCTCATGTTGCCTATTTCTTCTGTGACATCCCCCCTGTCCTGAAGCTAGCTTGTACAGACACTGCCCTCAATGAGCTGGTCATGCTGGCTAACATTGGCATAGTTGCTGCAGGCTGCCTACTCCTCATCATCATTTCTTATGTCTTCATTGTGGCATCTGTGCTGAAAATTCGTACTGCAGATGGCCGCCGCAATGCCTTTTCTACCTGCACAGCACACCTTACAGTGGTATTCCTCTATTATATGCCCCCCATATGCATCTACATTCAGCCACGCTCTAGTGGGGCAGGGGTAGGAGCCCCAGCTGTCTTCTACACAATCGTCACCCCCATGCTCAACCCTTTCATTTATACCTTGAGAAATAAGGAAGTGAAACGGGCTCTGAGAAGACTTTTGTGCCATGAGCCGAGAGAGCCATGATCTTCTCGTCCCACCTCTTAATATGCACTATAGCTCATTTCTATAACCTTTCCAATAATGTACCTGACCAACTAGAATAGAGTGCAATGGAAATGGGGCAGGATGGTAATGAGCAAATCTGCTTTAGGCCAAAATGTGACCTGAAGAAAATCATTTTACATCTCCGGACTCATTTCTCTCACCTGTAAAATGTAGTATTTGGAGTAGATGATCTCTAAGGTCTTTCCCTCTTCATATATTCTATGATTCTCTGGACTCCCAACAAGGGTGCAGAACTTAGTTACAATCTTATACCTTTGGAGACTGAAGCTTCCTTTGCATCAGGATTTCTATAGCTCTGAGAATTATTAACCTTTATATGGGTACTAGGTGATGAAATTCCATTTCGAGAAGAGCTTACAGTTCTGGCCAAGGGACTCAGCAATATATCAGTGTTAGATTAATGGACTTGTATAGGGACATTGACAATCTCCACTTAGAAAGAGGTAATGTGGTAGAATAAAAACAGAATAGAATGTTTTTACTAAGTGGATCTGGAGTCTGTTATATACCAAGAAAATCACTTCTTTCTAGACTTAACTTTTGTCATCTTTAAAATTAGGAGTCTGCAAAAGATCTCTCTTAAAATGTATGCCTTCACAAGATCCCTCCATCTTCCCTTGATTTGTAAATATCACAGGTATCAGAGACCATAGGGAATTATGAATGAACCTAGGAGAAAGGTGAAAGTATTTCTGGGAAAGGGGCAGCATCAAAAGCTGAGTAAGGAGCTAGGAAAATTCTTCAAATTATTTTTCTACTCCAAATTCTCTTCTGCCCAGGTTCAGAACATTTTGTAATAGAGCACATATAGACTAGAATGTGAACCTGAGCCTGATCAATCAGCCTTTCACAGAAAAATAAAAACCAATATAAGCTAATTCTTCCAAATAACTATCTTTCTCTACTGTTGTTAAAAAAAGTCAGTAACTAAAATCAACTTTTCCTCAAGCTGGCAGAATTTGCTATACCAGATATGTTTGTTAAATGTGAAATAGTGAGTTTGCCATCACTTAGGGGACAACAGGGATTTTCTCATTGGTAATGGGAAGAAGCAGTGTAGCAAAGCAGATAGGAAACTGGCTTCAGGACAAGGAACCTGAGTTCAAGTCTCACCTCAGTCACATAAACTGGCTATATGGTGTTAGGCAAGGTACTTAACCTCTCAGTGCCTTTAGGCAAGTTTGGACAAGATTCTAAGGTGCTTATCTGCATTAGTGAAGAAACTTCTTGCCTACATAGAAGAAATTCAAGCCTGGTTTAAAATAATGAGAGCAAGACGGAAGTCTTGTAGATGTCAGAGCTAAAAAAAAAGACAAATCTTTCCAAACTTCAGATCCTATACTCCATGGTACTGTGCTGATTCTCGAGAAGATAATTCACTTCAAAAAATAAATTAAAGTTATTGATTAGAGAAACTGAAGAATAAGCAACTTATTTCCACAACATCTGGTATTCTTAAAAATGTAAGGTACTAATGGACTTTCTTCAACACTTAAGGAGAAAGAACAAAGTTGCCAAAAAGGTAATGTATCCATAAATGAGAAAGCAAGAAGGTAAAATTTTAGGAAGTAAAAGAGTTACACCAGGGTAGAGTTTGGGACTGAGTTGACAAAACAAATTTCGGATGTCAGTATACTCATTCCCAATCTCAGATACTAAGATTATTGAAAGTTTTCTGAGAGAGAGGTCGAGAGAAGCAATTGGGAAAAGACCTACAAAAAACATATGCACACAGAAATGACTATATGCATATGGGAAATAACAATCTTATAACCGACTTAAATAGAACTGAAATTAGCTAATTATTCCTCACCTTCTACTGTTTTAATTTTCCTCTTGTCATGAATTTGTCTTCCTATTCCTTATTTTCACATGGAATGTTATAAAATACTTTCCCCAAAGTAGCCCCCAAAGTAAAATACTTAGCCCCAAAGATGGAAAAAGAGACATGAAGAGCAGTGACTTTATATCCCCAATACTGGATTGCTGCTCTTCCCTCTCTCATTTGGTTTTCTTTTCTATATACCTGTCGACACAATCTGTCCACCCAATAGGAATCCCTCACCCTTCTCGGCCATAGCCTCTGCTCTCTCCATAGTTATTCCAAAAATGATATATCCAGATATGTTCACTATTTTCCCTGTTTTTCCTCCATGGCTCCACTCTGCTGTGGAAATATTGTCTATTGTGGTCACTTAGATATTTAATATATGTAAACTTCGTCTTCTTAACTAGGTCAAAAGTATATTGATTACAGGGGCTATCTGATAGATCTCTCTTTTGTACCTTACAGCACTTATTAATGTTCAGCAGGTGTATAATGGAGTGAGTTCCAACCAGTTTATGAGATTAAATTGTTAAATTTTCAGTGTGAGCATTTACATGTTTTGAAATTAGCAAATAAAGACTTATTTTTTATTTCTCAACTTGAGAGTTTTAGAAAAAAGTGTTAATAATTAAATGTGTTGTGTGTACAATTTTTCAGAAGTTTAATAATGTACCAGCATGCTTTTTGTGCTCAGGAAATAAATATTGGTTGAATACATTAATGAATTTCCCAAATCTGGAACCCACGAGCTAATCATATAGGCCTACCTGTCTTTTGTGAGAAGTCAGAAGATGTGTGTTAAACTCAGAAAGAGGGAGATAGTATTGACAATATGACTTTTCCTCTTCAAGGTCCTAGATGTTTTTGTATTTGGAAGTTTGGGTATGATTTGCTAAGGAAAGTGGTTGGGATGATTGAGACTTAAGCAATTAGGGAAAGGATGAAAGGGTGAGAAGAGATGAGAAATATAAAAAAAAATCAAGGAAAGAGCATTTCTAAGTCAGGACAAAGATTTATAAATAGCTCAGCACTTTTCCCCCAAGTCATGTTTATAGTAAGTACTAAGAATCAAAGGCAGCAATTGTTATTCAGAGTAGAGAATCTATCATAACTAGTTTCTTTATAGGTAAATGCTATTTTTATAGGCCATTCATAAGAAAGGAAAAGAATTACTGCATAAAACACACTTAATAAAAATTTACTCACATTAGTGGAATCATGTCTAAGAATAAAGACTTTCAGTGGGAACATTTGCAGTCAAATAGTTAATGAGTTAATATAAATAGATATATCTATTATAGAGGGGCAGTTAAATGGTACAACAGATAGAGTTCCAGGCCTGAAGTCAGGAATACTAGTCTTCCTGACTTCAAATTTGGCCTCAAACATTTACTAGCTGTGTGACTTTGGACAAATCTCTTTACCTTATTTGCCTCAGTTAACTCATCTATAAAAAATGAGCTGGAGAAGGAAATTGCAATTGCAAACCATTCCAATATCCTTGCCAAGAAAACTCCAAATGGGCTCAGAAAGAGTAGGATATCACAGATTCATTGGCGGTCTTAAAGAATTTGTATTCAGTAGTTGCAGGGACCAAAAAAAATATTACCACATGTTAGAAAATATTCCTACATTTACCTAAGCTGGTTCTCAGATTATACACACAGTCTATCCCATATTACGACTCTCAAGTCAGTAGAATCCATAAGAGACAACACTCTAATGGCACAACTTGACAACTCCAGGTCACTCCCAGGCCATAATAAAGCAGTGGAGTTCATTTTTTTTTTATTATTTTTTTTAACCCTTGTACTTCAGTGTATTGTCTCATAGGTGGAAGAGTGTTAAGGGTGGGCAATGGGGGTCAAGTGACTTGCCCAGGGTCACACAGCTGGGAAGTGTCTGAGGCCGGATTTGAACCCTAGGACCTCCTGTCTCTAGGCCTGACTCTCAATCCACTGAGCTATGCAGCTGCCCCCTGGAGTTTATTTTTTAACCAGACCAGGATACCATTAGTATAAAGAACCCTTGATGAAAAAGCATGCTCTACTAATGCAGAATGGTACCCGATCTGTCGTTTATAATCATAAAGCATTGCCTGGTCACTGAGACTCTAGGTTACTTGCTAAGGATCATACAACCATTATGTATTAGAGGCAATACTTAAACCTAGTTTTCCTGTCTCTGAGGCCAGTTCTCTATCCTTTGTGTGGCATTGTGTCTTACTTCATGAACCTCTAAAATTCAAAATCTTTACAATTTTTTGAGAAAAATTTTGATATGAATCTCCCCTAAAACTAAGAAGGAGAAGGAGATGGAACAGTCTTCAAAGGATTGGAAGATTTCATTATTTAGATAGCTATGGAGAAGTACATACATATATATATTCACATACATATATTCACCATTCATATAAATATATACATGTATATATCTACATATATTTGTATTTATTTCATTATCTGGGTCATTTGTTTCTGTCTTTTTTTAAAAACCCCAAACTTCCATCTTAGAATCAATACTGTGTATTGGTTCCAAGGCAGAAGCATGGTAAGAAGGGCTAGGCAATGGGGGTTAAGTGATTTGCTCAGGGTCACACAGCTAGGAAGTGAAGTAGTTCTTTCCCTAAGGCTTTCTATGTTCTAAGTGCTGAAGATAAAAAGAAAGTCAAAATATATAATCCCTGATCTCAAGGAACTCACAATCTAATGGAAGAGACAATATGCAAGCAATTATGTACAAACAACCTATCTACAAAATAAATTTGAAATAATGAACACCAGAGAATTATTAGAATTATGGAAGACTAGAAAAAGCTTCCTATAGAAAGTAGAATTTTAGGTGGGACTTGAAGGAATCCAGGGAAGCCAGGAGGTAGAAATGAGGATAGTAATTCTAGGCATAGGGAATAACCAGTGAAAATGCCTTTAAGTCAGGAGATTGGAGTTTCTGGTTTAAGGAACACTGACTCAGTCACACAGTAAAAATGTAAAAGGGGCTGATCAGTAATGAGAGAATGGGGAGGTTGGGAATAATTTTTTTTTTATATCACCAGTTTACCACCACCTATGTCAGGCAGAATGCTAAATGCTTTACAAATATCATCTTGTTTCAACCTCTCCTAACCTCTGCAATGTAGGTATTATCACCTCTGTTTTTATATTTAAGGAAACTGAGATAGACAGTGGATTTCTCTAAGGCCACATAGGTGTTAAGAGTCTGAGGTCAGATTTGAATTCAGGCCTTCTTGGCTTACCACTTTGTTGTCTCTAGGCACAGAATGAAGAACCTAAAAAGTCATTAAAAAGGATTTTTTTATGGAGAAAAGGGACAAGTTAGTCTCCAGAAAAAAAAAGGGAACGGATTTCAAATCTAGTTGGATTTAGAATAGTCTGAAAAGGTCCTTCTTGTCTTTGAGATCCTGGATTTCTAATAGGTTTTGGAATATTTATCACTTAATAATAATAATAATATTTTAAAAAAGAAGATACTTTAAAGGGGAATCTTTTAAGCCTAAAGTTTATTTCACCATTTAGCAAAATTATTTTCATCACATAAAAATCCAGATACACTAGGAAGTAGTGGTGAATGGTGGAAATGAGGTCCCTAAGCTGCTTTATTCCTACTCTCCCAATTCTTTCCTATCCCTTATTTGAGGCATTGGTCCTGTCTTTTTGTAAGCACAAAATACTGTCAACTAAACTTAATTTGGCTGGGGGAACTCAAAGGACCAGAATCAGTACCATGTGACCCATTAACACTCTGGATATAGAATTATTTGCGTATGCTAAATTTACTTCAACTTCTTCCCAACTCATTTCACTCTTACCCTCATCTCTCACTTTATATATGATTTTAAGGGCATCCAGGTATATTTCTTTCTTAGTGTTTCCTATATGATCTTTGGTTCCCTTCTTTTGCTTATCACAATCACTTATGTAGAATATTAACCAATTTTAGCGGACTTGTTGGAAAGAAGATGGAGTTGGACAGGGAGTGTGTGTGAGAGTTATGCCGAGTTATGGGATTTTTTTTTCTTCCTCAACTCCAAGGTTTTCCTCAATCTGGAGCCTGGTTTCTCCCTCTGGCTTTACTTTTCAATGTAATTAGCAAGAGAGAAAATAATAAGACTCCCCTCATTAACTATAGTATTTTCAAATGTATTGAAAAGAAAGCAATTAAAAATCCAAGACATAAGTTGAAGTAGAAGATTTATAATAAGTTCCTTTGGGGATCCAAAGTTATTTCAAAACCTTGAGCCTGAATCTCCCTGGGGTTTCACATTAACTTTTGGTAGTTTTTCTGTGTGTAGAAGTGCCCTATCCTTTCCATTCTCTCAACTCCTGGGGAAGTGAAGGCTATGACAAGAAAACTCAGTCTCACAGATAAAAAAAAAAAAAAAAAAAGCTGGAAGTGACTTCAGAGGTCATCTGGTGCAAACTCTTTATTTTGCATTTGAGGAAATCAGGGCTAGGGGAGCATTAAGTGTATTTAACTGTCTTGTCCAACGTCAGAAATTTATCAGGCCATAAGATTTGAGATTTAAGTCTAGACCCTCTGACTTCCAAACCAGTGCTTTTTCCTCTGCCTTACTAATTTTTCCTAATCTATGTTCTCCATCAAGAGCACTGAAGACTAATTGCCTTAACCTCCCTCATCAAACAACCTAGGTATTTATAATTCTAAAAAACACTTTTCATTAAACCTAATTCCCTTTAACAGCTATGTGGACCCTTATCATTTCTTATAATTCTGATTCCACATGGTATAAATTATTTCCATATCACAAAGGAAACACAGAGGAGGCATGGATAGATAACAACACTGACATTCATAGCTCTTACAATTACAGTTGTGACTTACTTCATCAAGCTTAACATTTAAAGAAATTTGGACTTATACAAATATTAAATAATTTTCTTAACTTAGTAATGTTTTCTTTTGTCTTCTTTTAATAATTGGTTCACCTGATTCCTTGACATAATGTTAATAATATAAGTAATAAAAATTATGAGATTAAACTAATAGGTGCTGAAAAGGTCTTTGACAAAATTCAGTACTTATTAAAGCAATAGAAGGCATAGAAATAAATTGAACTTTCCTTACTATATTAAAAAAGTAACATTTGTATCTAAGGTTTAAGGTTTGCAAAGCGCATATACATATAGATAGATAGATAGATAGATAGATAGATAGATAGATAGATAGATAGATAGATAGATAGATAGATAGATAGATATTTGATCTTTTCAGTAACCCTGGAAGGGATGCACTATTATTATTCCCATTTTTATAGGTGAGAAAAATGAAGCTGACATGTGATTTGCTCAGTGTCACAGAATTATTAAGTTATGTAGATGAGATATTTGAAATAAAGTCTTCTAGACTCCTAGTTCAGCACTCTGTCCACTATGTTGTCTAATTGTCCCATTACAAGTGATTGGGGTGGGGTGGGGAGAGAGTTACAAATTTTCAATAAGAACAAACATTTTATATATAATAGAGAAAATTTAGAAGGCTTACTAGTAAGATCAATGTAAAATAAGGATGCCAATTACCATTACAACTATTTGACATAGTCTTAGAAATCTTACCATTTACAATAAGAAAAGAAAGAGAAATTGAGGGAATAAGCATGGAAAAAGATGAAAAAATATAAAGTTTTTTTCAGAGATAATATGGTGATTTATTTTGAAAAATTCTAAAAAGTCAACAAGAAATTAGTTGAAACAATGAATTCTGCAAATTTGTAGCATATAAAATACATCCACACAAAGTATCAGTGTATATATGTATGTATATGTTTATATAAATACATACATGTATGTTATATATGTATATATAAAATCAACTAAACACACTAACAAGATCTAGAAAGAGAAGTATATTCAAAATAATTTCAGAAGATATAATATATTTGAGAACCTGTCTGCAAAGACACAGGCTAAAACTTTACAAATCCAACTATGAACGCTCTATAGAAATAAATGCAGACCTAAATAGGAAAATATTAATTGCTCATGGATAGACAGAGCCAAAATTTTAAAATGACAATAAGTACACAAATTTATTTGCTTACTTATTGCTATAGAGTAACAATCAAAATACCAGACTGTATGAGCTAGAAAAATAAAAACAAAATTCATATAGAGCAGTGATAGGCAAACTTTTTAAAGAGGGGGCCAAAGGAAAGGAAATACTCATCTTTCAATCTGTTTCTAAGGTAACTCTTTTGAAGTTTCTTTGTATTGTACCCTACTCATTGTATTCGTCAGATTAGGAAAAATGTCACAGGGCAGGATAGAACATTTCAGGGGGCTGCATCTGGCAGGTGGGCCATAGTTCGCCTATCATTGATATAGAGGAATAAAAGTTCATAAATCTCAAGGGTAATGATTTTTAAATTAGGAAAGAAGGAGTTACATGAGTACCAGAACTCAAACTATAGTCTGAATACAAAGCAGTAATTATATAAAAAAAATTTGGTACTGTATTAAAAAAAATAATGAGGGCAGGTATCCAATATACTGTAGCAAAGAACAGAGTAGCACAATGTTTGAGAGACCCAATGAACCCATTTATTGGGGGAAGGATTCACTAATTGGGAAAAAAAGAAGAAACTTCTGGGAAATCTGGAAGGCAATCTTGCAGTAACTGTATATTCTATACAACAACATCTCATATCAGATTGCATAATAAACTATAATATGACATGTGATTTGGATATCAAATGTGTCATCATAAGCAAATTGGAGGAGGAGGAAAACATTACCTTTCAGATCTATGGATGGGGAAGAGTTCATGACTAAACGGGTAATAGAGAGGATCATATAAAATAAAACGGATAATTTTTATTATATGAAGTTGAATTTTTTCACAAACAAATCTAATGTGACTAAAATTTAAAATGAAATATGTAATTGGGGAAAATGTTTACAGTGACTTTTTTCTTTAACAAAGATCTTTTATTTAAGTAATTTATTGTTAACAAGAGAATAAAGTAGAGAATTACTGCTCCATTTGTTTCTGTTTGGAACTGTAAATTTGAGCTCATTAAACATCAAGATATAGAGCCTGCTGCGTGTTAAACAGTTCTTTATATGAGCTCATAGGTGAATTTTAAGGGTCTAAGGCCTTACTTACATCCACCAGAAGAAAATACAAAATGGGGAGAAACATAACCTATAATTCTTTTTGATAGGTATACCTGGTGTCCTAACTCAGAACCTGATTTCTTATTTAATTCTTACCACAACCTCCAAAGATAAAGGCATGTCTCATGTAAGGTAGTTTTTTTCCATATACATGCAAGCATACATATACAAAGACACATCATACACACAAAATTTTCTCTAAATGAAGTTAATTAAATGATTGAGATCAATAGGCAGGATTCCTTTAAGAAGCAATATTTTAATATTATAAAGAATCTATGATCTTATCAGAGTAAATGTTTTCTTCAATGATTAATCACCATAATCCATTCATACTTGCCCTATTCTATTTGGCCCTTTTCAGGTTCCTATCATAAGAGTTAGGAGATCCACAAATGATTTGGTGGGTCTGTTTCATCTTCCCTTGACATCACAAAGATATTAGTGGAACTTGTGGATTATCTATCAGATATTGTTTACTTTTGCCATATGATCTTTTTCTCCTTTTTTGCTTTTTTTCCCAATCATATGTTTTAATGGCATCCTATATTCTACTTACCCAGAATAATTCATTTTTAATGTTTTTCATCTTGTTTTTCATCTTGTTTATACCCAACATATTCATTTCTCTTTATCTTAATTTTACTCCATTTCTTTGGAGATGGTATACCATGATTCACAGTCATACATCACTGAAAGGATTTTTTTTTGGTTTTCATTTAGTTTTTTAAGTGAGACTTCATCGAAAGAATTTTGTTTCATAAAAGAATTTTATAATTTCCTCCCAAGACAATTCATTCAAATCTTTTTCTGCTGCTTAATTCTGAGCCCAACTCATTGTGCAGTTTTCAAAATATCCACAATATATGTATGAGTATATGCCCATAATACACACAATATTAATATGTGTACAAGTATATAGAGGTAGAAATGCACTGTTTATATTAATATTTGTCTATACATGTTTGTATATGTGTATGTATGTATATATGTGTATGTATAAACACATACATACACATATATACATAAATATAACATGGATGAACTCTTTAGACTGTCCATACAACTAAATATCATAATTTGGATAAAAGGCATTCTTCAACCACTTTCTCCACTGGAAACAAAGAGTGAGTAAATTGTGTTTGACCTAAAATTCCTCAGAGGTCAGTCGCATTACATCTCAATGGCAGTGGCACTATCCTCGAGAAGTATATAATATATGGGGGAAAGTCAGATATATACACAAATATTTGTAAAGCAAAATAGAATGTTACAAGTACTATTAAAAAAGCAAAAAGAGGAGACTAACAAGAGTAGTAACTCAAGAATAATGCCAAGCACATATGACAAAAGTGATGAAGTTCTACATTTTCTCCTCATGCTCACTTATTTTTATAACAAATTATTAACTTCTAACCTATTCTACTATTCCTGTTCCAAATGAGATCCTAATATTGACTTCCTAATTTCTGCAAAGGAACTTCTTTCACCTTTAAATGTTTAGTTTCAAACCCCCTTAGTCAACTTTGAATCATCTCTCTTCATTGATACTACCACCACTAACACAATCCAATTAGTCACCAAATCCCAAAGAAATATTTAAAGATTTATTTGATCTGTCCCTTCTTTGGGTATATTCTTGTTAACCTATATCAGGGCCAGATCACCATAAATTTGAACTATTGAAATAGATTCTCATTTGCTCCAAGTTTTTTCATTCTCATGTAATCTACTACAACATAGCCATATTAATCTTCATAAGTACAACCCTGCTTTGAGAATTTCATTATGCTAGTCCTGGAGTTAGTAAGACCTGAGTTCAAATCCAGTTTCAGATAT
Source organism: Gracilinanus agilis (assembly GCF_016433145.1). Lineage (NCBI taxonomy): Eukaryota > Metazoa > Chordata > Mammalia > Didelphimorphia > Didelphidae > Gracilinanus > Gracilinanus agilis. Next base: position 211,003,646 of record NC_058132.1, on the reverse strand, counting down.
TTTCAACCTCGGGCAAATCACTTAATTTCTTAGTAAGTAACAAGACAGAAGGCAAATGACTAGACAAGTGGTTAAATGACTTGCCAGGGTCAGACAAATAAATAGGAAGTGTCTGAGGCCAGATTTGAACCAGGTCCTTCTGACTCCAAGTCTGGCACTCTGATCCCTGAGCAACCTAGCTGTCCCTTCCTCTTCTTTTAAATGGGGAGAATCATAGCAGCTACTTTCTAGGGTTAATGTGAAGATCGAATGAGATAGTATTTGTAAAAAGCATTTAGCTCAATGCCTAGTACATAGTATAAGCTAGTTATTGTTGCTATTAGTAGTAGTCTGGCATTTAAGGCCTTCCATGACTTGGAAAAAAACTGTTTTTCCAACTTTTCTTGCCACTATTCCCACCTATATACCCCCACATTCAAGTCTAAATGGAATATTCATTATTAATAATTGTTGTGAGCCATAGAGAGATAACATGAATGGTGAATCCCATCAGATCTAGCTGTAGCTGATGGTTATAACTACTCTATGACTCTTTTCATTAATAAAGGGTTTGCTGTGTAATAAATCACTTTAATTTAAAAGAAAAAGGGGAATATGTGGGAGGTCAATAAGATAAACAGAGTCTCAAATAGATAAAAATCTGAGATTCCTCTTTTGACCCTTTTGTGAACCACACCTTTTCTTATTGAAAAGTATTGTAGTCTTATTGGAAAACTTTAAGTCCCTAGCAAACCAGAAGTCAAGAGGTTAATAGTTTCTCTTTAAGAGAGAAACACAGAAAATTAAGCTCAAAACTGTTCTCAGGGGGCAGCTGGGTAGCTCAGTAGATTGAGAGCCAGGCCTAGAGACAAGAGGTCCTAGGTTCAAATCTGGCCTCAGACACTTCCCAGCTGGGTGACACTGGGCAAGTCACTTGACCTGCATTGCCTTCCCTTACCACTCTTCTGCCTTGGAGCCAATATACAGTTTTGACTCTAAAATGGAAGGTTAGGGTTAAAAAAAACTGTTCTCGGACAGTCAAAGTCAAAACTGGACAAAAGGTAGACAAGACTCATCCAGCAGGTGCTTTCCTCCAGATTAGGTATAAGACTCAGCCTTGGGACTTTTTTCTTATCCAGCATTATCTTCATGAGAAAATTCTTTGTAAAACTATAACTTTATTGTGCTTTGTAAAACCATATACTAATGACGATGTAATTCTGTAACTTCAGCTTGACTGCACAACTGTGAGGTTTCTGGGGGTTCTTTTGTGTGAAATAAGTCTTGAAATCTATATAAATAAAACTCCATGCTGCTGGTCAAGAAGAAGAAACTATGAGCTAACAGAAAGATCTCCCGTGTCCCATTATTTTCTTATCAACTAAGCTGTCCTTATCAAATTATCTGGAAATGTTGGATAGCTTTCAACAAATAATAATAGCTAGAATTTATAGATCATTTTAAAATTTGTAAATAATTTACATACATTTTCTCATTTGATCTTGTGAGGTAGGATCTGTCATCATCCTCGTTTTGCCAATGAAGATGCTATTTCATAAAGTTTAAGCTCCTTGTCATGGTCATATTGCTGTTCTTTTCCTTTATTTTTAAAGATGACTGATGTCATGAAGTCATGTTTTGACTTGAATATGTCTTAGATTTAGTATTTAGTGAGGCAAAGTTGCACAAAGTCATCAGCCCCACTCTCTCTTCTAATCATCAAAATCCAGTGGCAGAGTGAAAGTCAGGATGACCAGAAATGGCCTGAGATACAGCAGATGATTTTGATGTCTTTAACATCTGACTTAGAGCTTAGTCAGATGTTAAAGACAACCTCAACCTAATACCCCCCACTATAGTTCCTGCATTTCCTCACATGAATATATACTTTTTTAAAATATTCAAAAATATTTTATTTTCCCAATTACATGTAATAACAATTTTCCATATACATTTTCCAAAATTATAAGATCCAAATTGTCTCTCTCCCTCCTTTCCCTTACCCCTCTCAGAGAGGGTAAGCAATTTGAATATATACATACATATATATATATATATTTTTTTAAAACTGTATTATTGATATTTTAAATTTCTTACATCACCATAGTTATCCCAAGCATCCTCCATCTTCCCTCTTACAGAGGACCATCCCATGTGACAAATAGTATTTTAAGAAAAAAAGAAAAGCATTCCAATTGAATGATGCATTGAAAAAGGCCAAAAATATGGGCAACATGTTACATCTGTGGACCACCCACTTCCATGAAGAAAGAGATTGGAGTATCTTTTCATTTCTCTTCATTTTGAGCAATGTTTACTTTGTTATATTTACTTTTGATTTTTTATGTATATACCTTATTAGAAACATAATATTTATAATCATATGTAGTTAAGCACTAAATCAGATTAAAAATAGTAAGATCTTTCACGCTTGCAACCTATAATAGTAACTCAGAGGTATTTTAGTAGTAGTCTATTAATTAATAGATTTAATACTGCAACAGCAAAAACTTCTACAGTTCACATACTCTTATTATAAAACTTTGCTATGAAGGAAAAAGGAGAGACATAGTTATAACAATATCAAGATTGTCTCTTTATGGGCACAGACTGACCTGATATAAGCAAAACTGCATAAAAAAAACTTCTTAAGCTTTTATTTTAGGAAAGAGTCATAGTTAACAGCCAACCATATAGCAAAGTTCCACACTATTCACAGGTAATAGTCAGACTCTGAATTAACTAGGTAGGAATTTTTTTTTAATAAGGTAATAGTATAAATGAGCCAAGAAAATCCTACCTCTGCATATGCAAGTTTTTCTCCTCAACTTTCCCAGGTCCAGATATTGACCTGTGGCAGTTGTCAGTTGAAATTACCTATGGGAAACATATTTTCCTTTAATGATGGATAATTAATGACAATTCAGACAATCACACCTGAAATAAAAACTCAGAACAATATCAAATTACAATGTCAAGAGATTTTGCCTCAACAACTAAAAATTTATTAATTACAGTTTGTTGTTGTTTGGTCATTTCAGTCATGTCCAACTATTTGTGACAATATTTGAGATTTTCTTGGAAAAAATGCTGGACTGACTTGCCATTTCCTTCTCTACCTCATTTTATAGACAGATGAACTGAGGAAAACAGGGTTAAAGGACTGGCCTGGGGTCACACAGCTAAGGTCTGAAGCTAGATTTTATCTCAGAAAGATGAGTCTTCTTATCTCCATGCCTGGCACTTTATCAATTGTACTACTTATCTGCCATAGTCACAACATTAAGCTAGGTTATTACCTTTCTTATGTTACAGTAACAGTTATCAATGAGCACATGCAAGAATATCATATTTATCCTTCATTAGTAAATTAAGAATAACTACTTTCTGGAGTTTCAAACATACAGTGAATACTTAAAACCATAGAGAAATACTATTTATAGTAAGCCTCCAATCTGAATTCCCTATTAATCTCTAAAGCAAAGATGAAATCTCTGAATCTTGGGTTTATTGTTACTAAACTGAATTAAAGATGTAGCTTCGATTATATAATTTATTAACATGGTCAATTTAATAATTTTCATAATAGTCAAACAATAGAATTTGCTCTTCATTTTAAGCAAACTTATAAGTCCCTCCTACTTTGCAGGGGATTGGTTTTACTTTCTCAAACTTCATTGCTTTAGTACTTTACCATATGCTGTCAACAAGACTAATATTTTAAGGTACTTGCCAAAAAAGAAAATCCCCAAAAATTCACAGATAAGGGCAACTTAGAGATCCTTGATCCAGTCAAATAATATCAATTAATTTTAATACATTTCCATGTCCTTATATAGAAAATCACCATCTATTAATTTGACATCTATACCAATCACATTCAAAACCCAGTATAGAGTAGTTGCACTTAATTAATATAATAATAGCCAACATTTTTATACAGCACTTATCACATGTCAGAGACTTTGCTAAGCACTTTACAATGTGTCTCATTAAATCTTCACAACAATCCTGGGGATGTAGATTTTATTATTATCCAATTTTACAGGTGAGGAAACAGATAGAAATAGGTGAAATAACTTGCTTAAGATCATATAGCTAACAAATTTCTGAGATCAATTTTGAACTCAGATTTCCTGATCCAGGTATTTTCCAAACATAGTATCTTAATATGCAATTAAGTATATTATGTGCAATATAATATATGCAATAATAGCAAATGTATTTGGCATTTAGTTCTGATTTACCAAAATTATGTTAAAGAACACATCTCACTGTAAATGATATGAGACTGTAATTTAGTTTCAGAACAAATTTTAGCCAAATCAAATCTGGTTGGTTTTATAATCACTAATAATAACATTCAAAAATCTCAATTTTCCCAATAGCCATTAGCTGCCAGCACCTCAAATTTTAGAGTCCACTGCTTTTATTAATTCACTTTCAAAGATTCATAGTGGCAGTTTCACATTTCTAGTACCCTCTTTTCGAAGACCACAAGGCTTTAAAAATTAGGAAATGCCCTTCCAAATGGTTCTTCAAGGAAAGAATTTTAATAAACTACACTCAACTAATTTCATGCTGCAAATTTTTTTTTCACTTTCCATTTGGTAAATGTTATAACTTCATGGAATGTTTCTTTTTCTGAAATTGGTAGCAATTCTCTAAAAAAGTTTCTTAAGTCCTTATCTCAATAGTATCAAAAACCCTTTCAAACTCTTTTCTAAAACTCCAGACCCTTTCCTTCCAAACTCTCTGTTCACTCTCTAAGTATAAACAGATTATAACTAAATTTCCACCCGTTCTCCTTCTATCTCTACTTATTTAGACCTTCTCTCTTACATTTTTTCCTTCAAGTGGACTTGGAGTAAAGTCTACCAACTTTGGAATTAACCTTTCATTGCACCTTGATTTCTCACTTCTATCTGCATTAATTTCTCAAATAGATCTCATCTTTCCCCCTATCATATGCTAGTCTAACATTTCACTGAAACTCTCCAGTACAAATTTCTTTATACAATACAATACCAATACTTTCACTTCTGGAGCTGTATAATCTATTTCAAAATACAGGACTGTGCTATTAATCTAACTAAACAATTACTTCCCTTGAATCATTTCAAACTAGCTTTACTTCTTATTCTTTAAGAGGTGAGACCACCTTCTTCTAAAACAATATATCTATTACCCTACAGAAAGGGGAGAGGGCCATGTGCTATTTTTACTTATTCTTATTCCTAACAGTCAATCTTCAAAAATCCACTGACATTACCATAATTTGAAATTTTACAGTAATGTTATTACATTTTAGTTACAAATTTTAAAATGTGACTAGTTTATAATGCCCCAAATTTCTGCAAACCAGGAAAAATATTTCCTTTTCTTGCATGTGTTTATTTCTGTAATTTCCAATCTGGCTAGGATTGTAAAGGCAAAGAGAAAAAAAGAATCTCTCAGCTTTTGCTCATCTCCCACTGAAAATTTGTCTCTGATCAATATTTTAAATAGGTGGGAAAGCTTTTTTCAGATTTTATCAGTCTTCCCTACCCATCTAAGCTCCCTTTCTGTGATATCTCACAGCAGTTTTTTGTGAGTAATGAGGTGTTTCCCTCAAAATACTCCAATGTAAACAACACCTTATGTGTACTAGAGAACTTCTGAAATGGAAGCCCCAGCAAGTTCATCTCACTCCCTGGCAAAGTTTCTTCCCTCACTAACCTATGTTCTTTCCAAATGGATGAGATTAGCATTAATGTTCATGTTTATCAGTATAGCCCAGTAGCTACTGGCCAAAGATGAAGTATCAAGGGAGAATTCAGGAGAAAAACAAGAGGAAAGAGAAAAAGAAAAAGAAAAGCTCCCCCAAAGCACATCCAACCTAATTTAAACTAAATTATAAATTACTTGTAATTGCTTACCAAGCACATAATAAACTGAGGGGATTACTCATTTGCCAATCTGGGATTAAGTTGTCCTGAACCAATTCTAATCCCACTTCAAGTCTTTGCCTGGACTAAACCCAAACACAGCCTGTTAATTTTCTGAACACTCAGGTCCCAGGCCTAGGCTATGTCTAAACTAAAACTAAGAGGACTCACCTCATTCTTACTGTGTTCAGTGTGATTTTGTGTTGATTAGTCACACTCATGTCATGCTCAATCCTAAAAGCACAGAGAATTACTGAGCTTCTTGTTCTCAGAGAAGCATTGGGTTTATTCAAGTAACTACCTCAGTGACCATCATTGCCATAATTTTGTAAGTCATGAGAACAGACTCAAAAATCTGAAATAGTTTAGAAAAAAATTTATCAGGTCACTTATTAGAGCCAGAAAGACAATGGCTTTGTTTATACAGATTATAGAACAGAGGTTCCACAGGGGCCTCTGTCTCTTTAAGTGTTTTGTCAATTCCCTTTGTTTAGCACTATGTATTCATAAGTGACAACTTGTTATATCTGAAGGTCTTTGAAATTTCTACTCCCTAAAATATTTTTCCATTTATGTCTTTTGTTTTCCCTATCGTTCACTTTCGGAAAAATTTCCCTTCTAATCGTGATTTTCTTGTGGACTGGATCTCAAAGTATTTCCATTTCTCTGCCCCAAGTGACTTTTGGAACATCAGAACTGGTTTTCCCTCAGGTTTGTCAGAGTGTTGCACATCACCCCTACACACACACTCCTACACACACACACACACACACACACACACACACACACACACACACACACACAGTGTCCNACACACACACACACACACACACACACACACACACACACACACACACACACACACAGTGTCCTAGTATCTTATCCCAGTACCTCTAATCCCTAGTTTTTTGGCCCAGTAGCAGTTTTTTGCTTTGCAGAGTAGGTGCTACTGGGTTATGCCTCCCCACACCCAGTCACAATTCTCAAGGATCTCCTGAGGGGCTGTAGCAACCTGATTGACTCTCAGAGTTAGCAATTTTTTTTTCTGTCAAGCCCCAAGGTCTCTACATATTCAGAAGAAGGGTTGATTGGGATTGTGGGAATGTGTTTTGTTGGAAGTCTGTGCCATGTATACTAGTACAGGTACCCTGCTGCTAGTAGTGTGGGAGGTAGGGGAGGGATATACTGAGTGAGCTCATTGTCAATGAGCATCAATTCATATGTATTTTTTTCACATTCTGTTGTATGCTGGATATCCTAGATATGGAGATTGCTAAAGTTGCTTTATCTCTGCTGCATATCTCTCTTGGAGAAGTTTGAGAGGTTATAGGGATCAAAGAAAATGCTTAGTCCTTCATCCTGTTGCTTGTGTAACCTAAACATCCTATAACATTTTGCTTTATAATCCCCCCTTAATACATACATACATTTTACTCATGCTATTTCTTTAGATTAAGTACATTCACTCAACATATCATCAAGCAGCAGTCTGATACATGTTTATCCAATGGATCTTCAAATATATATTATATACACATAGAAGAGACTAGCTTTTAAGTTTAATTTTTATTATTAGCATTTTCTTCATAATTTTCTTAAGACTTGAGAGAGAAAAAACAAAAGGAAGACTTTGCAAGTAGGAAATAGCAAAGCAAAAGGTTTGCAAAGGAGGGTCTGGTCACACGCAAAGAACTGAAAAAGGAGTTCCATAATCTGGGGAAGGGATAAAACCAAGAACGTGAGACAGTTGAGGGTCCAATGTTCCTGTCCAGCCAGAAGAGCAGAGACTTCACTTCCTGTTGGCAGTTGGTCTATGCCTGAAGGAGGTAACTTACCTTTTCCTGAAAAGTCGGAAGTTCCTCTATTCCAGCAATAGTGAGATTCCTGAGATCCTGTCCATCCCTATCTCCAGTTGCCATCTCCCAGAGATCTTGTAAGCTCTTGATTCCTTAGAGGTCTCTTGACTGAATATATGTGTGAGAGCCAAAACCCTTTTAAGCTCTGTCTTTGGAGAAGAAATATAAGTTACTGTTTTTATAGAAGATTCAGATTGTGTTTTGGCCTAAGAGGTGACTCTCAGGCCTACTCAGGCCTATAGAGTGAGTTCTTCTGAGTATATACCAACAACAAATCTACAAATCCTTTTAGCCATCTTATTTGCCTATTTCAGACTAAATAAGAAAACAATAATTCAAGCCCTGATTTGGAGCATTTGCTGTTTTGTTTTGTTTTAAACCCTTGTACTTCGGTGCATTGTCTCATAGGTGGAAGATTAGTAAGGATGGGCAATGGGGGTCAAGTGACTTGCCCAGGGTCACACAGCTGGGAAGTGGCTGAGGCCGGGTTTGAACCTAGGACCTCCTATCTCTAGGCCTGACTCTCACTCCACTGAGCTACCCAGCTGCCCCAACATTTGCTGTTTTAAGAGATATAAATGCTCACACCGAAAATTTAACATTTGGCTCTTAGCTGGTATTAGCTAAATCCAACACACCAGTGATTTCATATTACTAAGGCTCAGCAATACCTAAGGTTCCAAATTAATATGTCTGTGTTTTCTGAAGCAAGGGCCTCCCTTTCTAGGCATATAAAAGAGTAAAAACTCACTCCAACCACTAACAAATAACGTAAACATTATCTTTATTTTTTTAATTTTATTTATTTATTTTCCCATGGTTACATGATTCATGATTCCCCCTCTTCCTGGTGCTGACAAGCAATTCCACTGGGTTAAAGGTGTATCATTGTTCAAAACTTATTTTACTGTTATTCAGAATGACCTTTTAAAACCAAAACCCCCAATCATAACCCCATTGAATCACATAATTGATCATATGCTTTTCTTCTGCATTTCTACTCCCACAGTTCTTTCTCTGGATGTGAATAGTGTTCTTTCTCATAAGTCCCTCAGAATTGTCCTGGATCATTGCATTGCTGCTAGTAATAAAGTCCCTTATAATCAATTGTGCCACAATGTATCAGTTTCTGTTAAATGCTATCTTTAAATAAAGATCTGGGTTGTTTGTTTTTTTTAATCCTAAAATTTTATAATGTATTTAAAGGAATAACTTTGGCCCACTATCTTTATGTTAAGGATCTAAAGCATAATAGCTTATCTTGCTAAAAGAAAAAAACAAACCCCCAGTATAGCCAGTAAGGACCATACAAATTAGTGTCTTCAGATTTTTTTTTTCCCTCTGTAGGTTTCTGTGCTTCTCATTATAGCACAGTTGCCCATATTTAAGGTCTGAGCTTGCAAGGTGACCAAGAATGAGGTTTCTTTCTTTTCAGACATGAAGACTACAATTCAAGCAAGCTACCACCAGGTGGACTTGGTTTAATAAGTGGTCTTTGGCAGAAATCAGGACAAGATAATAGTTGGGCTTCTATACATTTATGAATAGGCTTGAGATTTCATTAGTACAATTCTTCCTGGTAAGGTCCTCCATCTACACACTAAAAAGTTAAGGAATTTGCTTATGATCACATAGCTAGTATTTGTCAAGATTTTAACCCACTACTTCCTGACAGTGAGGCTAGCTCACTATCCACTAATCTATGTTATGCTAAAATTTATAATTTCAGAATTTAACTGTAGAGCTTTAGAATTATCTAGTCATTTTTTGATAAGCATTTTATTTCAAGAAATAAGGAATCCTTGGATCTAAGTTGAATGCAGCATACACTGGATATCTAAAGTCTATCATAAGAATTTCAAAAATATCAAGCTCTGTGCTGAATTGAAGACTGCAAGTAAAGTAGTTACTAAGACAAAGAAGTGCTTTTCCCCATGAATTTGGACTGGGCATATGAAAAATGGTGCCAATATATCTGAAAGATAGTATAATCAGAGTAAACAACAGAGGCAAGGTACCGTGTGGTTGGGGAAGGAGGAATTCCTTACAAATCATGAAATTTGAATAAGAGTTGCATGTATCTCAGAGAATTTTAAATCCTCTATATCCAGAAGATGGAAATTAGAATAAGGATCATTAGCAATGTTGTACAAGGGAAGCTTCTTCCCTATACATGCTAAGTAGAACTATATGGACTAGTAAAGCACTTAATCAGGCCCAGATTTTCTTGCTTTTCCTGGCCCTGTAGAGTTGTGACAAAATGTGGATAGCATTCACATTGATACCCTTTCTAATTCAATTCTGTTCCAGTCAATTATTTCATTTATTAAATATCAACCACATGCAAGACAGTGCTAGTCAATGGTGCTACAAAAACAAAAATGGAACAATCTCTGCCCTCAAGGAGCTTATCTAAGTAAATACAAAGTATGTAAAAGTTATACTGGTAATTTTGAGTGAAAGATGGAGGAAGAGAGAGAGATTAATTTTGAACTGTGTTTTGTAGAAAGCCAAGAAGTGGAAATGAAAAAGATTTGCAGTCCAAATATGGGGGACCACTTATATAGCGATACTGAGGTAGGAGATGGAAGATATCTAAAGTGAAATATCCCTCCTCAAATTTCTTACAAGTACCCTGAACACCTTTTTTATTTTGTATTTATCTCACTTTGCACTGTAACATTTATTTTTTTTCTTTTTTTTTTCTTTTAAACCCTTAACTTCTGTGTATTGACTTATAGGTGGAAGATTGGCAAGGGTAGGCAATGGGGGTCAAGTGACTTGCCCAGGGTCACACAGCTGGGAAGTGTCTGAGGCCGGATTTGAACCTAGGACCTCCCGTCTCTAGGCCTGGCTCTCAATCCACTGAGCTACCCAGCTGCCCTGTAACATTTATTTTTAACTTGCCATTTCTCATTCTCTATCTAATTGATCCTAAACTCTTTGAGAGCAAGGATTGTGTCATATCTCTCTTTGTCCTATTTGTTGAGTTCATTTGGGTGTCTCACTGACTCTCTCAGATTGAACATTTTCAAAACTATTTCTTCCCTCTCATCTCCAAAGTCTGCCCCTCCCCATAGCTTTACCATTTCTATTGAGAGTAACACATCTTCCCAGTTATCAACTACTCAAGTCATTCTTGATTATTCTTTGTCCTCTATTCCACATATTGATTAAACTTAGACTAAACATGCCTCAAGGCTACCAAAACTCTACTTTATCTAAGTTTTATTTTTATAAAAGAACCTTCAACATATTTCAAAAATGAATTAGAGGGGGCAGCTGGGTAGCTCAGTGGATTGAGAGTCAGGCCTAGAGACAGGAGGTCCTAGGTTCAAATCTGACCTCAGACACTTCCCAGCTGTGTGATCCTGGGCAAGTCACTTGACCCCCATTGCCTACCCTTACCACTCTTCTGCCTTGGAGCCAATACACAGTATTGACTTCAAGACGGAAGGTAAGGGTTTAAAAAAAAAGTGAATTAGAGTGTGAGAAACCCCAAATTCAGGGGGACAAATCTAATGTGGGAAAGTAGCAAAGTGTGAGATTATTTTGGTTTCATAGGGTTAAATTCAGCATGAGAAAGGATTGAGGCAAAAAAGTATTTTTGTTTGCTATGCTGTGGCCTTCAAGCTCTTGAGAGAGAGAGAGAGAGAGAGAGAGAGAGAGAGAGAGAGAGAGAGAGATTGAAGAAGCTCCTGCTATTTCATTGAGTGTGTAGTTATTCACTCATTAACTTCTGGTTTATTATAGAGTATACAAAGGAATTCTATAAGAAAATTATGTAAATATATTTCTATAAAGAAATTTTATAGCTATACTACGAAATTTGAGGCTATCCAAAAAATATAGATTTAAGTGATTTTAATATTAAAAAATATTGGTCAGAAGAGAGACACATAGAGAAGTCTGATTGGGTTATCCATCTATTCCATAGCTGATTTTCAGATCACAGAGGTCAATGCAAGACTTTGCCATTTGCACTGACTTTGATGGAGCCCTGATAAGACCTTATTTCTCTGCAGGGCTCTTGGCAGATATCAGAAACACCTTGAAACTAGGGATTCTACAAGGCAGAGGTGAGGAAGGAGTGCATTCCAGACATTAGACCTCACCTATGCAAAAACTTGAAGGTAGGGAATATAATTTCATGTAGAAGGAATGCTTATCAGGTCATTTTAAATACTACATGAAGGGGAATGGCATGAAAAAAATCAGAATGTTATATGCAAACCATATTGTTGAAGACTTTAAAAGCCAGGTTGAGGATTTTGTGTCTTATTCTAAACACAACAGGGTGCTAGTATAGATTTTTAGAAAAAGGAGTGAAACAGAGTTAATGACTTGGAATGTAGGCTGAGGCATCTTTTTTTGGACACTGATAATGTGGGAATTTGAATGACTATACATGTTTGTAGCAGAAGTTTTGTTTTTCATTCTTTCTTAAAGGGAAAGAGAGGACATTGGAAAGAAGAGAATCCAGATTATTGCTCATTAAAAAGTTAATTAAAACCAGCAGCAATGCAATGACACAGGACAGCTCTGAGGGATTTATGGTAAAGAACGCTACCCACATTCAGAGGAAGTACTACAGGAGTGGAAACAGAAGAAAAACAACAGCTTGAACACATGAGTTGAGGCGGACATGATTGGGGATGTAGACTCAAAACTACCACACCAATGGAACTATCAACAATTTGGAAATAGGTCTTGATCAATGACACACAATAAAACCAGTGGAAATGTGCGTCGGCCATGGGGAGGGGTGTGGGGGGTGAAGGGGAAAGTAGGAGCATGAATCATGTAACCATGTTAAAATGAATATTAATAAATGTTTAGAAAAAAAGAAAAAAAGTTAATTAAAGGGACAACTGGGTGACCCAGTGGATTGAGAACCAGGTCTAGAAATGAGAGGTCCTGGGTTCAAATCTGGCCTCAGATACTTCCTAGCTGTGTGATTCACCCTGGGCAAGTCACTTAAAGCCTATTGCCTACCTCTTGCTGTTTGTCTACCTTTTTACTAATACAAATAATTGCTTCTAAGATGGAAGATCAGGGGTTTTTTAAGTTAATTTAAAAAGGGAGTTACATATTTGTGTTTATGTTTTAGGAATATCCATTTAATGAATGGTTGGAGAATGAATTACACTGGGGACAAATCTTAAAATAAAAATCTACTTCAATAGCATAATTAAAAGATGATGATGGTTCCCATTAGGGCATGGGTTTTCAGAGTTAAGAGAAGGGAATTAATGAAAAAAGATGTTAAATGTTGTGGGGATAGTATTGAGAAGACTTGGCAACTGACTGAATATTTTGTTGGGGGACGTCATGTGAAAGAGAGAGAAGAGTCAAGGATGGCGACAAAATTGTGAAGCTAAGTGCCTGAAAGGATTGTAATGTTTTTATGAAAAGTAGGTAAGTCAGTGGGGAGGTTGGAAAATATATAACAAATTTCAGCATTGGGTATGTTGATCTTGAGAATTTACAGCAATATCGATATGAATGTATCCATTGATTCATTGTTATAGTGGTACTGGAACCTAGGAGAGAGGGTAGAGTTAAATTCGTAGATCTGAGAGTAACCTCTATAAAGATAATAAATGAAACTTTTAAAATGATAACTGAATCCATTCATAGGTCACTAATGTGTAAAGTATGAAAAAGACCCAAGGGATGGTCTTAGAGGCTCCTGAAATCTAATAGGTGGGTAGGAGATGAAATATGAGAGTAATGTTAGAAAAGGAAATAGTATGTATCTAGGAGGAGTGATGAGCCATGGAATGAAATGATACAGAAAGATTAAGTAATATGAAAGATGAGAAAAGATCATTGGATCAATAGGAGATAATTGGTATCATTGAAGAAATGCATCTTTGTCAAAGAGTAGGATTAAACAGTAGATTTCAAAGGATTCAAATTGAGTAGAAAGTAAAGATTGGAAGCAATGAATATGAGCTACAATTTCTAGGAGTTTGATTGTGAAAGAAAGGTGATGATAGCTAAAGGGGATGGTAGAATCAAGTGAAAGTTTTGTATAGGTTTCTTTTGCTTGCATATCCCTTTTGTTTTCAAATATATCTCTTCCTTTATGTTACTCAGCTTGCTATATATAGTTTAATTTAAAAAAAGAAAGAAAGGGAGGGAGTAAAAAGGAGATGGTGTAGCAGGTTTGAATAAAGAAGAAACTTGGAATAGAAGCTTTGGAGAGAGTGATAGTCATTCAGAGTAGAACCTGTTGGCAAAGTTGTTTGAATTATTCTAATAGCATTTCAAAAGGCATTAAGAAGAGTTCAAGTACAGGCACAATCTCATATATTAAAGTTCTATAAGGGAAATCACCCAAGAAAGTTTTAAAAACCCTCAATGATAAAATTCTGAAGATACAAAGGAAAACAAATCTGATTTTTAAAAAAGGAATAAAAATTGTCTAAAGAGAAATGTGATTTTTTTTAAGTGAAGGAAGAAGCTCTTTTAGAAGGGAGCAAGAGCACCTTTAGAACAGAAGAGACTTGATATGGATTTAAGAACTATCTCTGGCAATTAAGCTCTACACCATGAAGAAAACTATTGAGTTCTAGGCTCTGTAATTCTGGAGTTGTAAACTGTTATGTAAATCTTGGGAGTTGTGATGGAGCTAATTAAAGACGGATAAAATAATAATTAGGGAATACAAGATCTTAATGGCTTACCAAGATAAAGTAATGATCCCAAAGGTCAACCCCAAATATAGCTGATAGTATAAGAGAATGTGTGGAATCTTCTCACTCCAAATCCCAAGATAACAAAACAGTAGAATAGAACTAACAATTTGAACTGAAAATGGATCAGCTGATTAGGGAACACAACTGACCCTTATTCTTAACTGAAGTCCTATAGGTTGATGAAGATGGTTATATTACTTTAAATAATTAGCTAATAGACCTTGGATAATTAGCCTATGAAGGCTAATTAATTAATCAATGAGTTCTGACTACAGATTGAGATTTAGATCTTGATTGAAGAATTACTGGTATAACCCTTTCCCTGACTGCCACAGGCCTCTAACTACTGAAACTTCCCACTGGAACTTTTGAGAATCACAGGCAAGTGACTTTGGCTTCTTGAAAAATGATTTAATTGTAAAGTTTTAGGGAAAGGGAAATTGGGTAGAAGATAGAAAGTTCCTTATATTAATCTAAGGTGATAATCAGTTGTTGAAGCTTTAAAAGGTGCTCATTAATTAAGGATCTTTGTATAGCTGACAGCCTGGCCAGGCCTGAGTGGCCTGGCCCAAGGTCAAAGGTTTGACTCTACTGCTGATGGATTTCCTTTGTATGGATCTTCTTATTGATGATGTCAGAGAACTGAGATTAATGGATACAGTTGGATGAGTCTGTAGATGAAGTTGGTTGTGAGCAATGAGAGAATTCTTCCCTAGCCCAATATCTCCAGACTGAGACCAAGATCAGTTCAGGTCTCCTCCTTTTATAGGCAAATTCCAACTGCCCCTGGCTCAGGCCAGGCTCACACCAAGTTCACGCCATCTCAGTTCATTCTGCATTCTAAGCAGGTAACTGCTTATCATTCTTGATCCAATATGGCTGCCATTAACTTTCTTTACAATTACATGCAAAACACACATGTTACCTTCCTATTTGCCTCACTAACGCTGTACCCTAATTTTGGGCCTACACTTCCATGGATACCTTATACATTTGGAGTAAAATGTGTTCCAGGTTCCTATGAAGAAAAAAATTTCCTCAGATATGACTTCTTCATCACTTGGCTTTAACTTTTTTCTTTGTAACAAAAGAAATAATATAATGTAATGTAACAAAAATAAAAACTTTACCTTGTTGGTAATTGGATTGAATATGAACTTTGGGTCTATAAGTCCTAAAACATTAGTGAGCACCCGTTAGACGATCTACCTTCTTCCCTAAGCCTGAATCTGCCTTATTTCATTGTCAGTATCTAGAGATGACCCCAATATGTACTTGCAGAACCCTAGGAGTCACAACTATAATTGGGGATGGGCTTTTGGAGCTATGACACAAGGATCTGAAATTCAGAAGATACTGACAGTTTTTGCACTCCAGAGGCATAGAAGCAACCAGCATTAAAAGTTAGTAAGGATGGTTAAAATGTAAAGCTAAGGATGACATGCTTCCTTACTACCCACCCCATAGTAGGTGAGCTTCTTTATAACCAGCCTCCCTGCAATAATATCTATCTCAGAGTCTCTTCTCATGGACTCCAGTATCCCAGGATTGCCCCTACCATTGGCTTTAGTGTGCCAAGTTCTCACCAAGTTTATTTGGGTTAATTTTTAAAGCTTAGTTAAGAACACCTTTCAAGCTGCTGTTCCACAATCCATTCCATAACTCTTTCCCAAATGGCTAAAATTGCAAGTTATGACTCCAATAAGACAGGTTGTCTTTATGGATAAAAAAGATAACAGTTATAACAACAATGAAGTCACAGCCAGCACTTACCATTTTCCCTCAAGAGATTAATTATGACATTCTTGTTTAATGAGCAAGGGTCAAGGTGGTTTTCTTTAGGGACCATATCTCCAAAAAAAGTTAAAACAAATTTTAATTGATTGAGTAGGGAATGAATTAATTATGGAAAGTTCGGAGAACTTCATCTTCTGTTACAGAGGAGGTTATTTCAAGTCAGAAGGAGAGAGGAATCCTAGGTATAGGTCAAGTTTTATGTTTTGAATATTCACTTGGCTCTAGAGTCAGTTGGGTCCTCTGAAGCTGAAATTTTGGAATGGTCAGGGGAAGAAACACGGGAGAGTGGGTGTTGGGATGGGTAAGTAAATGAGATTCTTTCCAACTGTGGGCACTATTGACTTTTCAGACTCAGTTCCTATATTTGATCCTGATTCAGACTTTAACCAAGTTCAATGGTTCTATTATGTGGACCACTGAGGTATAAGGACCAGGGAGGCCAGATAGTGTGAAACATAGGGCATATATCATTTTAGCAATTTACTTTGTCCTTTGGGACTCCACCTAATTATCTATATAATGAGAAAATTAGATAAAATGATTCTTAAGTATATTTCCATCTCTAAGAATCTATGATTCTAAGATACTAAAATCTATGTTAGTTCTATGAAGATATGTTGAGTTTTCTATTTATATTCCTGATGATTGATTCAACCACATAACATTCATTCAAGACTGTTATTTCCCTTCTGTGTTCTAGCAACTATTCTAGGAATTGATTATACAAAGTTGAAATTCCAGCAGTCTCTTCCCTTAACTAACATATTCTCTGATATATATGTACACACACACACACACACACACACACATATATATATACATATACATATATATACACACATATATATATATAAACAAGTACAAAATAATAAAAGCAAATACAATGTAATTTTGTATCAAGAGGAAAAGAAGGCACTAACACCTGAAAGGATCAGGGAGCATGTGAAATCAGCCTTTATTTGTAGGTTGGAACAAAAATTTAAAGGGCTTTGAATATCAAACAAAAACATTTGTATTTTATCTAGGAAGGATAGGAGAGAAGAAAGAAGGAATAAGTATTAATTAAACATTTACTATTTGTCCCCAAAAAAGTGCTGAGTGCTAGGGATGCAAATTGAAAAGCGAGATAATCCTAGCTTTCAGACAGCCCATTTTTAGGGAAAAGATCACATAATAATAATTAATATTTATATAGTGCTTTAAGTTATATGCAGTGCTTTATTGTATCCTCACTACAAACTGTAAGGTAGGTGCTGTTATTATTTTGAATTTAGAAATTAGAAAACTGAGGGAGCAGCTAGGTAATACAATGGACAGAGTGCCATGCATGGAGTTGGGAGAGCCTGGGTTCAAATCTGGCTTCAGATATTTCTTAACTATATGACCCTGGGCAAGTCACTTGACCCCAATTGCCTAGTCCTTGCTGCTCTTCTCTCTTAGAATTGATACTAAGATAGAAGGTAAGGGTTCTAAAAAATAAAGGAAAAAAAAACCAAAGGTGAAGAAATTTAAGTTATTTACTCAGGGCACAGTACAAGTATCTGAAGCAGAATTTAAACTTGGAACTTCCTGACTCCAACTCTACTCACCATGGTTACTAATTGCTCATATAGGAGAATTCAGGTCCATGGCAGATGGAAAGGCCTGTTTATGCTTAGGGTACATATGGAAAGCAGGTGGTAAGAACCAGTGATCTACCATCTTACAGAAAGGATAGTGGTTAGAAATTCACTATCAACCAAGTGATGTGAAAAATTACATGTGTCTGTTTGGGGTGGGGGCTATGGGGACAACTAAGAGGTCTATTCTGTGAATTTTTTAAACCCTTACCTTCCATCTAGGAGTCAATACTTTCTATCGGCTCTAAGGCAGAATTCTGAGTGGTAAGGGTGGGCAATGGGGGGTCAAGTGACTTGCCCAGGGTCACACAGCTGGAAAGTGTCTGAGGCCAGATTTGAACCCAGGACCTCCTGTCTCTAGGTGGCTCTCTATCCACTGAGCTACCCAGCTGCCCCTATGCTGTAATTTTTAAGAAAAGAGAATTGGCCCTGAAACTCAGAATAGAGTGTGAAGGGAGTTACAGAAAGAGGAAGGAAGTGGTCGTCACTGTCTCTTCTTCCTGAGCCTTCTAGCACCTGTTGGGATTTTGGAATCAGGTAGACTATAATAGACTATAATACTCTAGAGACAATAAGGAGCTAGAGAAACTTTTCAATCTATTCAGAATTGTATTTGAAGAATTTCAGTCTGGAAGTTTATGGAGAACAGTCTACTATAGTTGAAATATATATATATTCCATCTAGCCTAGGACTTCAAGAATTCTGCAAATCAAGACTTGATCATGGATTTCACATTGGAAAAGATGACTTTTCAATGCAGCTTCCTTCTATTTAGAAGTAATATGTGCTCACATATTGAGTAGATTATGTGTTTTTATGTGTAGGCATCTTGTCTCCCTTTATAGTGGAGTATGTGACTGATGTATGGACCACTTCCCTCCTTTTTTGTGGAAACATTTGGCATGGGTAAAGAGACTACTGGGCCAGTGATCAAAATGCTTGTTTTCTGGTCCTAAGTCTGTCACTAACTAGCAATGTGAGACCCAGAAGATTCATTTAAATACTCTGAGCTTTAGTTCCTTATCTATAAAAAGATGGATTAAGCTAAATGATCTGTAATGCCCCTCCCATCTCTAACATTTTGTTATTCTATGGGGTACTAGGCACCCACTGAAGTATCATGCTCAGAGTCAGTTTGATAAGAAGTTAGAGTCATTTTAGGTGATGATATAAAAGGTCAAAAGTCTGTGTGGTGATAAGAACTTTGCTAACAGGCTCAATTGGTTTCATCCTTGACTTGAAAAAAAGAACAATGATGGAGTAGAGAAGGGAATCTCTGGATGTCTGCTAAGTCTTGTAGGCAGCCCTTTCCCCCTAATCCCAAAGAGGATAAGCAAATCTCTCTCTGCATGTTATGAAAGCACAAACAATAATAATGATATATGACAGAATTGTTAAAGGATCCAAGAAATTTGAGAATTTTGCTTCCCTGGCTTCTCAGAGCATCTACACTTAAGGTGTGAGGAGATGAAGAAGTTGAAAGCTTATTAAAGTTGCCCTTGGCTTTCTCATTTTCTTCTTACAGCCCCTAGCTGGTTCAGGTTATTTGTTATACATTGTCTGAGCTCCTGAGGCTCTCTCTTATGTCCAGATTAATTGTAACTTCCAAGTTCTGCTTCTTTTATAATCTCTAATCCTCCCTTTTAATAGTATTCTCTCTCTCAGGAAGAGCATTATTTATCACTGACTCAATATCCCAGTAGCTTTAATAATCACATATCATCTCTACTTCCCTTTAATGTCATTACTTTCCCAACGTATTTCAGTTAGAAAGTCTGAGAATTGGATTCTAAATCAGAATTCTTTATTCATAATCCAAAGTTGTTTCCTTTATGCCATCTGATAGAGAATTACCAAACAAATCTAGGTGCTCTAATTTCAATTTCTATGTTCTTTTCACTAGACCACACTAAGGATTCAACAGTTTTTTTCTGAAAATATTTCAATAGGTTACCAATTTTCAAAGATTTAAAATATATTTAATAACTCATAATTTAATATTTCTTTATAGTGTCTAAAGCCAAGAAAACCTCATTTAGTTCAACTACCCCATTTTTTCCTATGTGAAAACTGATGACTATTATACATTACTGCCCATCCAATGTTGACCTTCTCTTTTCTTCACATACAACATTGCATTTTCTATCCAAGTCCCTGCTTTTGTACTAGTCATCCCTGATTCTTGGAATGTAGGCCTTTTTTTCCTCTATATCACGGAATCATTGTCTCATTCAAAATTATCTTTCTACTATGTCAAGGCAAGCCAGAAGACACTTCAGAATCTTGTAGACACAAGATTCAGTGGCATTACTTTATACTCTGCTTATAATTGGCCTACAGTGGATTGTGAATATATATAGTAAAGAACCAGATACAGAATTTGGCCACATACATGTGGTCAGTTGCTTGCTGAGAAACCCCCAACTATGATGTCCCCTTATCATATTACAGATGCAAACACAATAAATATTTTCAAATTCATAGAATCGTGAAGTGGAAAGAAACCCAAGAAGCAATCTGGTCCTATTCTTACATGATGTATTAATATTCCCTAATAATCTCTTAATGCAACAACTGATTGAACTTGCATCATGTGAAAATCATAGAATTATAGAATTTCATAGTGAGAACTTTCTTCCCTACTTTGCAGTCTTCCCCACTGATAAATACTTCAAAGAGCTGAGCTGTAGATGTTTGGAATGTAGATACATTTAGGTGAAAGAGACCTTAGCATTTCTCTAGTTGCCTCAGTCTAAATATAAGGAAATGGGGTCCAGAAAAGTGAAAGAGCTAAATGAAGGTCACTCAACAAGTGAGTTAGAGATCCAACTATGAAATCTAAGTAGTTCTTAGTACAGTTAATACTCAAAGTTGAGGAGAAGGTAGTAAAAGATTTGTTACTGTGCCTGAACAGTAATCACTTGCACAACATCCCCAAAAATTTTGAGTTGAAGACCTGTATTAAGGAGAAAGCCCCTCTCTCCAGAGAGTTTAATTTCCACCTCTTATTGTTTGGAAGTGTTTCCTTACATTCAGCTTAAAATTTACCTCCTTGCCACTTCTACTTAATGCTCCTAGTTCTCTTCTGGGGCCAAACAAAAGAAGTTTAATTCCTCTCCTATGTGACAAACCATAAGTTTGGAGGTAGTATCTTGACTAACCGAACAACTTCTATTCCAGGATCCTTCCACAATTCTTTTAATTGATCATTGTGTAGCATGATCTCCAGTTACTTCACCAGATTCTTGTGGATACACTGTCTTATTAATTTCCATCCTAAAATATGGATTATAGAAATGAACTCACAATTAAATAGAACATTCCTTAACCCTCCTACTTTACATTATGTTTTCCATGTACTATGCTATTGTAATTGCTCGCTATATGAAGAACAGAATACTAGCAACTGGGGTCAGTTAAAACTTCCTGTAAGAGGTGACACCTAGATGAATTTTAACAGAAGCTACAGATTCTAAGAGGAAGAAGAGAGGAAATGATATGTTCTAGGTAAGAAAAATAGCCTATACAAAGACATAGTTGTAGGAGAAAAAAATGTCAAAATCGAAGAAAATCTAATTAGGTCAGTTTGTCTGGGACATTAAGGGTTGAAGAGTAATATTAAATAAATTAGAAAAGTAAATGGAAGCTAAATGGTTGAACCTTTTAAATACCATTTTTAGGTTCTGTATTTTATCCTGCAAGCAACAAAGGGCTACTGAAGTTTGTTTAGACTGATATGGTCAAACTTATTTCTAATAAATATGAATGAATGACTAGATGAAAATCATTTACTAAATGCTTGTTATGTACCAGGCATTCTACTAAGCATCGAAAATACAAATGCAAACAAAGAAAATATTCCATGATTTCAAGAAGCTTACATTCTAATGAGGAAGGCAACATATATGGAGGAGGAAGAAATGAAAATAAATGTGGGAGATATTGGCAGATTATATGTCTGGTGTGGCATGGATTGGAGACTGTCAAGGAAGTGTCATCGTGGATACAGGTAGGTAAAGAGAATAATCACTAATCAGAACCCATGTCCAAGGAATAGACAAGTTCAGGTAGAGAAAAAGGAGGAGGATGAGTCCATAGTGCAGACATCATAGCTTAAACATGACAAGGAAGTTCTTAGCATAATATCTGGCATAGAATGGGTGATTAATAAATGATTATTGATTGACTGACTGGCTTAGCACAGTGGATCCAGAACCAGATAGAATAGGAGGAAAACTTACAAAGTTCCAGGGGAAGAGGAGTTCAGTTTCAGTGGGACAAGGATAAAAATGTGGCTTTTGCATGGAAGAAGAATCAAACATGACTCTCAAGTTAGAAAACAGGGTGACTAGAAAGATGATGATGCTTACAACCAAATTAGGGACTTTTGTAAAAGGGCAGCTCAGGAGAGAAAATAATAAGTTCTGTTTTGGACATTTTGAGTTTGAAATGCCAATGGGACCTGATGTGATCTAACTAAAGCAGAGTATCTTGGAAATAACTCCCTCACTATGAGTCCTACTTCTTTTAACATAATGAGTGAAAAATGAAATGACTGAGGAAACAAAGGTTCAATATCCTGAGCATATCAATTTATTAAAAAATGCTTGGTAGAGTCTCAACTAATCAGGACTGGGCCCCTTTCTCAGTTTGGGTCAGGACCCTAAATACAGAGGGAGATGGACTTCTATATATTAAAAACAAATGACTAATTAATTAAAGTGAAACAATACAACATTAGGTATTTCACCTAATGAGATAAAAGATTGAGGACTTTCCAAGTTGGAAAGGGGGAGAGTGAACAGGTACTAAATTCAGAAAAAGAGATGTCCTATTCCTTCAAAATATATGTAAACAATAAAAAGAACCTAGAAATAATAACTGTTTGAAAAGTATGGAGCCAATTTTCATATAAAACATATGGGTTTCTTGAGATGTTCAATTATAAGAAAACTCATTACTATAATCTTGGAATCTGACTATACTTCTGGTCAATATAACCTAGGTTTGTGATGGCAAATTATGGCATATGTGCCAAAGAGGGCATGCAGAGATCTCTCTGTAGACATTTGCTCCATCCCTGGCAAATTGCTCTCTTCCCCCTCTCCACCATGCCTCCGTGCTTACTCCTTCTCCTGAGTGGAACACTCAGTACCTCAATCCCCTCCTTTCCCCCCATCTTCAACTAGGGGCTTTAGAGGGGCTAAAGGGGGTGTCTCCTTTCCCACCACCTGGCCCAACCCAACACCCTAAAATATCTCTACTTTCTTTCTTCCCATCCAGTCACCAGTCTGAGGGTTGACCCCGCCCCCAAAGGCTAACTTCACTCTCCTCCACCCCCTGTTCCCACCCCCATGTGGGTCACAGCCCAAAAGGCAGTCCCAGTGTGGCTGGACGCAGCGGCAGGTCCCCATGGTGACAGGAAGCAGCTCCTCTCTGGGTACACACCTGGTGAGAGCCTTGCCCCACCTCCCCAAATGCAGGGTTGGGGTGGCATTCAGTCTCTGGGCAGAGCAAGGCACTGCATGTAGTGGGGTGGGGTAGGAGCATGGCACAGGGCCCCTAAAAGGTTCGCCATCACTGACCTAGGTCCTTTGTTAAGGGTGTCTAAACACCTAGTACAAGTGATCCAATATCCCAGCCATGAAGGGCGTGGTTCAAACAATGCAATAAAGTTTTCTCTTGATTCCTAAAATTTTCAAATTTTTTCTCAAAAGGCAGAATTTGGACTAGGCCTGTTAAGTGAATAGAAAGGAAACTAAATTAGTTCCAGAATTGAGTCACAAGATGGAGACAGTGTAGTTACGCAATTCCCATGATTAACCACTTGCTGTCCTATTCCCCTCAGTTCCCTCAGTTTTTTCCCTTTTGATTTGGAGTGCCTACTCTCCCCATGGATCTTATTTATATGCCAAATATATAAAGTTTTTCTATATAATCAGAATCAGAATTGCACAAGTCAGGTTACAGATCAAACTACTTAGAGAGCTTTCAATGGACTAATTTTGAGAAGAGAGACTTACATGTTGCCAAGATAACAAAAAGTACTTAAATATAAATACACCGTGAAAAAAGTCAAAGCAATATAATAATAGTCATCAGGATTAATATCAAGTTTTCTTGTATCCTAACAACCTCAGTCCCAATATTCATTTAACCAGCACATTTTGAGTCCCAGATTTGTCATGTATTCATCTGGTCTCTGAGAACATCTTCTCTTGGACATTCTGGAATAGGCTTCATTCTCAGATTAACTCTGGCAGGGGCCCTGCTTCCCTTGTTCCAAATCACTTATAGAGAATCCTAGATTTAAATCTGTCAAAATCTGGCAGTAACATGTCCTAGTTATGTGATTGTAAAAAAGTCATTACTTATTATTTCAGCTTTCTCATCTATGAAATAGGGATAAATAATATCTTCTGTAGATATCTCACAGAAATGTGATAAGGAAAGCATTTTGTAAAATTTAAATCCTATATGAATATGTCTCCATTTATTAGGTTGTGAGTCTTCTAAGTTTAGTGAGACTGGTAAGGAGTTTTAACATCTGAATATAAAGTAAAAGGTAAGATGTTTTACCTGAGAGTTTAACTTTATGTTAAATAAGGATGTACATGCAGCACAATAGGCTTATCTTCTTAGTCTCCAACAAAGAATAAGAGTAGAAATATACAGAAACTTTCCCAGTGCAATAATCAGGATGCTTTCCACAAAGGTTTCTTTAAAAAACACTATATTGACAGCAAGATAGCAAATCCTTTGAAATTGTGTCTCATAGTTTTACATGTCCTCAATGCCCTAAATGTATGCCTTACAATCAACAAATACTTAATTGACTAATTATCTATCACCAAACATCAAATGATCTCATATGTCTTTCTGCCCAAACAGGTAAAGGGAAATGTATTCAGAGAACTGGACCCAGGTAACAGAATTTGTCCTGATTGGATTCCCTGGTAGCTGGGGCCTGCAGCTCATACTATTCTTGGGTCTTCTGGTGGCATATGTAGTGACAATCATGGGGAATTTGCTCATCATTGTGCTTAGCTGGTCTGACCACCGCCTACAAACCCAGATGTATTTCTTCCTGAGAAATCTGTCCCTCCTAGAGTTGGCATGGGTCTCTGTTGTGGTCCCCAAAATGCTGATCATTCTCCTCACCAGAGACTATTCTATTTCCTTTGCTGCCTGCATCATGCAGTCCTACCTTTATTTTCTCTTCGGCACCACTGACTTTTTCCTCTTGGCTGTCATGTCCCTGGATCGTTATCTGGCCATCTGTCGTCCATTACACTATGAGACCCTCATGAATGGTCCCATCTGTGTTAGGTTAGTGATAGCCTCCTGGATTTCTGGCTTCCTTTGGGTGCTCTCTCCTACCATTCTGATGGCTAGTCTGCCTTTCTGTGGCCCCAATGTCATTGACCACTTCTTCTGTGATAGTTGGCCACTTATGCGACTCTCTTGTGGAAATACCCAACTTCTGGAGTTAGTGGCCTTTATACTTTCCACAACTGTTCTTCTGGGTTCTCTGGCACTAACTTCTGTCTCCTATGGCTGCATATTTCTTACTGTCTTCCGGGCTCCAACAGCTGCAGAAAAGAGGAAAGCATTTTCCACTTGTGCATCACATCTTGCTGTAGTTATCATTGCGTATGGCAGCTCCATCTTTCTCTATATTCGCACATCTGAGACTCAGTCTCTGTTCCTTAAGAAAGGGGCCTCAACCTTGGCATGCATCATCACTCCACTTCTGAATCCATTCATCTTTAGCCTTCGTAATGATAAAGTGAAGCAGGCTCTACGAGATGCTTTGAGGTGGCACAGGAACATAGGCTCCAGAAGGCCATGAGGAATCTGGGACGGAATGTGAGCATCTCTTTGTAGTTTGGGAGACAAAGTCCCAAGCAATGGACTAACATTGTCTCCTGGAATCAAGGGAGAGGCTTAATCTTTAAACATTGAAAAAAGAGTCTTTATCCAAAAGCACTGAAAAGGAATCATTGATTTGGGCATGTGTTTAGCCACAAAAAAGGAAAATCTTACATCTTATAAACCTTCAATATAGTCACCTTTAAAATGAAAAGATAGAATTGTGGTCTAGCACAAACTGTACAGATTTTTACAGGTATCCAAGAAATTTTAATAATTACTAGTGGGGCATAAAGTCAAGTAAGTTTCCACTTATGAACTTGTTCCTTCATTCATAAAATAATCTGGCCTGCGTATGGTGGCACATTTGTGCTTTCTAAGGCTAATACATAATTATTATACAATTCTTATATAAAATTATGCAATTATTATATAAATATTACCTGTAGATTCATGACTAGAAACTAAGTTTTATGCTGTCAATAACTGGGCTGGAGAATGTTTTCAGTACTTTGTTAGAAGACAGTCAAAATAGCAATGAATTTAGAAAAGGGGCAACCTATCCCCTAGAGAGAACTTCAGTGCCCCCACAAAGTTCATGGTGGTAAAATATTCTCCAGCAAAATGGTGTTATGGCAATGGAACTCTAACAGTATGATCTTCCAAGCAAAAATGGTTGTGCTGAGTTGCTAAGAACTGATGACAAGGGTTAGGATAAAAAAATAAGCAATGTCCTAAGTGTTACCAGTGGCTAGAAACCCTTAAAAAAATTAGATCTGTGATGTCTACATGGCAAACAAATGAATTTTTCTGAATGATGGGGAGAAACAACCCTTCCAGTTATAGAGAAATTTGACATGCTCAATATTGTCATGTTGTAACAAAACTCTGTTTGTCCCTGTGTAATTATGGCTCTAAGTAAAAACAAAGAAGTATTGAATATGCATATATTTAGAATAGATTTAGCAAGCTTTAGTGACTGTTATAGGGAATGCCTAACAATCTGTATACTCAGCTGTCCCATCTATGAGAAGAATGGTTTGAAGATAGATAATGCATCTTCAAATTGGAAGTAGAGTAACAAATGAGAGTAGAAAGAGCCCTGCATTTGGAATGAAAAATGTATGACACCTATGATCTGTATGACCATGGCCAATTAATCTTTCTGAGTCTCAATTTCTTCATCCATCAAATATGGATAATATTTCTTTAACTCCTTACTTCTAAGATTATATTGGCGATTAAATATTAATATTGTAAATAAAGTGCTTCATGAACCTTAAAGGCCCATATAAACTCTGGACATTTTTATTATGTGGGATGTATATATGCCTCTAAAGGAAAAGAATTGTTTTGTTTTTATGCACCTTTCTTACCTAAGTCTCATAAAATTCCTAATTTCTCTCAAGGCTCATATTAGATGATATCTCCAATGAAAAGTCTTTTTGGAGTCTCCATGTTGTTTGTACTTTCTCATTCTTATATGTGTGTGTTTGCATGTGTGTGGATGCATATATATATACATATATATGTATTCATGCACATACATATACACACACATAATATATAGAGCAGGATTTCTTAGGAAAGTTGGAGACTGTTGGTCTTGTTATCAAAAGGCAAAATGTTGATAAGGGGAGGAATAATGGAGATAGGATGATGGGAGTCGTAATGAAGGGGATAGCTGAGTTAAGGGAATGAAGCAGGTGGTATATAGGAAGGTAATGGAGTGAATGGGAGTATATAGGAGGGGCTGCTCAAACAGGCTAATCACAGGAGGCTAGAGACAGAGGGTACTGGGAGGAAATAGACTGGATCCTTCAGGCAGGGAAAGTATCTCTATGATACAGGAGGAATTGGGCTCAGCCAGAAATGTTTAGATCTGGCTAGAGGGTTTCCTTTGTTAATTTCTAAAGTCCATTGAGGGAAGAGTCAAGAGGCTCCTCCCCGCCAGTGAAACTGAATGTCTGCAAGAAGTCTGAGCTGGGTACTTCCTGCCCAAGATGGATGCCTAGGTCTCCCTCAAGAAATAAAAAGATACTAATTTCTTCCCTCTTCAGCCTTTGCCTTAATATTCACTACAATGATTCACCAGAGGCTTTGTGTAGGTAACAAAGGGGATTTATTAATGTCAGGGATAATCAGAGGGAAAGAGGGTTTCAGGATTTGAAACTGCCACTAGGGAGAAAACTGGTGCTGGGGGAAGGGTCACAGAGAAGGAGGGTCAGACTGAGAGAGGCCGGCTCTCCCAGTCAGGAAAGTTTCACTGCCCTGAAGTAAAGTACTTATCAGATCACTAAATAAGTGGGTGGCTTGATTCAGGATGTCCTACTTGCCTATGGAAGCTAAAACCACAATGTCCAACCACCAAGCCCGCCCTTCCTCCCAGGACCCAATGAGAAAATTCAGGGGAAATAGCAGGATGTAAAATGGAGAGGTCCGGGAGAGGTCCAGAGAAATCAGGCTAGTCCAAACGCCCAAAGACAAGGCCCACAGGCAAAGACAGAAGCCAATAGGCAAAAGCCACAGGCAAAAAGCCAAAAGGCAAAAGTCCCTCAGTTGGATCTTCAGGACTATTTATAGCATCAGGCTCCAACTGTTTTTTGTCAACATTCTAAACCTTCTAACTGCCAGGGCTGCTACAGTTGAATTTGCAAAAGCATAAAGCTTCTGCTCGACCCTGCATTACAGTCTGTATCCGTGACGGCAAACCTTTTAGAGACCAAGTGCCCAAACTGCAACGCTCATGCTACATGTGAGCCCACCCCAAACCCCTGCCTTACCCCGGACAGGGAAAAGAGGAAGCACTCTCATTGGACTGCTGGGCAGAGGAGTGGGTGATACGAGAAATGTCCTCAGGCACACATGGAGAAGGGAAGGGGAG
Organism: Gracilinanus agilis; assembly: GCF_016433145.1. Taxonomy (NCBI): domain Eukaryota; kingdom Metazoa; phylum Chordata; class Mammalia; order Didelphimorphia; family Didelphidae; genus Gracilinanus; species Gracilinanus agilis. The sequence goes on along the minus strand of NC_058132.1, from coordinate 210,975,007 downwards.
TGTTCCCCTCTGGCACATGTGCTATAGGTTTGCCAACATGGGTTCATATCTATCTATCTAAAGCATTTGAAGGCTCATGCTAAGCTAATCAAAGCACCAAGAGTACTAGCCCCTAGTGAGAATAGTCCATCAGATGTTCATTTAGGCTTCTAACTGAATTTCAAATTCGAAAGGTTCTATCTATATCCACCAACACAAAGAAGAGACTGTGTGGAGAACAGAACCAATTAAATTTTCTTTATCAGTGGTATAGACTTTGTCCCAATTAAGGAATCAATTTTCTGTTCAACTCCAACCTTAACCTGTCAACAACAACTCTTGCCACTCAACTGGGATTACACATACATATAAACACATGTATTCTAAGGTATGAAGCCCTGTGAACTAAGTAGAAAAGGAATTGTAGAACACAATGATAAAATGCTAGGTATTTAAACATCAGTCATTTTCTCCTCTTAAAACAAACTCACTAAAGCATTAGTTATACATAGAATTCAGAGGGTAAAATTCAAAATTATATCAAATAATTTGAAGAAATAAAGAGTATGTCCATTTAAAATTGTTTTGTTGTAGGTCTATGGAGAAATAAAATATTAAAACATTTGCTCCCAGAACTAGCCAAAGGATTAACACTAAGTTCCCCTACAAGAAATAATTATGTCAGTAAATAGTCCCCAGTTTGCATTGTAATGGGGAAAGGATAGAGATAAGATTTAAGAGAAATGGAAGGCTATCTTTAAGACACATGCTAGGAACTCAAGGGAAAGGATTTTAGCAGGCAGAAGGCAGAGGAGGAACAATTTGGAAGTGACAACTGGTAGAGTCAGGGACTTCCTGGAGGAGGCTTTGGAGCTCTTCCTGTCCGGAAGGGTGGAGGAAAGGTGACTTTTTGGAGCTTAGCTACTTCAACCTGACTATGGAAAACGAGAAACCCCAAATCATCTTTGGAGGTAATCTGACTGGGAATATCTAGAAAAGGATCTGATTATACCTGTTGAGCTTTCCAAAAAGGTTTTATCTAAAAATCCTGTCAGATTAGCTTTGAGGTTTTACCTCAGGGGTCAGTCCCCCTGGAGTGGACTTAGCCAATTGAGAAAAATCCTAAAGGGCTTTGGAGACAGATTTTGAAATAAATCAAACTAACTACTGAGGGTCATATATAGGTAGCTTAGTCAGTTTTGGGGAAATACCTAGATAGAAATAGGGAGCTGGTAAGTTAGTTGGAAGACCTGAACGCTTCTTCTTGTGAGGGACGTAGAGGGTTGTTGGGTGAATAACTAGATCCCCTAGAGTAAGGGTCCCCTTATTCTGATCATCAGTGTGTATCTCTTCTTCTAATAAAAGAGATACTGATTATTATACATCAACTGTCTCCAAGGCATTTGCACAACTGGCCCAGTGAGAGAAAGTGATCCTGCTACAATGACTACAACTATTAAATGAAGAGAAAAACCACAAACAGATCCAAAATAAATTTTGCAAAATTGCAAAGAATAATATTGTCCTCAAAGAAGCATTATGAGAAGAAAACCACCTCCATTTATTTGCAGAGATGAAGGATTCATGAATGTTGAACACTGCATGCATTGTAATATGTCTGCATCTGTCTATTGATGACTTTTTTTCTTATTTCTCTTTTTCTTTTAAAAAAAACTGTTATAGTGGATGGCTTTGTGGGAATGGGGGGGAAGGAATCTATCTTTACCATTCTTCTACGTTGAAACCAATACACAATATTAATTCTAATATGGAAAGTAAAGGAATTTTTAAAAATTACCTCATCTTGCTACTGTACCAGCCCTTAGAAACCATGCCCAAATATGCAATGCCATTTTTGAAATATCCTTCTTTCTTGCTGTTTCCAAGGTGTTACCTCACCTAATACCTTGTCAGTCACTCTTGCTCCTAGGTTTACCCTTAAAAACCATGTTTAAATATGTATATTTCATTAAATGTAACATTATGAAATTTAATAAATACACATGCAAAGTCTTAAAGTCAAGTTTTACAAAAACAAATTCATTAATAGAATGAGATCGGAATGATAAGAAACCAGTTTGTATGGAATTGATCTGGTGGTTATAGAAGGTTAAATGTTTTATCTGAGGCAATAATGTAATCTTTTTCACAATATTATTCTCTGATTCTCTAATAACTAGAAATGAGAAAAGTTGCATTAAAAAAGATCTGGATGTTTTTAAATACTGAAAGCAAAAGGATAATCAACTGTATGGATGAACAGCCAAAAAAATTAATGCAATATGAAAAGCATAGTGTTCAAAACAAGATAATACTGTGTTCCATTCTAGGCCTGACTTATTTTTCATAAAACTTGAGAGAAAGCAACCATTTCAATCCAGAAGTAATGATAGAATTGAAGAAAGACTCTAGATATAACTTGACAAGCTTTTTAACTTTCAAGAGAGCAGATTGTTAAAAAGAAAGAGAAAGAAATGATGGGTTGAATAGTCTAATATTATACAGGAGAAATGAGTACCAAAGAAAGTAGAAGATTCTAATGATGACATGGTAAGGCATCCTATGACAAAGAAAAATTATTCCTATGACAAAGAAAAAGGGACAGGGATTTTCTAAAGAGACTTTTTTGGCTAAAGACTCAAAATACAAGACCTTCACTGACCAATTAAAATAATAAAAAGACATAGGCAGAGAATGAAATCAAATAAAGTTAGCTAAGAAAAACACAATAAAGTTGTACAGTCATATAATAATATCAAAAAGAGATGAGCTAGGGGGCAGCTGGGTAGCTCAGTGGAGTGAGAGTCAGGCCTAGAGACAGGAGGTCCTAGGTTCAAACCCGGCCTCAGCCACTTCCCAGCTGTGTGACCCTGGGCAAGTCACTTGACCCCCATTGCCCACCCTTACCAATCTTCCACCTATGAGACAATACACCGAAGTACAAGGGTTAAAAAAAAAAAAAAAAAAGAGATGAGCTCATAAGGAATTGGGACTACCAATTAATGCTAAGAAGAATATTCAGTGCCAAACAACTATAAAAGTTTATTTTAAAATTCTGATTTGTTTCCCAAAGCATTTTATTTTTCTAAAGCATATTTATTTATAGAATATTTCACCAAAATATTCAAAAGACATCTTTATCATATGAAAAAATTGAAAATATAGAAAATCATATTTTTTAAAGAAAAGTCATTTGATCTAATGAAAGAAATACAAATAAAAGCAATCCTAAGGCTCCACATCCCACTTATATCATATTGACAAAAATGACAAAGAAAGGGAACATGACAAATGTCAGAGAGATAGTAATGATGCAGGTACATTAATATCTGGCTACTGGACCTATGTATGGGTATCACTATTATAGAAAGAAATCTGGAATTATACATAAAGATTTACAAAGTGCATGCTCTTTGACCTTATTATATCACTGGCCTATATCCAAAAGATGCCAGAGAAATGGGGAAGGGTCCTATATGTATAAAAATATTTATAGAAGTACCTTAGGTATTATCAAAAACTACAAAATAATGGGATGGCTTTAGATTAGGAAATGACTGAACAAAGTGTGCAATATTTCAGGTATAGTATATGAATGTGATGGAATTCCTTTGTTCTGTAAGAAATGAGGAAATAGGGGCAGCTGGGTAGCTCAGTGGAGTGAGAGTCAGGCCTAGAGACAGGAGGTCCTAGGTTCAAACCCGGCCTCAGCCACTTCCCAGCTGTGTGACCCTGGGCAAGTCACTTGACCCCCATTGCCCACCCTTACCAATTTTCCACCTATGAGACAATACACCGAAGTACAAGGGTTTAAAAAAAAAATCTTAAAAAAAAAAAAAAAGAAATGAGGAAATAGATGATTTCAAGAGTTATTGAAAGAACTATAAAATGATGTAGACTGAAGTGAATAGTATTAGAAGAATAATTTACATAACATCAACATTACAAAAATGAATAATTTTGAAGGCTTTAGTAAATTAATAAAGAGTGAAATTGACAAATCAGGAGACTTATACAATGCTATAAAGACAAATTACATTAAAAACTGTAAGAAATATAATTAGTGAAATGACCATTTATGATTCTAGAGTGACATAAATAAAGTATGTTATCCAATTTACCTCCTCACCAAGAAGAGATAGATACAAGGTACAGAATGAGACAGATATTTTTTAATCATGCTCATTGAGGGAATTGTTTCTCTTTTCTTTTTGTTGGGTATTGGAAGGAATAGAAATTAACTATAACTCTATATATAAAATTTTAAAAAATCTTCTGAGATTTTTTTATTCATCTTTGTAATCTTCCTACAGAAATTATTTTAACCAATTATGTTCTCCATCAAAAATAATAGAAATAGGGAGCAGCTGTGTAGCTCAGTGGATTAAGAGCCAGGCCTATAGATGGGAGGTCCTAGGTTCAGATCTGGCCTCAGACACTTCAAGTCACTTAACTGTCATTGCCTAGCCCTAGCCCTTACCACTCTTCTGCCTTGGAACCAATACACAGTATTGATTCCAAGATGGAAGGTAAGGGTTTAAAAAAATAGAAATATCAAATTTGATATCTGACATCTCACTATCCAAAGAGTTTATAGAAAAGGTAGAAATGGTAAAAAACAACCTGATTGGAATAAATGTATACAAAAGCGGACCATATCAAAAGTGAAGGAGGCATTGAGGGGCACTGAGGGATTTTGAGGGACTTTACATGCAAATTATATGAAAGAGAGGACAATGCTTAGGACATGAAAAAATCTGAGACCAAGTTAATTCCAAATGACAAAGTGCTAAAGAACATTAAAAAATTATCAACATATATGCTATTCTACCATCTATAAAAAATCTTAATGAATAATATTAACTTTAAGTTAATTCTCATTGCAGGTATTAGGAGGGAACAAGGGAGCATTTTCAAATGATATTCAACAAAGGATAAGATATTTACTATTTCACAACTAATTTAATTTCCATTGATTATTTTTTTTTAATTTTGCAAAAGTATATGATTTGGTAGGAGAAACTCTTGCCTTACAGATTCTTTTACAGCAAGATATTTCTCATCTATAGGTCAAGATCACTCAAGGCTCTTCAGAAGTGAGAACCATAAAAGGAATTTTGTTCAATAAGTAGAGATAATAAACGTCATGCTAGGCATAAAAAATACATATTCTATGAAAGATATTTGACATTGTACTTGAAAGAATAATGATGGTAAATGGGGTATTCTTCTTGTATACTTTGGATACTTTGCCTGATGATAACAAGTAACTCAAATACACCCCTTGAAAGGAGGTTCAAACGTGAACCTCCTTTACTAGGCCCAATGCACAAATTACTGGCTTGAAAAGCAACTCTTATCTATAAAATATATTTATTTTTATTAAAATATAACTATAAGGATTATAAAACAAGGCAACCCTAAGACTAAAAAGGGAAACTAAGCTTTAATCCCCCTCTCCATGTCCTCATGGCTCGCTCTTCTGTTTCTTTCAAAACTACACTCTCCTTAACAACTAATTCCTATGAAGCTATCTGACTAGAGCTAATACTAAAAATCTTTATTAAATTATATGTATATATGAATTTGCCTCCAAGTAGATAACACTAGTAGGCCTAAGATGGCTAGACCTACTATGGCATTTGGACTCTGAGGCAAACCTTCAAAGTCCCAATAAACAAGGTTTCTGATCTTTTCTTATTTACCACAAAGATGTCTCAGCAGTAGTAGATATCCACTGTATTTCTTCCTGGTTTCTCAAGACAGGAACCAGGAACTTCCAAGATGATTCAAAGTTCCCCTCAAACCCCAAAAGTAGTCTGAGAGGAAAGTCAACAACTGGCTCTGAGACCAGCCAAAGTCCAATATCTTCCTGGTAATAATTCTCCTTCCTTCTTCCACAGTTATAAAGGGAGAGACAGGTTCAGATCTGTTCAGCTCAGAGAAAACAGCCAGAGTTCCAAAAACTTCCAGACAGAGCTAAAAGCAGTTCAGGCAGAGCCAAACAAAACCCAGCCCAGACTGAGTTCTAAGTCCAAGTTCAGTCACCCCTAGAACTCTCTCTCTGCCCTGCCCCCTTCATTCCAACCTTGCATACAGTTCCACTCAGCTTAAGACACCTTGCAAAGTCTTAACTTATCAAGTCTCTATTAACCTTAATTACTAAATCTATGACTATAATCTCCTGTTTTTGAAAAGCAACATTTCTGACATATTGATCAACTTAAATATTAAATTCCCCATCTTATTCCTAAAATCAAATATCCTGTGCTATGAAATAATGAATAAGCATTTATCTTAAGGCTACCTTATTTCTGTCTATGCTTTCCCTCTCTAATGCTAACCTGTTCTAGGGATAGGTAAAAGGGATTTCAATTAACAATATAAACATTGGAAATACAGATTCCAAAATGTAAACTTTTGCAAAAAATACAATAAGAAAATCCAAAATGCAAAAATTCAAATGGCAAAGTTGTCCAAAACCAGGTACAAAAAACAATTATGTATTCTAATGCTAACACAGAGGAAAAAATCTAAGAATAAAACCATACAAAAAATTTTGGAAAGTTTGAAAAAATAGAAAAAATAGTTTAAAAAAACAATTTAGTTTATGCTTTTATAAAAAACTCTAACCATATCCACTATGCAAATGAACTGATGCAAAGTGCATCCTAAAAAAATAAATCCTATTTAAAGAAGCTCAGACACAAACTTTTCCTATAGTAAGCCTCTTTCTAATAAACAAAAAACTATCTTACAGATAACTGAAAACTAAGCTATTCTCTGAAGAAATTTAAACTCATGCAATACTGTAATTATCCACAGATATACAAAAATTACAAATCTGTACAAATTTTACACGTAATGTGCACTTTTACACAATTTCTACAGATCTTTACAAAATTTACACAATTTACACACTTTTTACACTTTTTATACACCTATAAAAACTATATATGTATATACAAAGTATAGTACAGCCTGTTTATAATGTACATACAAACTTTATACATGTTTGATTAGGGGTGAAACTGACCCCAATTTGTTCATATACAAAAACCTTAAAGATTTTCTTAGAAAGCTATTAGTTTGTCCTGAGGTTACCTCCTTGGAACATAACTAAAATATTCTAGTGTGTTTCATTCCAAAGTAATTTATATGTATTCTTTTATGGATACTATCACTTGGACCTAAGATTTCAACATTTGTGATACATATACCCTATAATGTGCATGTTGCATGCAAGTTATACTTAGAAAGTCTTCAGAATCTTCTCCCTCTGTGTCTGTCTTCTTTCTTCATTCTCCAATGATGATGTTACAGTGTAGTGAATGGTTTTCAACTTAACTGAGCATGTACAGTGCTCACATGCTCACATGAGCATGTATAGTACATGACGCAAAAGATCTTACAGCTCATGCATTTTCAGTCTGCCTTTCTCTGCAAATTCTCTGTTACCTTGCCCTTGTTAGATGTGTTGATTCTCTCTCTAGTTCTCCTATGCTGCCTTCTCCTGTTCCTCTTGAGCCTGGTGTTTTTCTCATTCCTCTTTTTCTTGGATCTTCTTGGTCCTGGAATCATGTTGCCTACAGCCATCTTATCTGTTGTCAATTCTTCTACCACTGGAACCTTTTTCAAATGTGAACAGTGAATCCAGGAATCTTTTTCTAGAACTTTAATTGCTATTGGTGTGATTGAAATAACAGAATAAGGTCCTACCCATGATGCCTAAGTTGCATTGGTTTTGTTAAAGTTTTTATGTAAACTGCATCATCTGGTATTATATTATGAAGTGCATAGTCTAGAGGATCACCTTGAACTACAACCCCCATCTCTTGTAATTCTTTAATACAGTTTTGTAACTCATGCATGTTAGAGGCAATTTGTGTATCTCCCCCAAGCATGGAGACAAATGCAAGTGTGAACAATTTAGCTTGTAAAGGTGCATGGCCAAAAAGCATCCCATAAGGTGAAACATGTACATTTGTTCTAGGTCTTATTCTTATATAGAAAAGTGCTAAAGGCAAGATGTCTGGCCATTACAAATGTGTCTCAGTGCAGAGTTTCCCAACCATGATCTTTATCTCTCTCTTTATTCTCTCTACCTGCCCCGAGCTCTGTGGATGGTATTGGACATGAAATTTAGGATTAATCCCTTAATTTTGATAAATTTGTCTTAGGATAGCATCTGTAAAATGGGTTTCTCTCTCCAAGTAAACCCTATGTGGTAATCCAAATCTTGGGATTAATTGTCTCAACAGGATCTTAGCTACAAAGTTGGAGGTATTTTTCCTTGCTGGAAAAGCTTCTGGCCACCTGGTTAATTGATCAACTATCACCAGACAAAACTTAAATCTTTCTGCTTTGGGCATATTTATGAAGTCTATCTGCAGATGTTCGAATGGTGTGTAAGCCAAAGGTTTTCCCCCAAAATCCTTACTATCAAAAATACCTTGATTGAACTGTTGGCAGATAGAGCAAGCAAAAGACATTTTGTTTGCTGTCCTGCTAATTCCTGGAGCAATCCAGACTCATTTTAAACTATCAAACTTGTGTCCCAAAATGTTCCTTAGCATGGATTGCTTGGCAGATATGAGAATAGAAAGATCTTGGACGTATAGGTTTTCCTACTGAAGACACCCAAATGCCATTTTGTTGTTTAGCTCCAAAGTTTTGCTTCCAATTTTGAACCTCCTGATCATGGTAAGCTTTTTCCAGATACATAGGATCAATGACAAATTCATAATGCAAGTTGGAATATTCTGAGCTGCATATTTTGTTGTTATGTCTGCATGATGGTTCCTTTTTGCATTGGATCTTTCCCCAATGTATGACCTTTGCAATGAATCACTGCCAGCTCTTTTGGTAGTTGCAGAGCTGACAATAAATCCTGAATAATCCCTGCATGGGCTACCATTTTACCACTAGGTGTTAAAAATCCCCTTTGTTTCCAAATGAAACTGACTGCATGACAAATTCCAAACACGTACATGGAATCTGTGTACATGTTGGCATGTTTGCCTTGTGCAAGCTCACAGGCATGCTTCAAGGCAAATAACTCTGCACCTTGAGCACTAATACTTCTGGGTAGTGAACAAAACCAAAGTGTTTCAAATTTGGTTGCTACTGCAGCTCCCATGAAATGTATACCATTTTGCATATAAGATGACCCATCAGTGAAAAGCACGAGATCAGGATTGTGAAGGGACTTGTCTTTTAAATCTTGTCTTGGTTGTTCTGCTAATTGCACTACTGTTGCACAATCATGTAATGGCTGACTGTCTGATGGCAGGTCAGGTAAAAGTGTTGCTGGATTTAAAATATTACACCGTTTTAATGTTATGTTCTGATTGTTTAAAAGCACAATTTTATATTTGGCTATACATTGGTCAGAGAAAGCCTGTGTTCTGTATCTCAAAAGAAGTGCTTTCACTTCATGAGAACAGTAGACTATGAGTGGAGAACCAAGTACCAAATCAGCAGATTTGGAGATAAGCAATGCTGTTATAGCCACCTCCCTTAAACATGAAGCAATCAATCCCTGCTGCTATTGGATCAAGCTGTGCACTATAATATGCAATAGGACAATAAGGACAACCAATGCAACCCCTTTTACACTCTGTGAGATCCATATTTCTGAGAGGGGTTCAAGCTGCAGAGATGGGTGCAAGCTGCAATACAGAATTCCATAGGGCCCCCCAGAACTCTGAGAGAGGGAGCGGTTAGAGGCAGTTGGATTCCTGGTATAAAAAGGCAGGACACGTGGGCTTGAGTCTTGGGTCTTGAGTCTTGGGCTTAGGTCTTAGGTCTTGGGTCTCGGGTCTTGATCCTGATCTGGGAGCTGTCTCTGCAAGCTGTGTGACTTTGAGCTGAGCCATTCAGTCTCTGACTGCCAAACCTGTTTTACTTTGGTTAGACCTTTCAACAATATCACTGTTTACCTTAGTTTAGCTATCTAGGTTTAGAAGAAGAATATTTATAGGGTTAGAGATCAGATCAGCCATTCAAGATACATTTCCCCCTTTGGGGGTAGGGGCTATTTTAGACATAACTGTTTAGGTAGTTTCCTCCTCACCTATCAACCCTAAGCCTTATTCCCCCTTCCCATTTCCTGATATGATTAAACCCTTATTAACCTGGAACAGTGTCTGGATATTAATAATTTGGGAAATATACTCACATCCTCCATAAGCCAAATTCCTCTTACTGGTGGCCCTGAAGTTAATCAATCCTAACCTCTGAGCCAGTGAGCTTTAAGACATCAAGCTTCACCTATTGTATCCTGTGGGGAAATAATTCAGAGAAAGATATCATCATAAGGAGTTTAGCCTTTTCCCACTTACCATTTTGGCCCAGAAGTTATGAAGTCAGATTGTCCACCATTACCAAACTGTTAACTGACTCCTACAGCTTAGTGGGAGGGGGGAGTTGAAGGAGCACTTCCACAAGTTCCTGCCCCTCCCTTCCTGCCAGCCTGCTTGTGTGGGTGTGTCTCTCCAAAGACAAGGAATTAGGGAGATTTCAGTATCACTGACCTCTCATTTTATAGTTTCCCTAATCCTACAACTCCTGTACAAAAAGTGCAAATGGCTTTGAGTAATCATGAATCTAAGTGCAGGAGCAGATAAAATGGCTGTGTGGATCACAACAAAATGTGGCAAGGTCTCAAAAAGATGAGAGTACCACATCATATCAATTGTCTTCTAAGGATTATGTATAATAGCCAAGAAATAACAGTTAAAATTAAACATGGAACACCAGACAGGCTTTATAATCACCTTATTTATTTAATTTATATGTAGAATACATCATGCTAAATGCCAGACTGGATTCAAAAATTGGAATTAAGATTGCCTGGAGAAATATCAACAATCTCAGTTATGCAAATGATATCATACAGAAAGTGAAGAAGAATTAACAAACTTCTTGATGAGGGTGAAAAAATGTAAAACCTGGCTTGAAACAACGTGAAAAATTAATGTTGACATTAACAAGGCATTAACATAAAAAAGATCTTGGCAAATGGTCCTATCACTTTCTAGAAAATAGAGGGAGAAGAAATGGAAGTAGTTTCAGATTTTATATTCTTGGGCTCAAAAATCATCAGAGACAGTGACCATAGCCATGGAATTAAAAGATTCCTCCTCCTTGGAAGGAAAGCTGTGACAAACCTGAACAGTGTACTAAAAAGCCAGAGATATAGCCCTGCCGATAAACATTCATATATTCAAACCTCTTGTTTTTCCAGTAACAATGTATAGCTGGGAAAGTTGAAGTAGGAAAACTGAGTGCCACCAAATTGATTCTTTGAATTGTAGTGCTAGAGAAGATTTTTGAGAGCTCCTTGGACAGCAAAGAGATCATATCAGTCAATTCTTAAAGGAATTAATTCAGACTATTCACTGGAAAGTCAAATGCTGGAGCTGATGCTCATTACTTTGGCCACATAATATGAAGGCAGGACTAATTGGAAAAGATCCTAATGTGGGGAATGGAAAGCAAAAGGTAAAGGGGATAGAACAGTATAAGATGGAAAGATGACGTCAAAGAAATGAGATGAATATGAGCTGGGACAGACTTTGGAAGACAGTGGAGGAAGGAAGTGTCTGGCATGTTATTGTGCATGTAGCCACAAAGAGTTGGCTAAGACTGAACACATGAACAAATGAACAACAAATGTATTAGACATGAGGTCTGCAATTCAAGGAAGCTACCACCAGGTGGCCCTGCTTACTGAACTATGTGATAGAAACCAGGAGCAAAGAAAATTGAGAAAAGAGTGGCAGGCTATTTTTACAAGCATTTTATCATAAGAAATAAAAAATCCTTGGGTCTTAAATACATGCAGAATTCACTAAATATATAAAGTCTATCATAGGATACCAAAGCAAAATATCAAGTTAAAGTGAGGCAAACATGTTACCATGACAACAAAAGTGACTTTTTTTTTTTTATCCTTCCTTCCATTTTAAAATCAATACTGTGGATTAATTCCAAGGCAGAAGGGTGGCAAGGGCTAGGTAATTAGGGTCATGTGATTTACTCAAGGTCATGCAGCTGGGAAATGTCTGAGGACAGATTTTGAACCTAAGACCTCCTTTCTCTAGATCTGGCTTTCAAACGGCCAAGCTATGTAGCTGCTCCCAGTGCTTCTTCTATTAAACTTGAACTGGGCATGTGCAAAACGGTATGGATGGTATTGGGCCTGGATTGGGGCAAAGCAATTCCTTCTATATCATGCAATTTGAAGAAGAGTCAAAATATTTCTAGGAATTTAAGGTCCTCTATTTCTATAAGAGATGGGGATTATTAACAATTTTGTATAGAGAGAATCTGTCATATTCAAGTGTGACCCAGAAGTATGTGGGCTAATATGGTACCCAAGTCCGGATTTCCTCTGTGGTTTTCCTGAGCCTGTAAAAGTAGTGGCAAGGTGAGAGGAGGGAGCAGTGATAGACATTCCTATTGATGTTGAATTCAATTCAGCAGATATTTATCAGGCACCTACTATATGCAAGACAGTGCCAGTCACTGGTGATGCAAAGATATAATTGGAACAATCCTTGCCCTTAAGGCGCTTTTAGTCTACTAATGAAATTTTGCACACATGTATCTAAGTAAATAAAAAGTATATAGAAGTTTATACAAATTAATTATATATATGAAAGAAAAGGAAAGTTAGGAAATTATTTATGAAACCAAGGACTATAGGACATAGAAGTGAAGAAGAGTTTATAGTCAGAATGCATCTTCCTTCTGTGCATGACCAATATGGAAATTTGTTTGACTATACATGTTTGCGATAGGGTTTCATTTTTCTTTCTTTTACATTACAGTGGAGTGGGTGGGAGGAAGAGAAGGTAGATTTTTGTTCATTGAAAAAAATTGGGGCAGTTAGATGACTCAATGAAGCCTAGAGACAGGAGGTCCTAGATTCAAATTTGTCCTCAGACACATCCAAACTTTGTGACCCTGGGCTAGTCACTTAAACCCAATTGCCTAGCCCTTATCACTCTTCTGCTTTAAAACAAACATTTAGTATTGATTCCAAAATGGAAGATAAGGGCTTTAAGAAATAAAAATAAAATTTAATTTTAAAAAAGAGATAAGTAGCAGCATGTTCATCTTTAGGTTTTATATTTATGTATATTTATGTATATCCTTTTGATGGCTTTATAGAGAATGACTCAAATAGGAGGAAAACTTCAAAATGGGAGCCTATTATTGTAATCCAGGTATAAAGTGATGAGTGCTTAAACTAGACCACAGGTTATGTGAGAGAAGAAAAGGGAATAAATGAGAAAGATATTAGATATTATGGAAACAATAATGGCAAAACTTGACAATTGATAGGAAATGTTGGGGAGAGTGAATGTGAAAGAAAGGAAAGAGTCAGTAATGACAGCAGTGGTGTGAACCTGGGTGACATAAAGAGTGATATTGCTGTCAAAGAAAAAGAAAAAAATTAGAAGAGGGAAGAATTTGAGGGAAAATATAAAATTTAATTTTGTACATGTTGAGTTTGAGATTTTACTATAATTATCCATATGAATGCATCAGTTAGACCACTGTTAATGGGGTACTAGAATAGAGAAAAGTTAAAGCCACATATTTATATTTGGTGGTCATATCTATAGAAATGATCATTGAATCTGTGGGAACTAATGAAATCACTAATGTAGAAAGTGTAGAGAGGACACAGAACAGGGTCTTGAAGGCTTCTCTGGTCAAAGTGGTTGAGAAGAGAATGATTATACAGAAAAAGAGCCTGAGAAAGAATATTCAATGAAGTAGGATTGGAGTCAAGAGAAAAATATCTTGTAAGGCAAGAAAGAAATATGTATCTTAAAGGGGGGAAGTGAGTCACAGAATCAAAGATGTAGAAAGAAGAATGACAAATGAGAAAAGGACATCGAATTTAGTATTTTGGGGGATTGTTGGACCTGACTATTTCAGTCAAGGATTAGAATTGAGAAGTAGATTTTAAGAAACTAAAAATAGAGTGAAAAGTGAAGAATAGAAGCAGTGAGTGTAAACTACCACTTCTAGGAATTTATCTGTGAAAGGAAGAAGACATGGATCATGATAGCTTGAGGCAACAGTAGACACAAATGAAAGTTTCTTTTTTAGTTGATATATTTGGTTTTCATATCACTTTTGTTTCTAAATATATCTCTCCCTTTTTATATTCATCTTGCTATCCCTTGCAATAAAAGAATAAAGTAAGAAAAAGGGGGAAAACATTTTAATATGACTAACCAACACATCAGCCCAGTGATACAATACAAATCACATCCAAAGTCCTGCAAAAAATGGAAGGAAAGTGCACTTTCTCATCTTTTCTTTAGGACCACATCTAATTATTATCACAGGGTTCCGGTTCTGTTTTATTGATGTTCTTATTATTGTTACTCTCTCCAGTTATATTTTTGCAATGTGTATTTTTTTCCTCTGCCAAGAAGATATACTTGCTAGAGATGAATATCTTCTGGTCAGAATGGAAATTTCAGATTTTTTTTTATCCATTCACTACAGAGAGACTCTTCTTTAAGGAGTTGTTATAACCTTACATTGGACTATAAAATGTCTTTGTTTTGTGATTGTGTCTTTGGTCATTCAAAACCTTGTTTAAGTAGGGAATAATTACGGGGAAACTGGTTGCATCCATTGGAAAAATATTACTGTTTTCTATCCCTTTCACCAATTTCTTTTCTTTTTCTTTCTGCTCCACACTCGCCCCGATTAATTTAACAAACTAGTCAGAGGTAACTGTTTGTAGTAGTTATTTGTTAAGATAATGTAATATTATTTTATTATTTTTTTAAACCTTTACCTTCCATCTTAGAATCCATATTTGGGGTTGGTTCCAAGGCAGAAGAGCAGTAAGGGCCAGGCAATGGAACTTACGTGACTTGCCCAGGGTCACACAGCTAGGAAGTGTCTAAGAACAGATTTGAACTCAGGACCTCCCTTCTCTAGTCCTGGTTCTCAATCCACCAAGATACCCAGCTGCCCCTTAAGATAATTTAATTTTAAAGGAGCACTGCTTTTCACTTTATACTTAGCAGACATCAAGTAAATTGACAAAAAAAATGAATTTCAAAGGGGGACAAAAGGACTGGGAGAAATATTTTTTAGAAATGAGATACTTTCAGGAAGAACAGGCCTTTGTAATATGTCCTGCTATAAGCGCCTATGATATTAGAGCAATAGGAATAGGAGGTAAAGTACATCAGTGAAGGGATAAGATCTCAGAGGAAAAAAGAATAGAAAGCAAACAAAGGCACATTTTACCTTAAGGAAATCATGTTGACTTAACTGCACTGAACAAATTAAATTTAGAGAACAGATAGCATTTATATATAATTTTGCAAAGTGCTCTACATGTGTTTTCTCACTGCATGCTCACAACAAACCTGGGGGTTAAGTGCTATTATTATATCTATCTTACAGATAAGGAAAATGAGGTAAAATAGGTTTAATGACTTGTCCAAGGTCATAGAAAGAGCATTTAAGGTGATATCAAAATTGTCTTCCTCACTCCAGGCCCAGTGATCTATCCATTGTATCATCTAGCTGTCTATAATGTAGAGAGATAGGAGATTGTTGGTTTGAAATATTATATATTACCTCACATGTAACTGCATTGTCAGTTTTTTCTGTGTTAAACTCTTTCTCTTTACCATAAGGAAGATTTCAATGGATGAGGTACTTGAGAAAACATGAAGGAAAAAGAAATAATTTTTCATAAATTTCACCAAACAGGGCAGTGTAAGAAAGTATAAGTGTGTGTGTGTGGGGGGGATACCTAGGGGGCTCAGAGGATTGAGAGCCAGGCCTAGAGAAGGGAGGTCCTGGGTTCAAATTTGGCCTCAGACACATCCTAGCTGTGTGACCTTGGGCAAGTCACTTAATCCCCATTGCCTAGACCTTACTGCTCTTCTGCCTTAAAACCAATACAGAGTAGTGATTCTAAGATAGAAGGTAAGGGTTTAAATAAAAGTATAAAAAGATAAACCTACTTACTTTTTACCTTGGCAATAAAGGATCAGATTTGAACTTTGGATATGTACAGCCTTTATGAGCATGTTAGATAAACCACTTTCTTCTCCCCTGAACTGAATAAGCCTTATTGTTTCACTGCCAGTAGGAAAGAATAAATCTTGAATTAGAGAAATCAGAATATCTACATGGAATCCTCAGATTAACAGATATAATTTGAACTGGGCATTTGGAACCATAGAGAACTAACTTTTAGAAGGTACTGTATACCATCAGAACTATAGAAGGAAACAACATCTAAAGTAGTTAGCAGGAAAAGTTAAAACATAAAACTATACTATTAATAATTCTTCACTATCCACCCTATTTTAGATAGATTTCTCTATACTTAACCTCTCTGCAGAGAGTTTCTGACATCTTAGTCTTCTCTTATAGACCCCAACACTCTAGGCTTGGACCCTCGTGTACCAGTTCTAAAGCACCCTCAATTGAGTTATCTTTAAATCTCAATTGAGGGCACCTTTCATACTGCTTACCCTCCACATATTTTGTGTCCCTTTCCTAATTTGCCTAACATGCTTCTTAAATTTCTAACAAAACTAGCCCTCTTTATGGGTCAAAAAGATAGAATGATAGCAACAGTGAAGTCAAAGCCAACACTTAACTCTTCCCTCAAGAGGCTAATTACAACTTTTTTGTTTAATGAGATTGGGTCAAGATGGTTTTCTTTGGGGATCATTGTTCTAAGAAAGTTAAAACAAAATTTAATTGATAGAATTGGGAATGAATTAATTGTGTAAAGTTTGGCAAACCTCACTTTCTGCTTCAATTGAAGTCCTGCTTCATGTCAGTAAAGGGAGAATAGTAATAGCTCAATCTTTCTATTTGGAATGCTTATTTGGCACTAAAGCCAGTTGGATCCTCTGAAGTTGAAACTTTTGAATGATCAGGGGAAGAAACCCAGGAGATTGAAGGGTTGAGATGGGTAAGTGAATCTCATTCTTTCAACCCATGTGTAGGATTGGTTTTTTAAAGTCAGCATCTATATTTGATCCTAATTCAGATTTTCACAAAATTCAATTGACTCTGTGGGCCTCTATGTCATAAGGACTATGAAAAAGATTATGGATCATGGGACCTATGTGATTTTAAGTAAATTACTTAATCTCTTTGAGATTCCATGCAATCATTTGTACAATGAGATTGAACCAAATGATAATGAAGGACCCTTCAGTCTCTAGGATTTCATGCTTCTAAGATGCCAAATTCCAAGTCATCAACTCTGGGAGGATATGTCAAGAGTTTTTCATTCAGATCCCTGGTGATTTTTATCAACCATATAACATCCATTCATTAAACAAAGCTCTATTATGCCCAATTATGTTCTAGGAACTATTTAGTCTAGGTACAATTTATACATAGACGAAATTCCAACAGTCTTGTCCCTAAAGAAGCTTGTACTCTACTGGGGAAAATTCACATAAACAAGTAAGTACAAAATAATAAAAGTAAATACAATATAATTTTCTTGAGAGGGAAATGGAAGAGAATACTAGCATCTGGGAAGATCATGAAAAATATTAAGTATCAATGGCACATGAACTGAGTTCTAAAGGAAGGTAAGGATTACAAGAGGAGTAGATTGTAAAGGAGGGCATTGCACAAATGGGAACAGGCTGAATCAAAAAATTGGAGACAAGCAATGACTGCAGTGTATGTGAACTAGCAAACAAGTCAACTTGGCTAAAACTTTGAATCTGTGAAGAGGAATAATATGAATCACCCTTGACCAGTATGTTAGAGCAAAACTGTGAAGAGCTTTGATGATCAAATGAAAGTATTTATATTTTATCCAGGAAGAAAGAAAGAAAGGAATGACAATGAACAAATAGAGGAATAAAAGAATCAATGTTGATTAAACATTTATTGTTTGCCAAAAACTGTACTAAGTACTGGGGATAAAAACTTAAAAGGGAAATACAGCTAGATCTCAAGGAGCCCCTCTTCTAATTGAGAGACAGAACACATAATGGCAGCTACCATTTATATAACAAACTGAATTATGCAAAATTCTTTGTATGTTTATATAATTTCAACTTTATGAGGTAGGTATTATTGTAATCCTCATTATACAAATTACAGAAACAAGGGAAATGAGGCTGATAGAATTTAAATGATTTATCAGTTTTCCCTCAAGTAAATATAAGATAGACAGAAGAGAAGAGAGAATACATTTAATGTAAGGAAAAGAGCTAATACAAAGACATAATTGGGGGGAGACAAAATATCAGATTCAGAAAGCAA
Organism: Gracilinanus agilis; assembly: GCF_016433145.1. Lineage (NCBI taxonomy): Eukaryota > Metazoa > Chordata > Mammalia > Didelphimorphia > Didelphidae > Gracilinanus > Gracilinanus agilis. The sequence continues at coordinate 210,956,722 of NC_058132.1, read as the reverse complement.
TCTAATTGGATCAGTTAGTCTGGGGCATTAAGTGTTGAAAAGCAATATCAAGTAAGTCTAGAAAGGCATACTGAAGCTAAATTATTGAGCCTTTTAAATATCATTTTTAGAATTCTGTATTTTATCCTAGAAGCAGCAAGGGGTTACTGAATTTTGTTGATTAAGAGATTGACAAACTTATTTCTAAAGAATATGAATGAATGGTTACCTGAATGAATAAATGAAAATCATTCACAAAATGCTTGTTATGTACTTCTAAATACATAACTCTATTAAGGATTGGAAATACAAATTTGCAAACAAGGAAAATAAACCATGCCTTCAAGCAACTTACATTTTAATGGGGAAAGCAACACATTTAGAAGTTTAAAAAGGAATATGGGACAAATTGGAAGATGACATGCCAAATGTATCATGACTTGGAGATTGTCAAGGAAGTGTCATTGTACATCATCACCAATAAGGATCCATGCCCAAGGAATAGGAGTTTAAGTTCAGGTAGAAAAGGAAGAGGCCACAGTGAAAACTATGTGGCTAGGAAGGTCTTAGAATAGTATCTGGCACAAAGTAGGTGCTTAATAAATGTTCATAAATAAAAGATCAGACTGACTGATCTAGTATAGTGAGCCCAGAAGCAGGGAAGAAAGGGTAAAACTTTCCAAGGTATAAGAGTGTTTGAGTTTAGTTTCAGCGAGAGAAGGATGAAGATTTGGCTTCTACATGAAGAATCAAGGATGACTCTCAAATTGATTGGAAAATTGATTCTGCCTACAATCAAAATAGGGAATTTGGGAAATTGAGTAGATCAGGAGGAAAAATAATGAGGTCTGTTTTGGTTCCAGTGGGGCCGTTGTGATCTAATCAGAACAGATATTTTGGAAGTATCATCTCTCTCACTGTGGATACACAGTGCACCTAAAGCCACCTTTGACTTTTTTGACTGCCATATCACACTATTGATTTGGTATAAATAAATGACGTTGTGCTTATTATGACCTTTACTGCACTTTTGCCCTTCTTGCTTCTCAGGAATCGGATCGATGCTAGGACTTCAAGACAAACACATACTTAAAGGATCACTAAATACAAAGTAGCAAAAAATAAGTTCCAAGTGAATAGCATAAATGATAAAGTATTTGAGAATTTAACCATGGAGCTACCATTGAGAGCTGGGACAAGCCTGGAAGAGGAAGCAACTTATCAACTGGGTCCAACTTTATTAAGATGAAATCTAGTGGAAATAAATGTAATGTGTTAGACTTGAGTTCAAAAATTAACTTTTCAAATTAGAATAAAGAATGACTAGAAAACTCATTTTAAAAACATATATCTGAATACCTACAATAATAACTTTATATGCCTTATCTATGACTTATTGTTTTTAAATATAGTGAGCTGATTACAAGGGCAATAATCCTGATTCTACATTACTGATATTATACACATTCAGGCTAACTTCAGTCCTCTACTAAACTAGTCAAACTTTCAGCACTTGTTTCCTATTCCACTACCTCCAAACTAATGGTGTATCTTAGCTTCAGCTGGGATGCAGTTTGGTGGGCCTAAGAAGAGTTCAGGATATGGAAGCAGAAGATTTGGATTTGAGTACAAAATTATTATATGTCTTTGTTGTGTGACTATGAACAAGTCACTTTGTTATTTTAGTTCTCTCAGCTATGAACTGGAGATAAATAATAATATCTTCTCTAGGTATTTCACAGGATTGTGATGAGGAAAGCACTTTGTAAATGTCTGAATTTCAAAAAGTCCTAAATAAGCATGTGCCAATCTGTTTAGTTTTCTGTCTTACAGACTGAGTGAAATTGGAAAAGAGTCAACATTTTGATATAAAGTAATTGGGGCAGGTGTACTTGAGGATTAAATTTTATATTAAGAAAGAATGTGCATGCAGCCCAATAGACTTATCGCTTCAGTCTTCCATAGAAAACACACAGGTGGGAAATATACAGAGACTTCTCCAATGTCCAGATTAGCAAAAACTAGAATGCTTTACACAAAAGCTTCTTTATAAAATACTACATTCCCAGGAAGATGAAAATTCTATGAAATTTGAGACTCTGTCTCATACCTTTGATGACCTCACAGACTATTCCAGTGTTCTATAATGTTAGATGATCAACAAATAGTTGATTAATTAATCACCTATCACCAAATATCAAATGATCTCATATGTCTTTCTGCCCCAACAGGTAAAGGGAAATGTATTCAGAAAACTGGACCCAGGTAACAGAATTTGTCCTGATTGGTTTCCCTGGTAGCTGGGGCCTGCAGCTCATACTATTCTTGGGTCTTCTGGTGACATATGTAGTGACAATCATGGGGAACTTGCTCATCATTGTACTTAGCTGGTCTGACCACCGCTTACAAACCCAGATGTATTTCTTCCTGAGAAATCTGTCCCTTCTGGAGCTGGGGTGGGTCTCTGTTGTGGTCCCCAAAATGCTGGTCAGCCTCCTCACCAAAGACTATTCTATTTCCTTTGCTGCCTGCATCATGCAGTCCTACTTCTATTTCCTCCTAGCCACCACCGACTATTTCCTCTTGGCTGTCATGTCCCTGGATCGCTACCTAGCCATCTGTCGTCCATTACACTATGAGACCCTGATGAGTGGTCCCATCTGTGTTAGGTTAGTGATAGCCTCTTGGATTTCTGGCTTCCTTTGGGTCCTCTCTCCTACCATCTTGATGGCTAATCTCCATTTCTGTAGCTCCAATGTCATTGATCACTTCTTTTGTGACAGCTGGCCACTTATGCAACTCTCCTGTGGGGATACCCAACTTCTCAAGTTAGTGGCCTTTATACTTTCCACAACTGTTCTTCTGGGTTCCTTGGCACTAACTGCTATCTCCTATGTCTACATCTTTCTTACTGTCTTCCGGGCTCCAACAGCTGCAGAAAAGAGGAAAGCATTTTCCACTTGTGCTTCACATCTCACCGTGGTTGTCATTGCCTATGGAGGCTCCATCTTCCTCTATATTCGCACATCTGAAACCCAGTCTTTGTTCCTTAAGAAAGGGGCCTCCGCCCTGGTATGTATCATTACTCCACTTCTGAATCCATTCATCTTTAGTCTCCGTAATGATAAGGTAAAACAGGCCCTAGGAGATGCCCTGAAATGGCACAGGAACATAGGCACCAGAAAACTATGAGGAATCTGGGACAGAGTGTGACCATCTCTTTGTAGCTTGGGAGACAAAAGTCCCAAGTAATAGACTAACATTATCTCCTGGAATTAAAGAATAATCTTAATCTTTAAGCCTTGAAAAAAGCCTTTATCCATAAGCTGAAAATAGATCTTTAATGACTTGTGTGTTTTTAGCAACAAAGAAGGCAAACACCTAACTGTAAACTGGAAGAATGGCATTATGGTCTAGTAGAAAGAGGACAAGCTTCAAAAGACTTCCAATCCAATAAATGCTATTTTTATGGCATAAAGTCCAATAAGTTTCCATCTGTGAAACTGTCATCTGGGGCCAGGGGGAGAGGGCCACACATTCCTTCCAGAACTACTACTTTAATTCTGAAATTCTGATATCAAAATTACATGTAGAGACATAATTAGAAATTGTGGTAAAGAAAGTGGAAAATCTAGGCCTGTGTTGTCTATATGTCATGCAGATAAATTTTTGTGAGTGATGAGAAGGAAACACCAAAAATTAGGGAATTTCCATGCACTGGATTTCATCCTGCTGTGATTAAAAACTGTTTGTTCCATTATAGTTATGGATCTAAGTATATAAAAAATAATATTAATATGCATATATCTAGAATAGAGTTGGCAGCCTTTTACAGGGCACGCCTAACAATCTGTGTTCCTCAGCTATTCCATCTCTGAGAAGAAAAGAATGGCTTGCTGATGGTTATATAACATCTTCAAATTGGAAGAAAGGTACCATGGGGTAGCAGAAAGAACCCTAAGTATGGAACAAAGAACCTTTGACAACTATAACCTATGTGACCATGGCCATTTAATCTTTCTGAGTCTCAGTCTCCAATCATCAAATAAGTATAATATTTTCTTTACTGCCCACTTCTAAGATTGTCATAGAGATCAAATGAAATAGTGTATATAAAGTGCTTTGCAAAATACTAAAGCACCATATAAATGCTGACTATTTTTATTGTCCATGGTATGTGACCCTTTAAAGGAGAAAGACTGTTTTATTTTATTCACCTAATTCCTAACATTTTACCTTGTACGGTAGGTGCATATAGGGACCTAATGGATATTTAATAGTTTTTCATCTTGTTATTATTCATTAATAAACATTTATTTAATTGAATTAAAGTTTAAAAAATCAAAGTAATTTTTGGATCAATGGTAAATTGATGTTTCCCAAATACAGAGTAGAATGAATGGTTTTGCACTGCAAGCAGCATAGAAAACTGGCCTGATTTCACATAAGCTTTCTGAGTCATTATCTCCTCCAGGACCAATAACTGTTGGTATCCACAGGTTCTCTCAGATGACAGCTAGCTGCATATTGCTTGAGAAACAAGCATGGCAAGGCATTGTCATGATTTCTATAGGAATAATAAGCAAATTGAGCAAAATAGTTTCCTCTTTCACCAATCCTTCTTCTAAAGAATTCTCACAATTTCTGTGCTCTTGAGGAACCAAATATATGGAAAGAAAAAAAAAACTTAGTTAATTTAGGTATGCTTTTACACCCTATCTTTAGATTTCCACCATTCTTGAAGCACATCAAAGTGATACATATGATCCTGAAAATTCACTGCTCCTGACCCAAATGACTGTCATCCTTAGATTCTCAGTACTGTTATGGGGATAATTTGAGAAAAGGTGTGTGGGATAAGGGAATTAGAAAGAAAGTTGTCAAAGACTTGCTAAGTGAGTAATCTAGGTTACAGGTAGGCTGGGATTAAGGAGATTCAGAATATAATAGGGCTGAAGTCAGGAGTATAACACAGAAGGGAAACAGAGATCTTCAGGGAGAGGAGAAATTAAACTAGACAGACAAAACAGCAGGCTTTACAGACTGGAACTTAGACTCAAACACAGGCTGAGGGAAATAGACTATACTGAAATTAACAACAGGCTTAGTTAATTTCACAGGAAGGGACTTGTTTTGAAGTTACACCTTCCTCCAAGATGGATACCCAGCTTCCCTTCAAGCCCAGCGTATGTTGGTTCTTTCCCTCTTCTTCCCTCTCTTGATAACTAACAGACAAATTATACTAATAGGTCTGTTGAAACACGAAAAGGTTTATTATCTTTAAAGGATGGTTTGTCAGGAAAGTGGATCAAAGGAAAGCCCTAACAGTTGTCTCAGGAACCTCAGATGGGGGAAGGGAGGCAAAGATGGAGTCTGAGTAAGGACCAGCCTTTAACTCAGCTTACAAAATAAATGATGACTGACTAGTTTCTCTATATCTAATATTGTCAAATAACAATTAACCCTTCACAGATTTTGAACTCCTCTCTAATTACTCTCCTTATTAACTCCACAGACATATAAGGTAAGGGAGGGAAGGTAAAAATAATATTGGGGAAGGAAGATATAAAGGGTTTATCCAAAATAATAATTTCTTAAGTAAATATATCAAAGCTAGGCTAAATTTCAATACTACAGCTAGGTAATCAGGCAGCTCGGCTGATCAGACAACCTCCCTCCACGGGAGACCCTAATCAACTGTCTTTTTCTCAAGATTCCAAAACCCTAACTGATTTAGAACTCAGCCAAAGCTAGAAAAAACTATATGACCCCCACTCTCTATATTACCCAGACCTCTTTCTACCAGTATGTAAGATATAATTTTATAATCAAATAGTGAAACATCACTAATCATGGATTCAGAAAACCTGAGTTCAAGTTCTGCCTCTATTTCTTGCTAGCTAAGTGATCTTTAACAAGTCACTTAATCTCTGAGTCTGAATGTTTATGTCTAAAATAAGGACAATAATCACATTATCTTCTTCACTTACTTGTTGTAAGTTTCAAATGAGATAAAAAGAAAGTGCAATGTAAACATGAATCATGATTACTGTGAGAACTAGTTGTCAAAAAGTGATCTGTCTTCTGCTCTTTCCAAATATATGCCATTTTGGACTGAATTTTGAACTGGTTCAAGGCAAAAACTGTCACATGACTCAATATTTATTGTAAGATACCACTCTCTCCAAATGAACTAGCTCACATTATACAAAAAATAAGGGCATAAGAGGTAATGTGGTCTATTGTCCTTGGAATTCACTGATTATATTGGAATGTACCCATACTACTTAGTGAAGGCTTTCCAACACCAATGCCAATATTATGTAGATTTTTGTTGCTACTACAATGCTACTACTACAACAATTGCTGCTGCTGCTGCTGCTACTACTACGACAACGATGACGACTACTACTACTACTACTACTACTACTACTATTGCTCCATCTTCATTAAAGTTCCTCAAAAGTCTCATTTCCAAGGTGTTCTGAAAGGGCATGAGACTTCTATATAGCTTTCTTTACATTGATAATCATGAGGAGGCTTATATCATTCAGCTGACTACTATTTTGAATTCTTGTTGTCTTCTTGTCTATATGAATTGTGACCAAAAAGCCTAGTGAATAGCCTTTCTGAGAAATAGGAAATTGGGAATATGTGATATTAATTCTGCAATTTCTTAGGCTCATAGAATTGCAGTCATCCATGAAATATAACCTGAACAATGAAATGAACAGTCACCCAAGTAGGAGCCTGCCATGAGATGATTGGGAGATGACAGCATAGGCGTTCCAATGTGATATGGCTGGTAGCAAGAAGGCCTTGATATGCTCAATGAATTGACAAAAAAAGATTTATGTGAAGCAAACCTCCAAAGGAAATGTTTGGGTTACCTGTGAGTTGACTAGGCATTATCTTAAACCTACTGACAGAAGAGTAGTAGGACTCCAGGAAGGAAAAGGAGAAAACGATAAAATCCATGGTCGTGTGTGGTGGGTGTAATGGTGCTCAGAATGAACACATTTCTCATAACTTTCATAAAGGTGCCGTAAGTAACACCAAAAATAGGAGTTCCTACATAGGGGAGAGTAGAAAAAGAACACTGCTACTTGTATAAGGTTTCTGGATTAAACTGTTTAAAACAGATCCATATATAAGCCTGGAGTGGAAAATGTGCTAAGTCAATTGTGACTCTTCCAATATGCTCCACCAGGAAGATCTTCAGCAGGCCCAGTAAATATCATTTTTAGCAAGAATGTGTCTATTTCTGGTCAAATGAATGGATCTTAGTCTCTGTGCAGTGGACAATGAAATGACCATTAGTAACAGCAACTGGAATGAGGGTTGTCCTCTTCTTTTTCAACTTTATTATCTGGAGATTTATTTTACAAAAGGTCTCATTTTCCCTTAATGCTGTGTGGCAATTCTACATAATCATAAAGAGCTGAGCAAGAACTTCTAGAAAAGAGGAAAAGCTACATGGTTTTGACAAAGTAGCTTCAGGGAAATGACAGTAATGAAGGAAGTGAAATTCCTGCAATAGGCAACCAATTTACCCTTCAATGAGTGACAAAATAATCTTCTTTAATCTTGACTCTAGTATTCCAACTCCCGGTCCTTCTGAACTAAATTGCCATGAATAGACTGACAACCACAAGAAGAGTGGCAGCAGCTCTCCAACCTCAAAAATACCACTCCTGTTTTCAACCCAGGCCTCATTGCTATCATTCAGTACAGCAACTACTGTAGGGAAGGGGTCAGCCATTCTGACCAAATGCCAAACAACTGCCCCATTCCACGTAGGAAAACCACCTTAGCTGAAATATCAAGGAACCATGAGGGAGAAATAAAAGACAGCATGTGCCAGCTAAATCAAACCCCTTCCCCACTACCAGCACTTAGACCATCATTTCCCTTACACCTGGAGGAAAATAACCTAGTGCCCTGAACTCATGAGCTTTAGTTACTTCCAAACTATGACACACAAAGCAGACAGGACAGCCTGGCTAAAGAATCAAGGCATCCCGAGGGACAGACAGGAGGCAGCACGTGTCAGGCAATTTAAACCAACTCCCTCACTTAGTCCATAATCTCACCTCAGATTATCATGGAAATAAACCAGAGCCTTGGGCCTAACAGGGTTGGGAATAGTATTGCTGTCAGCCCTGTGCCCTCAACCATCATCTTGGGAAGCAACCCTTGTAGAGGTGCACCCTCGTCACTGCTCCTGTAGGTGCTACAGCCTCAGCTACTGAAGACCCAGAAAAGATAGTTTTGTTGCTGTGTTAAATGTTTCAACATCAGGACCTGATGTGAATTTATCAGTGAAAATGGTGTTAAAGAATAAGTATTACCACATGATTTGCTGCTGCACCCTTAAAGATCATAGAACCATTAAATAAAATAAAAAATAAAAACAGTGAAATTGTGCATTGGCTAAAGGAGTGGGTTGGGAGGAGGGGAGAGAAAGAACATGAATCATGTAACCATGGAAAATTTTTTTAATTAATCAATTAAATAAAATTTTTAAAAGACCATAGAACCTTTACATCTGACTTGCAGTTGTAACCTTCCATGAGTGTTGTCTCCTCATTAGATGAGGAGTTGCTTAAGATCAGGATCTGTCTTATTTTTCAATTTACATCCCAAGTGCTTAGTACAGTACTTTGTACATAGCAAGCACTTACTTAATAAAATGCTTTACTCATTCATTCATTCATCCTACATTCTATTGCCAAAGCAATTTTACTTAAGTACATAACTGACTCAACCAACTCCAATGGCTTCCTACTGCCTCTAGGATAAAATTCTAACTCCTTTGTTTCTTTTAGAGCCCTACATGGCCTTACCTCAATTTCATTTCAGCCTCATTGTATATTTCTCCCCTTGTTACATTTTATGATCAAACTAAATTCTGGTCTTCTTCCTGTTTCTTATATACAATATTCTACTGGCCAGCCTCTATAGTAGGGATGCACTGCTTCCTTGCCTCTGTGTCATACAGTCTCTCTCTTCCTTTAAGATGTAACTTGGAGCACCATCTCCTACTTAATTTGTTTCCAGGTCTTTCCAACTACTAGAGTCTGCCCTTCCAACCTTCCTTTTATTAAAGTACTTTTTATATAGTTGTATTCATTGCCGTTGTTCAGTTATTTCAGTCATCTCTAACTCTTTGTAACTCTATTTGGGGTTTTCTTGGGGTGGTATATCATTTCCTGCTCCAATATTGATATTCATTAAAGTTATATTTATCACACATATGTATTTCGTATACATATGTAACATGCAATTGTTTTCTCCACTATTACAATGTAAGTGCATTGCCAATAGAATTTTTTTTCATTCTTTCTACTTGTATCTCTAGTACTTGTTTATATAATACCCTTTATAGAGTAGACATTAAATATTTGTTGACTGATGAATGATTGATTCCTAAAACATGTCTGTCTGTATCACTCCCTTCACAAGATAGCTGTGAATTGGCTCTCCACTGCTGCTGAATAATTGCCACTGGAGATTAAGTGTAAACTCTCCAAACTTGGCAATTGAAGTCCTTCACAAACTGGTTCTAGTTCACCTTTCTTAACTTGATATTAATCTCTTTCATATGTTCTACATTATTAATATAATCATTCTCTGCCTCTGTCTTAGTAAAGGCTCTCTTCCATATGTTATAAAAAGTGAGTAAATAATCTGAGTGGGTCAACGAGGCAATTTGGGTGTGAGGAAGTATAAAAAGGGATATTAGGTGATTTATAAGGTGATTGGAGGAGGAATGAAGGTATGGGAAGGTATATAGGAGATAAAGGAAATGGAGTATGTAGGAGAGGGCAGCTCAAACAGGTTTATTCCTAGAGGCTTGAGACAGAGAACACAGGGAGGAAATTAGGGCCAGTAAGAAATGTTTAGGTTTTTGCTGGTGGGTTTCTCTTGTTAGTTTCTAATGTCTCTTGAGGGAGGAGTCGAAAGGGCCCCTCACTATCAGTCAAACTGATGGCTGTAAGAAGTCTCAGGTAGGTATTTCCTGCCAAGATGGATGCCCCCAGTTCTCTCAAGAAATAAAAGAAAATGATTCCTTCCCTCTTTAGCCCTTGCCACAATTTTCAATACAATGATTCACCAGATGCTTTGAATACGTAACAAGGGGATTTATTAATACCAGGGTCAGTCAGAAGGGGAGAAGGGTTTAGGGTTTTCTAACTGCTGCTAGGGAAAGGGGTGATGGTGGGAGAAGGGTCGCAGGAGAGGTTTAGACTGAGAGAGCTTGCTCTCCCAGTTGGGAGATTTGACTGCCTTTTAAATAAAGTCCTTTTCAAATCACTAAAACTAGTTGTAACTTATTTGAGGATACTCTACTTTTCTATAGAAACTAAACCCACAATGTTCAATCACCAAGCCCTCCCTTCCACCCAAGGCCCAAAGGAAATTCAGGGGAAGGGAAGGGAATGTAGATGGAGAGATCAGGGAGAGGTCCTGAGAAATGAGATAGGTTTAAATTTCCCCAAGTCAAGATAAGCATAGGCCAAAGCGGAAGCAAAGCCAAGCCAAAAGGCTACAGCTAACAGGTTAAGCCAAAGCAAAAGCCTCCAGCCACAGCAAAAGCCAGAAGGCAAAAGCCCCATCAGTTGGCACTTCACTTCTGTTTATAGTTTCAAGTTCCAACTGACTTTCTGAAGATTCTAAGATGTTTAACTGACTTTTTGTGACTGTTAGAAATTATAGAAAGAAAATGTTTCTGTTAGCCACCTTGCATTACACATATACATAATTCTCTTCTTTCTTATCCAAATCTCAGAGAATTTCTAGATTCCCTCAAGGTTCATGTTAAATGATTTCTCCTATGAAAAATATTTTCTGAACTTCCAGATTGTTTGTACCTTCTCACACTTCAGATATATGTGTGTATGCATATACATACGCATAGACATATGTATGCATATGTATATATATATATATATATATATATATATATATATATATAGAGAGAGAGAGAGAGAGAGAGAGAGAGAGAGAGAGAGAGAGAGAGAGAGATTTGACACTGTCCTTTCTCTCTGAACAATGTAAGGTCCTCAAAGGCAGAGACCACTTCTCATTTTTCTTCGTACTTCATCTACACAACATAATGCTCTGTATGGAATATTATTTAGTCAATCTTGTCAAATTAGACTGAATTGATCAGAAATAATGGGAAACAAGACAATTGTAACAGGGGAGACTGGATGATAAGGACTGAATCTGGAAAGTATGAGTGCTCTGTGTGCTAACCACCCACATTACGGCTTTGAGGATTCTGCTTCTTTATGTTTATAATTACAAATAATGGAGAGTTCCTGTGACTGATTCAGAGAAAAGGCAAATATTCTGTGACTGTTGCTTATCTGCTGACTGTGTGGTGAAGAAGTCTTTTAATTAGCCACTCACCTAGAAATGAACAGCCAAGACGGAAGGTAAAGGTTTTAAAAAATAAAATAAAATAAAATTGCAAACAAATGAATGACAATCATAGAACTCTAGTTTATCTTAGAGCTTGAAACTTGACTTCTGTTTTCTAAGAATTTTCAAACCCTTCTAAAATGTAAAGAGGATCAAAGAAAGTCAGAAATTAGAGCAAGAAAGCTAAAGGAATAAGTAAATCAGAAGTTAGTTCAAAATATAAAATAGTAAAGGAGAAAAAAAACTTCCAATATACCTCTGTCAATCTTAAGCAACAGATGATAAAGCATAAGAAAAATAGAAGAGAGAGAAGCAATAATTCAGAGGAGGCAATGTCTAAGAAGTGAGAAAACAATAAGAACTCATTTATTCAAGATGTCTATACCTAAATGTACAAAAGTTGAATAACAATTATAGACTAGGACTCCTACCAAATGGAGATGAATTTTATAACACCAATTTTCATCACTAATATTTAATAGCATTGGAATATGACAAGAATATGGCTGTCAATTTATTTAACTCATTCAAAAAGAATATATAAGATAAAAAGAATGAGACTAAGAAGCTATGTCTATATTTAGAAAATGAACATTTCAATGGGATGACATTGTCAAATTTATATGAAGAATAGTGAGTTCATATAAACTTAGAGGAAGGTTGTTAGCAACATGCCCCAAGAATCTGTCCTTGACTGCAAGGTGCTCTACATTTCTACAAACGACTTGTAAGAAAGGGTCAACAGTGTAATATAACAGCCACATAAGCTTATGCTATGCAGCATTTATAACGGTATAGGTCCCAGGACTAGGTAATTGATAATATCTCCAACAGCAATCATACCGTTTTTAGACTACTTCTGGAGAATCATGTTCAGTTCAGGGCACTACATTTTAGGAATGTAAAGTTGGAAGACCTTATACCCCCTGAAACTACATTAACCAAACTCCCTTTTGCCATACCCATAATTGCTTAAGCTTTGCATATTGTATGTGAGTTTTCCCAGGCTGTATTTAATTTGGGTTTGCATGGTCACACCTTCTTCTTGGCACAGGAAGTATGTGGTGAGCAGTGCTGGGGAGGTAGCGGTTTATGGCCACATAGGGTGAGTAGGTACTGTTTCCCTGCATTTTTCTAGCTTTCTAATTTTATATTAATAAATCCTTATAAATATTATACTTTGGAGGCATTGAATATTAATTTTAGAACTTACAGTTGGCAACACGGAGGGACTTTCAGAATCTAGCCTCAGACCCCCTGTGGAACTAGTTCCCAGCCGGGGCTTCCCAGCCTCTCCCTGCCTCCGCCCTGAGGCCAAAATTTCTGCTGATTTTAAACCTTTGCAGGGGAGCCCAGCAGCCTCCCGCCTCTTCTCCAATCTGTGCCTTTCCCTCCCAGTGTCTCCCACGTGCCCTTCCCAACCCCTCGACCCTTGTGCTGGACTCCCGCCACCCCAGCAGCAGCCAGAGGAGGGGAGGAACCCGGCTGTGGCCCCGGCTGGTTTAATAGCACCTGCTGCCTTCAGCCAGCTTCCACAGCCTCAGTGGTTGCCTCCTGACACCTCAGCTGCAGCCAGAGTAGCCACTGCTGCCCGGCACTGTGCTTAAGCCATGTCCCTCGCCTCCTTACGCTGCCTCCGCAGCCCCAGCCGCCTCAGAGGAAGGGCAGGGACTAACTGGGTCTAAGAGGCTCCAGCTGACTTTACTTCTGTTAAATTGTCTAGCTGGCCTGGCTTCTGCTGCAGTGACTGTCTCTACAGCCGCTGCTTCTGTGTAATTGGTAAGCTTTAAAAGACTTTAAAGACTTAAAAGACTCCCTCTCTCAGTCCCAGACCCAGGGCTCTCTGACCTCCGTTGGCTCTTTGCCTTGGTGTGGGAAGGTCCTGACTTTTTTCACCCACTCCAGCCTGCGTCCTAGCTCCCTCCCTGCCCCAACTTGGGTTTCAGAATCCAGGGTAATTGCTTCAACTCCCAGTTTTTGACTGCGAAGGCTTTTAGAGCAAATCTGCCCTCTATTGTAGCCATGTCCTCCATTTTGGCTTCTGGCAAACATAATCACGCCCCTTGCTCCCACCCCCTACCCTAACCACGCCCCTTACCCTTCCCTGTTGTAGTGTGGTCACTTAGCCACAAGAGGTCAGTAAAGAGCACTCAAAATTTTTTTCCTCTTTTTTTCTTTCCCTTTCTCCAGCTGAGGCATAGTGGGTGTTTTTTCCGCCACCAGAGGGCAGCAAAACCGAATAACTAAATAAAAAAATAAAGGCATTTTAAAAATTAAATAATAATAATTTAAAAATAATGAATAATGATAAATTATATATTATAAGCAAGTTATAATATATATTATTATATAATATAAATAAATTATGAATAATTTTTTGCAAATAAAATCTAGCAAAATCATATAACATTACATAAAATAAAACATTATAATTTATCCTTTAGCCTACTCCTACCCTAAATAAATAAATACATCAAAATAAATAAATAGATAAAAAAAATCAATATATACATTGAAACTTATTCTCTTTTCCACTTCCCTTTAATCTACCCTTATGATCACAATGCTCAGCAGTATAAATGCTGCTCTACAAGAAACCCTTGTGTTTTCTGCCCAATTGGGAACTTACAGAGTTCTGG
>NC_058132.1:210898693-210933064 GCF_016433145.1 Gracilinanus agilis | reverse complement strand
GAAGGGGAAAGTAGGAGCATGAAACATGTAACCATGTTAAAAATGATTATTAATAAATGTTAAAAAATTAAAAAAAAAAAGATATAGAAACTCTATTCCAGGCTTTCCTAACAGAACATCAGAGGAATAGAATTATCTCTCATGTTAACAAAGCCCGAGGATGCAGTGCAGTACACTGGCTATCTAAAGATCCTCAATAGCAGTATAACAAGCCCAAAGAATATGCAGATTTGTCTTGCTAGGGATGCCATTCTCAAAGCAATGAGAGCATGGGCCGAGAAACCACATGCCTGGACCAAATTTAAACGCATTATACAATCTGACAATGAGACTCCCTCCCAATTCATGAACAGGTTCATTGAGCTGGGAGATAGATACATGGAACTTGACATTTCAGGTAAAAAGGATATAAGGCAAATAAGGGAACAATTTGTCAATAACTCTCATAGAGAGGTCCAAGATTACTTTAAAACAAATTGCCCTAAATGGCCTGAACTGGACCTTGATAAATTAAGGAGAACTGCAGTTTATGTCTCTAACAGCCATAAAGAAAAACAGGAAGAGAATAATAGTTTACTGGATGTGTTTCAAAAGAAACTAGACTCTTTAAGTGATAAATTTGAAAAACAACTAAAAGAGCATGATACTCAACCAATGGCAATTGCCCCTCTCCAAGAATCTAACTATCAGTCCCTTATACTCCACTTCTGTGCAAAAAGGGGTCACATAATGATGAACTGTAGGAATTAGAAACAAGGAATTAAAAATAATCACTCCAGAAATTATAACTTTAGAAATAATAACAATTATAAAAATAATAACAATTATGGAAATGATTACAATAATGATTTTAGGAATCACAACTTTATGACTCATAATGAATCTAGGAATATGGATCAGGCAATTGATAACTCATACCAAATGATTCTGGAGCTGTATATCTTGAGTGGAGCTTGTCCCAAACCACCCAAAGCACCCTTGAGGGTGCTACTTCCCCTGAAGAAGGAGCCCAAGGAACTACCCAAAGATTATGAAGGTGAAAGTTTGAAGAACAGGAATCAAAGGATACAACCTTTGATTTTCCAGACCCTGATGCCTTACTACCTGTTGTCCTCATCCACTGCCTCCCCTTATTCTGATGAACCCCATGTAACATTAAAAGTTGGTAACAGGGGGCAGCTGGGTAGCTCAGTGGATTGAGAGCCAGGCCTAGAGACGGGAGGTCCTAGGTTCAAATCTTACCTCAGACACTTCCCAGCTGTATGACCCTGGGCAAGTCACTTGACCCCCATTGCCTACCCTTACCACTCTTCTGCCTTGGAGCCAAAGACAGAAGGTAAGGGTTTAAAAAAAAAAAAAAAGGTTGGTAACACCTATTATGACTCTCTTTTGGACACTGGAGCTTCCAGGTCTGTATTGAAGAGTACACCTGACCCATATTCCAATTCCATAGAATCAATAAATTTAGTGGGGGACATTAGGGAAACCCCAAAAGATTCCAAAGCTTTCCCCTAGAATGGTATCTGTAGAATCCCTGAATGTGGAGCACTCTTTCCTCTTGGTGCCAGGCTCTCCTACAAATTTGCTGGGGAGAGGTTTCTTTATTCAAGCTTAGAGCCACAATAACTTGCTCTCCAGATGGCTCCATGTCACTGGAATTGCTTGAGGAATCCTTAACTTTGCTCCCTGTGCTTCTTTCAGATAGTCATGAGATGAAGGACTTTCCCACTTTTGAAATACGAAAAGATATACCTGAGTCATTCTGGGCCACATCATATTCTGATGTTGGCCTACTTAAATCAGTGGTCCCTGTCCAAATCAAAATGAAATCTAGCCCACCTCCTTCCATTCCTCAGTATCCTCTCTCAAAGGAGGCAATAGAGGGCATTACCCCAGTGGTAAATTCACTAATTGAGTCATATTTGCATCATAATTGCATCATAATTCCCTGTAAATCTAAATATAATACACCAATCCTGCCTGTTAAAAAGCCAAAATTGGGACCCAATTGCAGGCATCTCTATCAATTTGTCCAGGACTTGAGGGCCATGAACAATCACATCATAAAGAGACACCCTGTAGTTTCCAACATAAATACTATAATTTCTTCTAGTCCTAGCACAGCTACATACTTTACAGTAGTAGACATGCTCAGCCTTCTTTTCCATACCTATACATAAGGATTCCAGGCATATCTTTGCTTTCACCTGGAAAGGTTCTTAATGGACATGGGCTCGTTTGCCTCAAGGGTACATTGACAGCCCTATATTGTTCACACAATTCTTAACTGCTGATACTGATGCCATTAAATTTAAATACAGCTATTTAATCCAATATATAGATGACTTGCTCTTAGCCTCACCACATGCTGAGATTTGCCAAGAGGATAGCAAACATCTCCTTTTGGAGCTGCATAAGAGACGTCACGAGGTCTCCAAAGATAAAGTTCAGGGGTGTCTCCCCAAATTGCAACATTTAGGTTTTATTTTAACTGCTGGTTCCTGTTTAATTTCTCTAAAACGTATTGAAAACATCCAAAATTTAAGTGCTCCTACCACTAAAAAGTAGTTGAGGGCGATTCTTGGACCAACAGGTTTTTGTCAGCAGTGGATCCTTTGCTATGGGGAAATCACTAAGCCCCTTGTATCACTCACAAAAAAACATGGTAACTGGACCACTTAAGTTGGAAAAGGAACACTGAAAAGCTCTTTCAAATTTAAAACATGCTATCCTGTCTGTCCCTGATCTAGGCATCCCAAATTATGAAAAACGGTTTACTTTATATGTTCATGAAAGGAAAGGGGTAGCTTCAGGTGTTCTAACTCAACTTTTGGGACCTGATCAATGCCCAGTAGCCTATGATTCATCCCAGCTGGACCCAGTAGCTGCAGGAACACCACTATGCCTTAGAGGAGTTGCTGCCACAGCTTTATTAGCAACTAAATCTGCTGATCTGGTACTAGGATGTCCTCTGATATAATGTGCCCTCATGAAGTCAAGACATTGTTATTAAGACTTAAAACTCAGGCTTTAGTGATCAAAGGATTACAAGATATGAGATAACCCTATTGAATAATTAACATATCACATTAAAACTCTGTGGAGTTCTTAATCCTGCAACCTTGCTCCCAGATTTGCCAACTTCTGGTGAACCTTTATGTGATTGTACATCTTTAGTGTCCACTACTGATAAACCTCATAATGATTTACTGACACCCATTTGGATAATTTGGATTTAATATTATTTATAGATGGTTCTTCTTTTATGAGAGATGGTGTACATTATACAGGAGCTGCGGTAGTTACAGAATTGGATACTCTATGGTCAGCTTCCTTACCCTCACATTTAAGTGCACAAGATGCAGAACTCACAGCTTTGAAACAGGCCTGTATCATTGCATAGAATAAAAGGGTCACAATTTACAAAGACTCCCCTTATGCATTTGGCATATGTCATGCCATCGGCATGTTATGGCTTCCAAGGGGATTCTTAGCATCAGCTGGAAAATGTATTGCCAATGCAAACCTTATTACTGAACTTCTTTCTGCCATCCAGCTCCCCAAAGCCAGAGCTATTGTTCACTGCTCTGCACACATAGGTGGCACTGACCCTGTCCCCAGGGGAAACGATCGAGCAGATGTTGCAGCCAAACTAGCAGCCTTAGAAGGATCTGAGTTAATTATGCTACTAACAATTACTTATGATTTGGATCTATCCCTTTCCTGTGACTCTTAATATATATTAAGACATAGGACTTGCTTGTACTGCACTCTATATCAAGTAATCAGCATTGAATTTTCTGGCTCCATTCTCTGAAAGTAAAGAAAAGGATTGAACTGGGAGATGTTATTTCCCATTTCTTTTGAGATCTAGTTTCTTTTTCTATTTCTTTCATGATGTGACAACTTACTGTAGTCCAGGCTACTAAGTTGGGTTAGTGAGTGATTGTTGTTGCGAACTTATGGAACATGGATTGCTACAATAACCTGTTGTGATTTGTGATTTTAATTTTTTTCTTTCCTAGAATTTTTCTTTCTTCTTATTTTTAATATCCTATATTTCTCTCAGAGGTTATTTTTTCCTTTTTATTTTTCTTTGGACTCTTTGATGTTTTAATAATTGATTCATATACCTTATGCCTTGACCATGTATTCCTTTGTGATTCCCATGTGTATCCCTGTATCCTCTTCAGGGGGAATGTAAAGTTATTCTCCTCAGGGGGGATTATGCTATTGCTGTGAATTTAGACTTGAATTTGACCCTAATTTAGAACAGAAGGCTACCTCCCAGAATCCAGAAGTCTCCATGAAGATGCCTGCAGAGACCATACATTGCACCAGAAGATCCAGAGTGAACTTTGAGACATGGCAAATTTGAACTTTGGGGGGGGGGGAGGGGTTGAATGTATTTATTTTGAATGGACACTTTTATGCCAGAAAGGGGACTGCCCCCTAAATGTTTTTTGTCCATGCTCTAAACATTGGTTTTGTGCTTTCTCCCTTTTATTTCCCTTTTATTTCCAAATTATTGTAAATTTTAATTTGATTATGTTTTCGTGATCCACTGGGGAGACTGGTCTCCAAAAGGATCACAGGGGGGGAATGTAAAGTTGGAAGACATTATAACCCTTGAAACTACATTACCCAAACTCCGTTTCAACATACCCATAATTCCTTAACCTTTGCTTATTGTATGTGAGGTTTTGCGGACTGTATTTAATTTGGGTTTGCATGGTCATGCCTTCTTCTTGGCATGGGAAGTGTGTGGTGAGAGGTGCTGGGGAGGTAGCAGCTTGCGGCAACATGGGTTGAGTAGGTACTGTTTCCCCGCATTTCTCTAGTTTTCTAATTTTATGTTAATAAATCCTTATAAATATCATACTTTGGAGGCATTGAATATTAATTTTAGTACTTACAGGAAGGACATGGATAAGGTCAAGTAGACCCAAAGAAAGGCAACCAGAATATTGAAGAACCTTAAATCTATACTATACAATAATCTATTGAAGGAACTCGAGATATTTAGCCTGAATAATATTAAATTTCATGTGAATAAGATAACTGGTCTTCAATTATTTGAAAAAAGGCTAGTACCTGGAAGAGAGATTATAATTGATTCAATTAGTTATAGTGGGCAGAACTAAGAAAAGTGGCTAGAAGTAGCAAAAAAAGAGAAACTTAGGCTTGATAGAAATTCTAACATTTAGAATTATCAAAAACTATACTGAGATTCCTCTGAATGAATTGTTTCCCTTTCAATGTAAGTCTTTAAGCAAGGAGTAGATAGCCACTTATTAGGTATGGTGAGGAAAATATTCTTGATAAGTTTGGGATAACTAGATGACATCTTAGATTCTAACTGTATTATCACTTGACCCTGTAATAGCTAAAAATTAAAAAAAAAGAAACCTTACATGAAAAAGATCTGGATATTTAAAAAAAAAACTGAAAATAAAGGCATAAGAATTGTATGGCTGGACAGCCAAAACAAAATAATTCAACCCTATAAGAAGCATAATGTTTGGAACAAGGTAAATTACAGTCCCTGTAGTATTGTGTTCCATTCTAGGCACGATTTATTTTTTCATGGAACCTGAGAGCAACTATTTCACCCAAGTAGTAATGATAGAATAGAAGAAAGCCTCTAGATATAATATGACAAGCTTTTTAAAGTTCCAGAGAGAAGATTTCAAAAAACTAAGATGAAGCAAAACACTACTGCCTAAAATTATACAGGAAAAATGAGTAGAGATATAGATCTTGCTGATTACATAGTAATACATCCAACAATGATTCCTATAAAGAAAAAAGGGGCAGGGGAATTTTAAAGAGAAATAATTTGAGGCTAAAAATTCAAATGTAGGGTATTTACTGAACTCAAAGAATTACTTCCCCAATATCAAGTTTTCTGGGATTCATGAAGGGGATAGGAGAAGGATTTGGAAATCAAAGAATGATGACATACTTCCACTGGGATAAAAAATTCGGTGTCCCATTCCACAATCCCATTCTATTCTACATCAAATAACTTTAAAAATGTAGTTAAAATTATAGTTTATTCCCCCAAAGCATCTGATTATTTCTCTTCCAAATGTGGATTGCCTATAATCAGTGTCAGAGTCAGACATTGAACCCATGCCTGCCGGACTCTGAGACTAACTATCCACTATACTATGCTATCTCTATACCTTTATAATTTTAGAATTAACCCTGATTGGTTACACCTTATCTTTAAAAGTCTATTTTTTAAAGCATTTTAGCCAAAGAAATAAAGAATCCTTGGACCTAAAGTATATACAGGATCCACTAAATATATAAAATCTATCATAGAATAGCAACACAAGATATCAAGCCCTCTGCTGAATTTGGAAAAGCAAGTTACCATGACAACAGAAGTGCCTATTCTCTAAACTTGGACTGGGCATGTGCAAAAAGGTGCCAATATATTCAAAAGAGAATATAATGGGAGTAAACGACAGAGGCAAGGCACCCTATTTTTTATTTGTCTATTATTGGGATGGGGATCAACTCCTTTTCCATTATGAAATTTGAACAAGTATAGGGTGTACCTCTCAGAATTTTAAGTCCTTTATTTCTGGAAGAGATAGGGATTGTTATCAATGTTGTATATGGTGAATCTATTGAATTTAAATGAGATCTAGATCTATATGAGCCAGTAAAGCACTAAGTCTAGGTTCCTCTGTGGTTTTCCTGACACTGTAAAGTTGTGACAGAGTGAAAGGAGGGAGCAGTAGTAGGTATTTTAACATTGCTATTGTTGTTGAATTCAATTTAACAGACATTTATCAAGCACCTTCCACATGCAAGATATAGTGCTAGTTATTGATAATACAAAGACATAAATATAACAATCTTTGCCCTTGAGGAGATTATATATTGATTACATATATATGTATATTATATAAGGAGAGATACCACATGTACACATTTAAGTAAATACTATATAGAAACAAAATTAGTGACAGGGAGAAGAAGAGGAAGGGAGAGAGAGAGAGAGACAGAGAGAGAGACAGAGAGAGAGACAGAGAGCGAGAGCGAGAGCGAGAGCGAGAGCGAGAGAGAGAGAGAGAGAGAGAGAGAGAGAGAGAGAGAGAGAGAGACAGAGGAGAAACATGCAGGCTTCATTAATAACAGCTTTGTGGAGGAGACTGTACTTGGACTGTACTTTGTAGGAAAGGAGGAATTGTAGAAGGTAGAAGTAAAGAAGGAAGGAATATATAACAGACCAGCAATTATGGCATGGAGTTAACAGTGGGGAAATCACAAAAGTGATCCCTTCGTCATCAAGTTTCTCATCAGCACTCTGTCTGAATTCTTCCTTTGCTCTTAACATCACCTTAATATCACTAAGGCTATCAGGAAATATCCTGTGTAAGTGAAGGTACCTAAGTCATACTTCAAATGAAGTAGGGTTTCTACAAGATAGAAGTGAGGAAGGAGTACATTCCAGACATTAAACATTAAAGACTTGGAGGTGGAGGTGAGGATAGAATTTCAAGTATGAGGAACAATTAGGAGGCCATTGAAAATAGAACAGACATGTGCTTCTGGGTTAAGATGGCAGCAGAGTAAAAGCGGCATGTTTAACATCTCCTAATCCACACAGATAGGACTCCTCAAGAGGACATAAAAACCAAATCCAGATGAATGAAGGGACCCACAACAGGGCACAACATTGAAAGTATTTGGGATCTGGGCATTTCCGTACTATAAGGGGGTGGAATAGCTCTCACTAAAACGTGAGCTGAGCAACACACACACACACACACACACACACACACACACACACACACACACACCACCTAGAGTGCCAATGCCAGCACACAAGAGTTAGAGCAAGTTTGTGGCATTCATTAAGTTCTTGGCAGCTACCTGGGATGACCAGGGCCTGCTCCTGAGAGCAGCAAGACTTAAAACCCCAAGAGGCTAAAGAACTCAGACTTTGAACACAGATCTTGAGTACAGGCACGGACTTTGAGCTCAGGCACGGACTTGGACCTTGAGCACAGGCACGGACCTTGGGTGGAGACCTAGTGAGGAGGGCTGAATGACTGTGGAAGCAGCGCCCTGAGACTGTTAAAGGAGTCTTGGGCAGAGGAGCAAGCAAGGGGACCACCAGGAGGCTTAACCCTGAGAAAAGCTAGACTTGAGACCTCAGAAGCCTATAGAGCACAGACCGAACATAGGCAGGAGGACAAAGCTGAGAGGGCGCACAGCACTGTGACTCAGGTGAAACTGCTCCACAGTTCGATAGGCAGTGAGCCTGTCTGCCTCATCCAGACTTCCGACTGAGAAAGAAATAATAATAATGGCAAGCCATGAACAAGAACCTCCAAAGAGAAAGATCAAGAAGAAATCTTTAACACTAGACAACTTTTACACAAAAAAAAATCCAGACAACAGAGCAAATAGCTAAGGAGAACAAACAAGTAATTGCATCCAAACCTTCCCCCAAAAAATGAAAATTGGTCACAAGCTCTTGAAGAGTTCAAATCTGAGATCATAAGGAAGATAGAAGAGATTTGGCAGGAGAAATGCAAAATAGCTCAAAAGGAAATTAACAGGTTAAAAGACAGAAACTCCCAACTGGAGAAAAATGCCCAAAAATCAAACAAAATGATGAGCAAATTAGAGGAAACCATGAAAAACAGAATAGACCAAATTGAAAAGGAAAATCAAAAGATTATAGCAGAAAAGCAGTCTCTAAAGACCAGAATTAGGCAAGTAGAAGCCAATGATCTCACAAGACAGCAATAACAAATAAAGCGAAATCAAAAGACTGATAAAATAGAAGGAAACATGAAATGTCTCACTGAGAAATTGACAGATCAAGAAAACAGGTCTAGAAGAGACAATTTGAGAATCATTGGTCTTCCTGAAAAAATCAGAAATTAATAGAAATTTGGATTCCATACTACAAGAAATTATCCAAAAAAACTGCCCTAATGTTCTTTAACAAGAGGGCAAAATAGACATTGAAAGGATCCATAGATCACTTTCTACACTAAACCCTGAAAATACAACCCCTAGGGATATGAAAGCCAAATTCAAGAGCTTCCAAGTAAAAGAAAAAAATTTACAAGAAGCCAGAAAAAGACGATTCAGATATCAAGGAGCACCAATCAGGATCACATAGGATTTGGCAGCCTCCACACTAAAAGATCGCAAGACAGAGACAGTAATTACATCCTGATAAAATGCAGACTAGACAATGAGGAAATAACAGTACTCAACATGTATGCACCAAATGGTATAGCATCCAAATTGCTAAGGGAGAAACTGGCAAAGCTCAAGATGGATATAGATAGTAAAACTATGCTAGTGGGAGATCTAAATATTCCTCTTTCAGATCTAGATAAATCAAACAAAAAATAAATAAGAAAGAGATAAGAGAGGTGAATGAAATCCTAGAAAATTTAGGTTTAATAGATATGTGGAGAAAAATAAATAGGGACAAAAAGGAATACACCTTCTTTTCAGCTGCACACGGCACATTCACAAAGATTGACCATGTAATAGGGCATAGAAACATTGCAAGTAAATGCAAAGAGCAGAAATAAGAAATGTAACCTTTTTAGATCATAATGCAATAAAAATAATAATGAGTAAGGACACATGGACAGGCAAATCAAAAACTAATTGGAAATTAAATAATATGATTCCCTGAAAACAGTTAAAGAACAAATCATAGAAACAATCAATAATTTTATTGAAGAGAATGACAATGATGAGACATCCTACCAAATTCTGTGGGATGCAGGTAAGGCAGTACTCAGGGGGAAATTTATGTCTTTGAGTGCATGTATTAACAAATCAGAGAGGGCAAAGATCAATGAACTGGGCATGCAAATCAAAAAACTAGAAAGGGAACAAATTAAAAATCCCCAGGTAAAGACCAAATTAGAGATTATAAAAATTAAAGGATAAATCAATAAAATTGAAAGTAAAAGAATTACTGAATTAATAAATATGACTAGAAGCTGGTACTTTGAAAAAACAAACAAAATTGACAAAGTACTGGTCAATCACATTTAAAAAAGGAAAGAGGAAAACCAAATCATCACTATCAAAGATAAAATGGGAGACCTCACCTCTAATGAAGAGGAAATCAAGGCAATCATTAAAAACTATTTTGCCCAATTATATGGCAAAAAATATAGCAACTTAGGTGAGATGGATGAATATTTACATAAATATAAATTGCCTTGATCCATGGTTCCCAAACTTTTTTAGCCTAGCACCCCCTTTCCAGAAAAAAATTTTACTTAGCACTCCCTGTCACATACTATCACCACCCGCTTACAATTATTAACCCCCCCCCAAATGCACCCGTGGCCATCACTGCCCCCTGGATCGCTGCAGCACCCACCAGGGGGCAGTGGAGCACACTTTGGGAATCACTGGCCAGATTAACAGTAGAAGAAATAGAATACTTAAATAATCCCATATCAGAAAAAGAAATTGAAGAAGCCATCAAAGAACTCCCTAAGAAAAAATCCCTAGGACCAGATGGATTCACAAATGAATTCTATCCAACCTTCAAAGAATAACTAATTCCAATTCTATACAAACTATTTGACATAATAAGCAAAGGGATTCTACCAAATTCCTTTTATGGCACAAATATGGTACCGATCCCAAAACCAGGTAGATCAAAAACAGAGAAAGAAATCTACAGACCAATCTCCTTGATGAACATAGATGCAAAAATCTTAAACAGAATACTAGCAAAAAGACTCCAGCAAGAGATCACGAGAGTTATTCATTATGATGAGGTGGGATTTATACCAGGAATGCAAGGGTAGTTCAACATAAGGAAAACCATCCACATAAATGACCATATCAACAAGCAAACCAACAAAAACCACATGATTATCTCAATAGATCCTGAAAAAGCCTTTGACAAAATACAACATCCATTCCTATTGAAAACATTAGAAAGTATAGGAATAGAAGGACCTTTCCTAAAAATAAAAAACAGTATATATCTTAAACCATCAACAAGCATCATTTGCAATGGGGATAAATTAGAAGCCTTCCCAATAAGATCAGGCGTGGAACAAGGATGCCCATTATCACCTCTATTATTTAACATTGTATTAGAAACACTAGCAGTAGCAATTAGAGAAGAAAAAGAAATGGAAGGTATCAAAATAGGCAATGAGGAGACTAAGTTATCACTCTTTGCAGATGATATGATGGTCTACTTAAAAAATCCTAGAGAATCAACTAAGAAGCTTGTAGAAATAATCAACAACTTTAGCAAAGTTGCAGGATACAAAATAAATGCACATAAATCATCAGCATTTCTATATATTTCCAACACATTAGAGCAGCAAGAGGTAGGAAGAGAAACACCGTTTAAAATCACCCTAGACAATATAAAATACTTAGGAATCTATGTACCAAAACAAACACAGCAATTATATGAAAACAACTACAAAACACTTTCCAAACAATTAAAACTAGATCTAAACAATTGGAAAAACATTGATTGCTCATGGGTAGGATGAGCTAACATAATAAAAATGACCATTCTACTCAAATTAATTTACCTATTTATTGCCACATCTATCAAACTACCAAAAAACCTTTTTACTGAATTAGAAAAAACTATAACAAAGTTCATTTTTGAAGGACAAATGATCAAGAATATCAAGGGAAATAATGAAAAAAAAAACATGAAGGAAGGTGACCTGGCAGTACCAGATATTAAACTATATTATAAAGCAGTGGTCATCAAAACGATATGGTACTGGCTAAGAGACAGAAGGGAGGATCAGCGGAGTAGACTTGAGGTAACTGACATCAGCAAGACTGTCTATGATAAACCCAAAGAGCCCAACTTTTGGGACAAAAATCCACTATTTGACAAAAACTGTTGGGAAAATTGGAAAACAATATGGGAGAGATTAGGTTTAGTTCAACATCTCACCCTACACCAAGATAAATTCAGAATGGGTGAATGACTTGAATATAAAGAAGGAAACTGTAAGTAAATTAGGTGAACACAGAATAGTATACTTGTCAGATATATCGGAAAGGGAAAATTTTAAAACCATGCAAGAGTTAGAAAAAATTACAAAATGTAAAATAAATAATTTTGATTATATTAAATTAAAAAGCCTTTGTACAAATAAAAACAATGCAACCAAAATGAGAAGGGAAACAACAAACTGGGAAAAAATCTTTATAACAAAAAACTCTGACAAAGGTCTAATTACTCAAATATACAAGAAGCTAAATCAACTGTATAAAAAAATCAAGCCATTCCCCAATTGATAAATGGATAAGGGACATGAATAGGCAATTTTCATATAAAAAAATCAAAACTGTCAATAAGCACATGAGAAAATGTTCTAAATCTCTAATAATTAGAGAAATGCAAATCAAAACAACTCTGAGGTACCACCTCACACCTAGCAAATTGGCTAAAATGATAGCAGGTGAGAGTAATAAATGTTGGAGGGATGTGGCAAAATTGGGACATTAATAATGCATTGCTGGTGGAGTTGTGAACTGATCCAACCATTCTGTATGGCAATTTGGAACTATGCCTAAAGAGCTCTAAAAGACTGCCTGCCCTTCAATCCAGCCACACCATTGCTGGGTTTGTACCCCAAAAAGATAATAGATAAACAGACTTGTACAAAAATATTTATAGCTGTACTTTTTGTGGTGGCAAGCAAAACTGGAAAACGAGGGTATGCCCTTCAATTGGAGAATGGCTGAACAAATTGTGGTATATGCTGGTGATGGAATACTATTGGGCTCAAAGGAATAATACTGGAGGAATTCCATGTGAACTGGAAATCCCTCCAGGAATTGATGCAGAGTGAAAGGAGCAGTGCCAGAAGAACATAGTACACAGAGACTGATACACTGTGGTAAAGTTCAATGTAATATATTTCTGTACTAGCAGCAATGCAATGACCCAGTACAATTCTGAAGCGTTTATGGAAAGAACGCTACCCACATTCAGAGGAAGAACTACAGAAGTGAAAACACAGAAGAAAAACAACTGCTTGAACACATGGGTTTATTAGGACATGATTGGGGATGTAGACTCGAAATGACCACACCAAGCAACTATCAATAATATGTAAATAAATCTTGATTGATGACACATGTTAAAACCAGTGGAAATGCATGTTGGCTATGGGTGAAGGGAAAAATAAAAACATGAATTGTGTAAAAAATAAATTTTAATAAATTTTTAAAAAAAGAAAATAGAACAGATAGTTCATAAAGGAGAACAATGTAAAACAAGAACAGAAAGAGACATAAAACCATATTGTTGAAGGTTTTAAAGGCCTAAGAACTTTGTATTTCATCCTAAAGGCAATAGGGAGCTACTGAAGATGTTTAGGGAAAAGTGTATTATCCAGACAGAGATGATACACTCAGATTGTAGACTGAGGCATCTTCTTCTTGTGCATGGCCAATGTGGGAATAAATGTTTGTAAGTGGGATTTTGTTTCTCTTTCTTCTTCATTTGGGTGTAAGAAAAAGTATATTTTTGTTCATTAAAAAAGAATAGTTAGGGCAGCTGGGTAGCTCAGTGGAGTGAGAGTCAGGCCTAGAGACAGGAGGTCCTAGGTTCAAACCCGGCCTCAGCCACTTCCCAGCTGTGTGACCCTGGGCAAGTCACTTGACCCCCATTGCCCACCCTTACCAATCTTCCACCTATGAGACAATACACCGAAGTACAAGGGTTTAAAAAAATTTTTTTAAATTAAAAAAATTAATAAAAAAAAAGAATAGTTAGTGGCAAAGACATACTTATGTTTCATATTTATGCATATATGTTGATGTATACCCATTTGATGGCTTTGTAGAGAATGACTCATATAGGAGAAACACCAAAAAAAGAGGCTATTAGAATAGCCTCGGTAAAAGGTAATAAGTACTTGAACTAGAGCTCAGGTTATGTGAGTGAAGAAAAGAGAATGAATGAAAAAGATGTTAGATATCATGGAGACAATACTGACAAAACTTGGCAATTGATTGGAAATCTTGGAGAGAGGGAGTATGAAAGGAAGGAAAGAGTCAGTGCTGACAGCAATGTTGTAAATCTGCGTGACATAAAGAAGAGTAATACTATCAAAGTAAAAAGTTTGGAAGAGGGAAGTACTTGAGCAAAAATATAGAATTCAATTTTGTATATGTAGAATTTGAGATTCTACTGCAATAACGACATGAAAACATCCATTGGACCATTGTTAATATGGTAATAGAACCCAGGAGAGAAGTTTAAGCCACATACATAGATTTGGGAGTCATATCTATAGAAATGATCATTAAATCTGTGGAAACTAATAAAATCACTAATGGAGAAAATGTAGATAGGACCCAGGATAGGATACTGAAGACTCCTCAAATCAAAATGGTTGAGAAGAAGATGCTTATAAAGAAAAAGAGACTGAGAAAGAACAGTAAGTGTGGTAGGAATGGAGTCAAGAGATGGATATCTTGGAAGAAACGAAAGAAAAATGTGTCCAAGAGGAGAGGGTGAGCTACAGAGTGAAAGGTGTAGAAAGGTCAAGTGGGAAAAGAAGTGAGAAAAGGGTATTGGATTTAGAAGTTAAGAGATCTTTGGGATTATCAGAGTTGTCTATTTCAGTCAAGGATTAGGATTGAGAAATAGATTTCAATGGATTAAAAACAGAGTGAAAAACCAAGAATAGAGGCAGTGAGTTTAAACTACAGTTTCTAGGAGTTTGACTGTTATGGAAGAAGACTTGAGAGGATAGTAGAATCATATGAAGATTTCTTTTTAAATTGATATTTTTCATTTTCATATCAATTTTATTTATATATATATATACAAAAAATTTTGCAAAACTAACCAACACATCAACCCAACAACATAGTATAACACATATCCATAATCCCCCATTTCTTTTTTTAATAAATTTTTCCTTTCTGTTTTAGAATCAATCCCATGTATTGGTTCTAAGGCAAAAGAGCAGTAAAGACTAGGTAATGGGTTTAAAGAGTCTTGCCCAGGGTCACATAGCTAGGAAGTGACTGAGCCCAGATTTGAAACCAGGACCTCCCATCCCTAGGCCTGGCTCCCAATCCACTAAGCCACCTAGTTGCCCCCTACTACCCCATTTCTACAAAGATGTAAGAAAGATGCAGTTTCTCATCTTTCCTTTGAGTCCAGATTTGATCATTTCTTCAGGTCTCAGATTTTATTTTATTGTTTTTGTGATTTTTTTTCTCTTTCTCTTTCTATTTTTGCATCATGTATGTCAAGGGGATAGATGTGCTATAGATGAAAGCCTGCTGGTAAGAATGGAAATCTTAGATTGTTTTTTATCTATTCACTACAGAGAGACTTTTCTTTATGGAGACATTACCCAGAATTGAAGGGTGACTTCAGTGGCAGGTTGTCTCTGTTTTGCACCACCCTTTGGTGATCTGATTCATTCAGAACCTTATTTAGGTAGGGAACAAACCTGGGGAAAACAGGTTGCATAACTTGTGAAAGATCTTTGCTGTTTTCTATTCTTTTACCCATCCTCCTCTTCTTCTTTCCTTTTGCTCTCCCTTCAATTGACAACTAATGCAATGGGTCAGGGGTATAGTCAGAAGAAGCCTTGCCTATTTGTTTAGGTACAGTAACTATTTGCTAGGGTGAGCAATAGATAAAGGGGAAGGGTACAACAAAGAAGGGATAAATTACAGAAAAATGGTAGAAAATGAATGAAGGTACATTTCTCCTTAAGGAAATCATGCTGATTTAATCAAATTTAAATCTATAGAATAGAGCATAATAATATTAATGGGTAGCATTTATATAGAACATCTATCTCACTGGATCCTTACAACAAACCTGGGGGGTTAAGTGCTATTAGTATACTCATTTTACAGATGAGGAAACTGAGGTAAAGAGATTTAATGACTTGCCCAGGGTCATAGAGTTAGTGTCTGAAGTAGGATTTGAAGTTAGGTCTTCCTCACTCCAGGCCAAGTGATCTATCCACCACTGCACCATCTAGCTGCTTACAACATAAGAAAGGAAGGAGACTAATGGTTTGAAATATTACTTATTACCTCAGATGTAGGTAGTTCCTCAATTTTCTTTGTCTAACTCTTTTTCTTTGTCATGAGGGAGAGTTCAATAAAGGAGATATTTTGGAAAATGTGATAAAAAAAAGCAATTTTTCACAAAAAAGGACCATATAATAGAGTTTGAAGAAGATCAGAAGGATAAACCTACTTACTTTACCTTGGTAATGAAGGATCATCTATGAATTTTGTATGTAGAAGGCCTAAAACCTTAATGAGCACCAATTAGACAAGCCACCTTCTTCTCCCTTAAGCTGAACATGCCTTACAGTTTTACTGCCAGTGTATAGGGATAAATATCAAATCATAGAAGTCAGAATGCATTTGCAGAACCCTCAGATTCACAACTGTAATTAGACCTGAGCATTTAGAGTCACAGGGAACTAGCATTTAAAAGGTACCACACTATGTAGTTCAGTGGAATGAGGGCCAGGCCTAGAGATAGGAGGTCCTGGGTTGAAATCTGGTCTCAAGACACTTCCTAGCTGTGTGAACCTAGGCAAGTCACTTAACCCCCGTTGCCTAACCCTTAATGCTCTTCTGCCTTGGAATCAATACCAAGTATTGATTCTAAGACAAAAAGTAAGGGTTTAAAAAATTTTTTTTGAATTTTTTAAATAAATAAAAGGCACTACACTTCTTCAGAAGCAGAGAAAAGGGCAGCATCTAAAGCAGGGAGAGCTAAAATACAAAATATAATATGTTATAATTCTTTACTATCCACCCCATTATATATAAATTTCCCTATGCTCAAACTCTGTACAATGACCATATGATATTCTAGTCTTTTCTCATAGACCCCACATACTAGATCACACCTTCCATGGATCCTTGTATAGCAGTTTCTCACCATCCTCAATTGAATTTATCTTTAAAATCTTAATGGAAGGCACCTTTCATACTGGTTACTCTCATTTCATTTAGTGCCCATTTCACAGTTTGCCACACTTGCTCGTTATATTTCTAATAAAAGTAACTCTCTTTATTGGTCAAAGATATGGCAGAAATAGGAACAGTGAAATCAAAAACCAATACCTCTTCCCTCAAGAGGTTAATTAAAGATTTTTTCCTTAACAAGCAATGGGTCAATTGGTTTTCTTTGGGGATCATAGCTCTAAGAAAATTAAAACAAATTTTAATTGATAGAATTGGGAATGACTTAATTGTGTTAAGTTTGGAGAACATCATCTACTGTTGCAAATGGGGTTTTGCTTCAAGTTAATAGGAGAGAGATGTCTTAGCAATAGCTCAGTCTTTCTGTTTGGAATGCTCACTTGGGCCTAGAGCCAGTTGGATCCTCTGAAATTGAGACTTTCAAATGACCAGGGAAAGAAGCCCAGGGAATTAAAGTATTGGTATAGGTAAGTGAATCGCATTCTTTCAACCCAAGTCTACTGTTGGTTTTTCAAAATCAGCACCTATAATCAATCCTGATCAAGATTTTCACAAAAGTTCAGTTGACTGATTATGTGGACCTCAGGCATAAAAACTAGGGAGGCAGAAGTCTATGAACCATGGGACCTTTGTGATTTTGAATACGCTGCTTAATCCCTTTATGACCCCATGTGCAATGAGTTTGAGCTAATTGATCCTGAAGAACCCTTCAGTTTTTAGGATTTTGTGCCTCTAAGATGTCAAATTCCAAGTCATCGGCTTTTTGAGGACATGATAAGATTTTTCCTTCTGGTCACTTGTGATCAGGATCAACCATATAATATTTATTCATTCATTCACTGAACCTCTATTATGACCCTACTCTGTTCTAGGGACTATTCTTGACACTAGATATATCAAAATTCCATCACTTATCCCTGAAGAAGCTTATATTCTACTGGGGAAAATGCACATAAATAAGTAAGTACAAAATAATAAAAGTAAATAAAATGTAATTTTCTTGGGTGGGGGAATACTAACATCTTGGAAGACCAAAAAAGTCTTGGGCAACCATGGTGCTTGTACTGAGCTCTGGAGGAAGCTAGAAATTCCAATAGGAATAGATAATGAAGGAAGGCATTCCAAGTTTGGGGAATAGATTGAACATCATGGAGATAAGCAATGAACTGTAATGGATGTAAAATAGCAAGCAAGTCAGCTTGGCTAAAACTCTGAATCTATGAGGAGGAACAATATGAAATCTCCTTGACTGGTAGACTAGGGCAAAACTATAAAAGGTTTTAAATATCTAATCAAAATAATTGTATTTTACCCAGGAAGAAAGGAAGGAATGTCTGAATGAACAAATGAAAGAATAGAGGAATCTGCATTGATTAAACATTTATTGTTTGCCAAGAACTGTACAAAGTATTAGAGATAAAAACTTAAAAGGGAAATACTACTAGATCATAAAGAGCCCATCTTTTAATTGGGGGAAAGAACATGTAATGATAACTACCATTTATATAGTGTTTTAAATGATGAAAAAAATATTTTGTGTATGTTATCCAATGTCAACTTTATGCAATAGGCATGATTATTGTCCTCATTAACAAATTAAGAAAATGAGACTGATAGAATTTAAATGGTTTACCTAGAGACACTCTGCAAGTATCTGAGGCAGGTTTCAAACTCAGGCCTCCCTGACTCTATGTCTGGAGCTTTATCTACTATGTCATCTAGTTGTTCATATAGGATAATTCAGCTCCAGGGCAGATGGAAAGACCTGGTGGCCCTTAGGGTACAGATAAAGGGCAGGTAGTAAGAGCTAGTGGTCTTCCATATAGCTATAATAGTCATTTATGATTTGCTGCTTAGTCAAGTGGGGTGTGCAATCACATCCTCCCATTTAGGCAGGGGAAAGATGTGCAACATCAGTGACCTATCCTGTGGTTTTTGAGAAAATAGGACTGGTCCTGAGGAACAGAGAATAGTACGAGGTCTAGGTCCCTTCACAGTGGGTTAGCAATGGAGGAAATGGTCAACATTCAACTTAGAGGGGGAATCTAGCACTTATGAGAAAATGGGTAACAGGGGCTGAAGAAAGAGAAAAGAAACACTCCTCACTGTGGTGTTTGGATAGGACTTCCAAAATCTATTAGAATTTCAGCATCAGGTAGGCAAGAGTATTTTAGATTCAATAGGGAATCAGAGATACTTTCTGATCTAGTTGGATCTTTGATTTAAAAATATTTTGACAGCCTGTGGATAATGGACCAATGGGACTGTAGACAAAATGTAGCTAATAACTCTTATGTTCCATTTAGCCCAAAGTTTCAAGAATTCTGTAAATCAAGATTTGATAGGGGGCAATTAGGTGATTCAGTGGATTGAGAGCCAGGTTAAGAAATGGGAAGTACTGGGTTCAAATGTGGCCTCAGACACTTCCTAGATGTGTGACCCTAGACAAGTCACCTAACCTCCATTGCCTAGCCCTCGTTGCTTTTCTGATTTAGAACCAATACACAGTATTGCGTCTAAGATTATAAAAAAAGACTTGATCAGGAATTTCATATTGAGAAAAACTTGGCTTTTCAATGTAGCTTCCTCCCATTTGGAAATATTTGATTCCAGTTGTTTGGTAAATCATATGTGCCTATATAGGTATCTATGGCAAAGAGATATAAATATCTCATATAAAGTAAAGTGGACTATACAAATGATGTATTGACTACTTTACTGCTTTTTTATCTAGCCATTTGGCATGAGTGAAGAAACTATGAGATCAGGAATCACACTTGTTTTCCAGTTCCAAGACTGACATCAAAGAGTGGTGTGGGACCTAGAAGATTTCATTTAACCACTTTGAGTATTAGTCTCCTCATCTATAAGATGAAGGACTAAACTAAATAAACTCTAAGGTTCCTCTCATCTCTAACATTCTGCAAACCAATTAGGTTCCAGGAACCCTCTACAATATCAGGCTCTGGGTGAGTTTTACAAGATGTTGGAGTCACTTGAAATAATGATGTAAAAAGCTAAGAGATTATAGGGTGGTAAAAACCTTGCCAACTGATAACTCAATTGGTTATATTCTTGGCTTAAAAAAGGGATGGAGAGTGTAGTCTCTGGATGTTTGTCAAGTCTAACAGGCAGACCTTTTCTCTAATCCCAAGGAAAACAAACAATCCTCACTCTACATGTTCTGAAAATATGAACCACAATGATATATGACAGAATTGTTAGAGGATCCAAGGAATTAAAGCATTTTGCCTATCTGGCTTCTTGGAGTATACACACTTAAGGTGTAAGGAGAGGAAGGATTGAAAGCTTGCTACAGTCCTTGGTTTCCTCAATTCCTTCTCAGCCTTCAGATGGTTCAAGTTATTTATTAAGTCCTCCCTTAGTTTCTGATGCTCTCTCTTGAGTATCCAGCTTAATTGTGACTTCCAAATTGTGACTTCCAGGGTTTTACTGCTATCCCCAGTTCTTTCTTTTAATAGTATTCCTTTTTCTCTAAAGGGTAATTACTTATCATTGAGTCATTGTCCCAGTACCTTTGCTGTTCATATAATATCCGTACTTTCTTTTCAGGGTTGACTTCCTCAAGATCTCTTTAGCTAGTAAGTTTCAAAATTAGATGAAAAGTCAGGGATCCTCATTCACAATCTAATGCTCTTTCCTTTATTTTTATGCCAATTAAACATTGTGATAAAGAGCTACCAAACACATGTTCTCACAAAATAAAAGTTAATAATAGTAAGAATAGCATAAAGCCTCTCACAGCTTACAAAGTATTTTTCTCACTACAATACTGTAAAGTAAGGAGTATAAATACTATGATCCCCATTTTATAGATGATAAAATTAAATCTCATATATTTAGTAAATGTCACAAGTATTAAGCAAATCTTGTCATGAACTAAAGACAGAGTAAGGACTCAAATCTAAGTGTTTTAATTTCAACTCTAGTTTTCCTTTCATTAAATCATACTAGGGATTCAATAAGGTTTTGGTGAATTAAATTTAATGGGTTACCAATTTTCAAGGAATTAAAATGTGATAAAAATATACTTAACGTAATGAGCACATTATTTAATATTCCTTCATTGGATCTAGAGTTGAAAGCCTTACTTTCTATATTTTTGTACATGAAGTAACCAATGTTCAATATACAAAAATTACTATTCTGTACTGGCCTTTTCTCTGTTTCTTGCATTACACACTATCTTTTCCATCTGACTACCTTTGTGCTGGCTATTCTTTATGCCTGGAATATGTTTTTTCCTTTCTTCTGGCTCATAGAATCCCTTAATTCCTTTAAGATTTTCTCTCCACTATGTCAAGATAATTTAGAAGACACTCTGGAACTCTGTGTCTCCAAGATTAAGTGATATCATTCTCATTGGTCTATGGATGTATATGAATATAATCATTTAATGAGATATATCCTTGGCTATATGTGTGTCATAAAAGTGGCCATGATATTTACTGAAATATTCCCAGCTAGGAAGTTGCACCATCTTTTCCAAGCAAATGTTAGCATTTCCTATTTATTATATTTCAGAGAATTCCTATTATCGGTATAGAGGCAGACATTCAATAAATATTTACAGATTTTTAGGATCTTAGAGCTGGAAGGAATCTAAGAAATCATATACTCTTACCACATATATGTATGATAATCTCCTAAATATCCCCTAATGTGGCTCCTGCTTAAATATTTCAAGTCATGAGGAACTCATAAAATTATAAGATTTGACCGTAGGAAGTCCTCTTCTGCTTCCTGAGGCCATCTAGTAAAACTCATACCAGAACAAGAGACCTATCTGCAATAAACTTGGTAAGAGGTAATCTAATCTTTCCTGAAAAACCATTAAATGTTTTTATCTATCTATCTATCTATCTATCTATCTATCTATCTATCTATCTATCTATCTATCTATCTATCTATCTATCTATCTGTCTGTCTATCTTTCTATCTCTAGTGAAGGGAATCCTACTACCTCACAAACTACCATTCCACTTTGGTATACCTCTAATTATCATGTACTTTTTGCACCACATGAAATCCTTTCAAATACTTAATGATAGCTACTTTATATCCTCTATCATTTTTTCTCTGGGTTAAGTGACCCATTTCCTTCAATTGAAGAAAATATGGCATAATACGTCATAAATTCAAGACTTTTCCCTGTTCTGGCTGTTCTTTCCTTGATGTACTCATAGCTTAAAAATGCCCTTTTACTCTATCTTGTATACCTCACATAAGGCCACAGTACTTCAGACAGCGTCTGACTAGGACAAGAAATAGCAGAATTACCATCTCTCATTAATTTTTGCTACCCATAAAGTCACTGCTTAAATGATTCACTATTAAAAATTCCAGCTCAATATCTAGATTTAGGGAGCTATGGAGAAATATTCAATGATATACTTGAACTATATGCTGCATAAGATTCTTCTATAAAATATTTGCATTAGCCAGAAGTCATGTTTAGGAATTCTTTGGACCTTGTGCAAAGTTTCTTGGTTTTAGAGAAAAGATCTATCTAGGCAAAGTAGGGCTTGATTCCTGCTAATTTTTTCTTATGTCTTTAATGTCTTAAAGGTTTTAGTAGTGCAGACCCACTAACTAGCCTGGAAACTATGAAAGTAGTCACTCCGTAAAGACACAAATTGGTAAGTGCCAAATCTGTAAGTGGGAAAGATACTCCAAAGGTTCCTATTTTCATGTATTTGTTTGAGAAACAACCATTTGAAACACTGTAATAAAGGTAAAGATATTCTAGGGCATTACTACCACCCACCCAAATATGACATCCCCAGTTAGAATGCCAAACTGCCTCTATTAATTGAGGCTTGCCTTTGTCTTTCTGACTTCCCCACTGATATGTTCATTGTAGACTTGTAAATGTTAAGGATCTAGGAGACACATTAATCTTCACATTTCTCTAGTCCAGTTGCTTCAGTTTAAATTCTATTTTTTTACCAATTACATGTAATAACAAATTTCTACATAAGTTTTCCAAAATCATATTGTAAGAAAATACTCACATAAAACAAATCCCCAATATAAAAACTAAACTAAACTAAAGTGAAAAATAGATGTGTTGATCTACATTCTGACTCCAACAGCTTTTTCTCTGGAGTGAAAGTGCATTCTTTGTCATAAGTCCCTCGGAATTGTCCTGGATCGTTATAGTGCTGAGAGTAGCCAGGTCTGTCACAGCTGATCATTCTGCTTTTATTGTGTACAATGTTCTCCTGGTTCTGCTTATTTCATTCTGCATCAGTTCATGTAGGTCTTTCCAGATCTTTCAGAAATCATACTATTCATCATTCCTTACAGCACGATAGTATTCCATCACCATCATATTCCACAATTTATTCAACCATTCCCCAGTTGATGGATATCCCTTTAGTTTCCAATTCTTTGCCACCAAAAAAGAGTAGCTACAAATAGAGTTGCTTCAGTTTAAAAGTGAGGAAATGGGGGCCCTGAAAAGTGAAGGGAGCTAGTTGAAAGTCACTTAGTGATTAAATGGGACAGTCAGTTAGGAAACTGTTTCCTTATTCCTAGTATAATTGTGATTCAAAGTTAAAGAGAAAATTGCCAGACTTAGACTTGAAGACCTCCTTTGAGGAGAAAGCCCCTCCATCCAGAGGCATTTCACTTCTCAGCTCTAATAATTTGGAAGTGTTTCCTTACATTGAACCTAAATCTACCTTTTTGTCACTTTTATTTATTGCTCCTAGTTCTCTCTTCTAGGTTTAAAGAGAATAAGTATAATTCCTCTGAAACATGACAATTTGTCAAATATTTGAAGACAGTTATCCCGACCCACTCCCCAACTTATATTTTCCAGGATGTTTCTACAGTTCTTTTAATTGATCCTTATGTGACATTGTCTCCACTTACCTCATCATCTTGATTATACTCTATGCACTTTATGCTTGGATGCACTCTAGCTTGTCAATGCCATTCCTAAATTATGAATCCCAGAACTGAACCTACAAATTCAATAAATATTTACTTACATACTATGCTGTTCTATATAATACTGTATAATACTATGTAACAATACTGTAGTAAGTGCTATGTATGCAAAGAAAAAACAGTACTTGCTCTCCAAGAACTTATATTTTATTAAAAATGTAAAGCATATGTGTGTGACAAAGAAGATAATATTTACAATCAATGTTAAGAACATCCTCCCATAGGAAGTGGCACCTAGTTAAGCTTTAACAGAAGTTAGGAATTCTAAAAGACAGAGGTGGGAAAAGTATACATTCCAGGTATGAAAAATAGCCTGTGTAAAGGCATAGAGATGGGAGATGAAATATCAAAGCCAGAGGAAAATTACATAAATAGGTTTGGCTTGGACATCAGGTGTTGAAGATGAATATAAAATGTCTATAAAGAAGAATATAAAATATCTATATGGAAGACAAATTCTTGAGCCCTTTGAATAGAACGCTCAAATTTTTTTTTCTTAGAAGAACTCTGGAGTTACTGAAGATCATTTAGCAAGAAAGAGACATGGACATGCTTGTTTCTCAGAAATAAAATGAATGAATAAAAATCATTTTCTCTGTGCTTACTTAGTGTCAGGATCTGGACTATGCACTGGAGACAGACATACAAGATAGCATAAACAATCTATTTCCTCAAGAAGCTTGCATTCTAATAGAGGAAAATAGCACATTATTCGAAGGAAAGTTGCAAATGAGAGGAGGGAGAGATTGACAGACAGTATGCCTGAAATGGCATGGCTTAGAGATGGTCAGGAAGTTCCATAGTCAACCCGAGAGGTGGTAACATATGGTAAAATACGATGAAACAGAACCCATGTCCTGGGGATGCCTGATGGAAGGGGAAGAGAAGGCTGCAGTGCAAAAATTATGGCTTCGAGATGTCTGGGAAGCAGTTAGTTCAGGATCAAATAGGAAAAGATTAAAGCTCACCAATTAGAACCCTGGTCCAAGGGGGAAAATTCACTGAGAGGAAGATGAAGATGTGAATTCTGCATCAGGAAAATGCAAGGATGACTATCAAGTTGGAAATCTGAGTCACTGAAAGAAAGTAATCAGAAGTCTGGAAGTTTGGAGGTGTAGATTTAGGAAGGAAGATAATGAATTCCATTTTGGACAGATTGGTTTGGAAATGCCAATGGGTCAGATGCAATCTAAGATAGGAAGAATATAATGGTAATATCAATTTCCTCTTTGCAGACACTACTTCTCTCAATGCAACTTAAGATAATATTAGCTTTTTTGATTGTCATATAATACTGTTGGTTCATCTTGGTATCATGTTCCACTAACACACTTAAGTTTGTGGTGTATTCTATTTTTAGTATGACCTATTTTCTAGTCATTTTTTGCTAACTTGTGAAGATACTTTTGAACCCAAGAGTAGGATTTATTATTTAGAATTTCATCCTATTAGATTTAAAATTTTAATCAGCTTTCTTTTAATTTCCAGTTAATGTTGCTTGCTCTGTGACTCCTTCCTTGACTGCCCAACTTCTCACTAATAGCTCCAACTTCTAAACATCTATATATTTCATTGTCTACCATTGCCTTGGAAATAATTTTTACTGTCTTCTACTTTTAATGATCATTTAAATATATTTAGTAGAGATCAGATTCATGGGCATGCCAAAAGGATAGTAGATGAGGTAGAGGTCACCATAATGTACAATTTCCTCCTGAATACTTATAATTATAAATATATATGACTAATATATAATTCATTGTCTTTAAATAGTAACCCCAATAATTACTGTTATATACTTAATCTAAATTCAATCGTGTATTAAATTAGTAAGACATCTAGTCCTTGGTTACTATTTCCCCACCCATAACTCAATATTTTTTCTTGTCTTAGGATGGGAGGCAAGTTGGTGAGCTCCAAAGAAACTCTGGATTTGGAATTAGAAGATTTGGATTTATTTGGTTCTTGGCTTTAACATATCCTAGTTATTTGAGTATAATTCACTTTAGTCATGCAGCTTTTTCATCTACAACATGGAAATAATAATGGTCCCATGAGGTATCTAGCAGGATGGCTTTGATAAAAAGCACTTCATAAAGATTTAAATTTTATATAAGCATTTCCCCACCTTTTGGGCCAACAGTCTACCATGCTGAGTGGATCTAGGGAAGACAGTTTTTAACACAAAATTATGGGAGCCAGTGCTTCACTTGAGGGTTTGGCTTTACCTTAAGGAAAAATATACTTGCAACACAATGGTCTTGTCTTATCCATGTCTTCCTAGAAAATATGGGAGGAAAGATACTAAGATTTTACCAATACCTAGGTTAGAAAAAATAATCAGAATGTTTCTCAAAGTTTTATTTCCATAAACCTGTCTTCATATACATGCAAGGTGGATACATTTTCATATATCCTTCATGTTCTTACAATCAAACCTGGTGGTTCTACATATGGTAGGTGAAAAATTAAAAAGTTATTTCATTAATTATCTATCACCAGACCTCAAATCATCTCTGGTTTCCTTTTGTTCACACACAGATAGTGGGAAATGTATTCAGAGAACTGGACCCAGGTAACAGAATTTTTGCTGATGGGATTCCCTGGTAACTGGGGACTTCAGCTTCTACTATTCTTGGGCCTTTTGGTAACATATGTGGTTACAGTCTTGGGGAACTTGCTCATTATTGTGCTTAGTTGGTCTGACCACCGCCTACAAACGCAGATGTATTTCTTTCTGAGAAATCTGTCACTACTGGAGCTGGTGTTGGTCTCTGTTGTTGTTCCTAAAATCCTGATCAGCATCCTCACTAGAGACTATACTATCTCCTTTATTGGCTGCATCATGCAATCCTACTTCTATTTCCTCCTGGGCACTACTGACTTCTTCCTCTTGGCTGTCATGTCCCTAGATCGCTATCTGGCCATCTGTCATCCATTACACTATGAGACCTTAATGAATCGTCCCATCTGTATCCGACTAGTAATAACTTCCTGGGTTGCTGGTTTCCTCTGGGTGCTCTGTCCTACCATCCTCATGGCAAGGTTGCCTTTCTGTGGCCCCAATGTCATTGATCACTTCTTCTGTGACAGCTGGCCTCTTATGAGGCTCTCTTGTGGGAGTACCCAACTTCTGGAGTTAGTGGCCTTTATACTCTCCACAGCAGTTCTTCTGGGCTCCCTGGCATTGACTTCTGCGTCCTATGCCTGCATCCTTGCTACCGTCCTCAGAACTCCAACAGCCACAGAACGAAGGAAAGCCTTTTCTACCTGCGCTTCACATCTCACCATGGTTGTCATTGTTTATGGCAGCTCCATCTTTGTGTATATTCGCACATCAGAGGCTCAGTCTATGCTCCTTAACAAAGGGATCTCGGCCCTAGGATGCATCATCACTCCACTTCTCAATCCATTCATCTTTAGCCTCCGTAATGATAAGGTGAAGCAGGCCCTAGGAGATGCCTTAAGATGGCACAAGAATTTAGGTACCAGAAGACTTTAAGGACTTTGGGAAATGGAGAGAGAGGGTAGGCAAAAGTCCCAGATGATGGGGTACTATTATACTTTGGAGTCAAAGAAATTTCATCATTAACAATGAAAAGGGGTCTTAATGATTTAGGCATGTTTTAGACACAGTTAAAGTAAACATCATCAATAAAGTCATCATTAAACTGGAGGGATGGCATTGTGGATGAGTAAAAAGAGCACTGGGCTTAGAGTCAAAGGTTTGAGTCCCAAGTCTTCCACTTAATACCTATGTGGCATAAGGCCAAATAAGTTTCCATCTATGAAATTGTTTTTTTCATTTATAAAATGAAGGGTGCCTTCAGAGATAATACTCTATTACTTTTCAACTGATATAAAATTTATAAACTACATATATAACTTAACTAGAAATTCTTTACATATGAGGTGGAGAATGAGGACTGGGTGGATATCAGTTGAAGTATACTGTTTAGTTAACAGTGGAATAGAAGATATTCTAGATGGGGTAAGCTTATAAAAAACTGTCCTCCTGAGAAAATCTTATGGTTGATTATATAAAGATATTACCAAAGGGAGGTTTTGGTGGGCAGAGTCACAATGGAGGATTAGATCTAGCTGAACTCTCTCAACCATCTCCTTCAAATGACTTTAAAATAATACCTTAAATCAAACTTTGGAGCAGCAAAACCAACAAAAGGTTGGGCTTTGACATTTTTTGGCCTAAGAGAACTAAAGAGAAGTTTGTGGCATTGAGGTGGAGGCCTATAATGATATAACATACACAAGGCAGTATTAATAGTAGCTGGAGTAGCAGCACCTCTGGGAGTTCCTAGTCAAGAAATGGTAAAGAGATTAGACAACTGATTAGAAAGAGAATATGAGTACCCTTTTCAGGCACTGAGAATAGCTAGTGTTGATTGGCAATTCTATTGCCTATATGCAGGTCTGGGTCTCAGTTCCAGGCTAGAGAGGAATACTGTTGGTCAGTCACAAGGGATCAGAGACTCCAGTCACAGTACCAAAGCAAAGAGGAGTGCTAGAGTTTGTGACTGCAGGTGACTATGGAATTTTTCTGGAGAAAGAAGAGAGTATAGACCAGAAAAACAGTGACCATACCTGGGTTACACTATCTTAGAAGTTCTAAAAATTTTCAGACCTTGAGATTTGCCTCTAAAAAAAATAAAACAAAAAAGCCGAAGGTTGATGCAGTACCTTCCAAGATCTAGATGAGCAGAGCTCAACTTTGACATAAAAGCTGGGAAAATGAGCAGACAAAAATAAAAAAACTAATTGGTACCATTAAAAGCTTGTTACTGTGGTAACAAGGGAAGATAAAGACATAAACTCAGAAAAAGACACAACAATGTGAAAATGGATTTTTAAAAAAGACTTAAAGAAAAACGTTAATTGGACCCAAAGCCTACAAAAATTCCCAAAAGAGTTAGAAAGAGAAAGTGGTAAAGGAAAAAATGGAAAAATATATGAGTGATGTAAGAAAATTATGAAAAGAGTATTAATGACATGATAAAAGAGACACAAAAATCCTGAAGAAAATACTATCTTAAAAAACTAGGAGAGACCAAGTGTTAAAGGGCACAAAAATCTACTGAGAAGAACTCCTTAAAATGAAAAATTGGTCAAATGGGAAAAAGAGATACAAAATTTCACCAAAGAAAGTAATTTCTTAAAAATTAGAATTAGACAAGTGGAAGCTAATTACTCCATGAAACATCAAAAAACAATAAAACAAAATCAAAAATATGAAAAATAGAAAATATTGTGAAAGGTCATCAAAAAAAGACTGACATGGAAAATAGATTAGGGATAGATAATTTAAGAATTATTGTACTACATGAAAGACACAATCAAAGAAAGAGACTTGACACCATATTTCAAGAAATTTTCAAGGAAAACTGTTGGTATCTTAGATCTGGAGGGTAAAATAGAAATTGAAACAATTCCCCAGTTACCACCTGAAAGAGACTCCCAAATGACAATTATATTATAGGATATTATAGCTAAATTTCAGAGCCCCTACATCAAAGAGTAAATACTTGAAGCAAGAAAAAATTCAAATATTGTGGAGCCACAGTCAGAATCACACAAAGTTTAGCAGCTTCCATATTAAAGGAGTAGAGGGATTAGAAATATAATGTTCCAGAAGGCAAAGGAGCTAGGATTATAACCAAGAATAATCTACCTGGCATTATACCCAGAGTAAAAAAGGAAAATAAATATTTAATAAAAATCAAGGACTTTTAAATATTCCTGAAAAAAAACAAAGCATAAAAAGATAAACATGGAAAAATAAATAATGAGATTTAATAAAATTAAATTATTTAAATTCCTATGTGGGAAGATAACACATATAACTCCTAAGAACTAAAAGACATAGACAATGAAATAATATCAAAATTTTTCTACAATAAGTTCCTCTGATAAAGATCTCACATCTCAAATGTATACTGAGTATAAAACTTGGTCAAATTTATAAAAATCACAGCCATTCTCCAAATGATAAATGGAGAAAGGCTATAAACAGGCAGTTTGAAGAAATCAAAGCTATCTATAGTCACATGTAAAAATACTCTACATTGTTACTGATTAGAATAATGCAAATTAAAATAGTTATGCTATACCTCTCAATGCCTAAAAGAAATGACAAATGCTGGAAGGGATGAGGGAAAAATAGGTGTGATAATAAACTACTGGTGGAAAAAATGAACTCATCC
This sequence comes from Gracilinanus agilis, assembly GCF_016433145.1. Taxonomy (NCBI): domain Eukaryota; kingdom Metazoa; phylum Chordata; class Mammalia; order Didelphimorphia; family Didelphidae; genus Gracilinanus; species Gracilinanus agilis. Next base: position 210,902,876 of record NC_058132.1, on the reverse strand, counting down.
AATACTTCTGGAGAATAATTTGAAACTATGTCCAAAAGGTTATAAAACTGCATAGTCTTTGATCCAACAATACCACTACTAGAACTGTATCCTAAAGAGGGAAAAGGAAAAGGGCCTATAGATACAAAAGTATTCCTAGCAACTTTTTTTGTGGTGGCAAAGAATTGTAAATTTTAAGGAAGCCCATTAATTGGGGAATGGCTGAACAAGTCATGGCATATGATTGTGATCGAGTAGTATTATTTTATAAGAAATGATGAGGGGAGTGATTTCAGAAAAACATGACAAGACATATGTATGCTGTTGCAAAGTGAAATGAGAAAAACTGATAGGTCACATTGTGAAGAGTTGTAACAATATTGTAATGATGTTCATCTGTGAAAGACTGGGCTATTCTGATTAACACTATGATCCAAGATAATTCCAAAGGGTTCATGAGGGAAAACGCTACCCACCTGTAGAGAGTAAACTGAGGAACTCTGAGTGCAAACTTAAGTATGATTTTCTCACTTATTTTTCTTGTTTTTTCAAGATAAGGCTATATATAAATATGTTTTGCATGATTTCTCATGTTTAATGACTTGTCTTCTCATTAAGTGAGGGAGTTGTATGGAGATAAAGGAATTTGGAACTCCAAATTTAAAAAGTTAAAAAATCTGAAAATAGATAAAGAATAAATTAACCTTTAAGTAGGTTTCTTTAGCAATTGGACCCTGAGAACATGAATAGATATTTATGTTGAATTGAGATTAATACATTGGGTTTACTTGTTAAAACATAGCTAAAGAAACAGCATTGAGCTTAGTGACAGGAAGAAGATCCTATAGACCTAGAACTGTAATGTCTACAAGGCATGGGGAAGAATGGCAACATGTGGTAGTAGTAAAAAGTCCTGGATTTTGAAGAAAGAACAATTGACAACTATGAGCTGTGTGACCATGATCATTCATCCATAATATTGAGATAATTCTTGTCCTGAGGATCAAGTGAAATAATGAATCTAAACTGCTTTGTAAACTCTAATTAGCAACCCAATCCTAAAAAAAAGGTATAAGTCAACAAACAACTAATAAAAGTGATCAATAATTTCATTAAAGATAATAACAACAATGACCACTTTTAAGGAGACAATATACCAAAATTCATATGATGCAAACAAAATAATTTTTAAGAGAAAATGCATCTTTAAATGCTTAACATCTATTTTTTTTAAAAGATAAAGAGCAGAATAATGAATTGAGATTTCTCTGAATGACTTTTCCACTATGTCCCCACATTGGGCCCATTTCCCCTTTTATCTCTCTCCAGGTTATCTCCTTTGCTGGAAATAAAATAGTTTCATCTATCTCTACCTTTCTCTCTCTGAGCACTGTGTTATTTTTTATTCTGTTGAATTTCTCCACAGGAAAGTAACACTGTCTTTTATCCAAGTCTGTGCAAAGCAATTCAGCATAAGGGGATAGAGGTTGCTTTTATTAAGTCATATCTTCACTGCCATTTTTCCTACCTTCATCTAAAATTCTCTTTCATATACCCACTCTTGTCAGCCATCTCTTAAACAGACACATCACAGTTACTATATGATGAAACAAATGATATCTGTGGGTCTTACCTGAATACACATGATATGATACCAACCTTTTGCTGCTTAACAGTAAGCAGAACAGGCCAGTGTTCTGTGACTTGAAAGATGCTGGCAAAGAAAACTGTCCCCAAAATATCATGTCTAATCCAAATATCATTATATCAGATATTCCATTATTTGAAATACATTTTTAAGCTAATGAGTACTTCTTTCCCATAAGCCTATATTGCATGGGGAAAAAAATCTGAATCTAGGAACGCATTATACTATTAAAACAGTTTAAATGATTAGTCAGATAATTTTCTATTGTGAAGCATTCAGCACAAATAAGTGGTATTAGATGCCAATAACAAAAAATTAATAATCATAATAAAGATAGCATTTATGCATATAAATCATTTTACAAATGTTATCTCATTTGATCCTCACTACAATCCTGTAAAGTAGGTACTATTATTTTCCTCATTTTACAGTAGAGATACTGAAGCAAACAGAGACTAAGTGACTTACCTATGGTCACATGGCTAATAAGTTTCTGAGGTCAGATTTGAACTCAGTTCTTCCAGATGATAGGATAAGCAATGTATCCACTGTACCACCTACTTGCCTATCATAGTAGAAAGAGATAGAGAAGAACAGGAGAAAATGTTTCATTAGAAATTTATGCCTGCTTAACAATATTACCTAAATAATATTATTATATGAAGGAAGGGAGCCTCGCTGTACAGGATCTCAAAGTGCTTTATAAAGTAGCAACCATCAAAACTATCTAGTACAGGCTAAGAAATAGATTAGTGGATCAGTGGAATAGATTAGGCACTCAATATCCAGTAGTAAATGGCAATCATAACTCATTATTTGATAGAAACTGCTGAGAAAACTGGAAAACAGTATGGTAGAATTTAGGTATAGATTAAACCCTGAAAAGATGATACTGGGAATAGGGGAATAGTTAGATGCCAGACAAACTGGGGACACTCTCACACCTCACAAGGGAAGGACTGACAGGAAAACACAGGTAAACCAAATGGGGATGTGAGGTTTGGGAATGACAATTGGTCACGTAACTGACAATCTACCAACCATGGAAAACCAATGAAGTGGGTTCTTGATAGCTTAGAGGAGGCAGGAAGTACTAACAAACTGGGTTTATTGGTATTAGATGAGGGAAGTGGGAGAGAGGGGGTTCTATATTAAGGGATAGCCCTAATGGTTTAACTAAACTAAGATCTAAGCTAAGCTAAACCCTAACTAGAATAATTGGGGCTGGAGAGGAGGGCTTCTCACTGCACTGGTTCAGTGATGCTCCAAGATGATCACAGATGCCACAGGAACCAGGAATAAGTCCAATACATAGCCAGTTAATCCAAAAGAGACTCTAGGGAATAAGGTAGATAAATCTGCTGTCCACCAACAGATAATCCAGACCTTTCCTCAACCTAGGTCACAATTGTTGCTTGGAGTGTCTTCTCAGTGATATCCCACACTGACAGCTCCTTGGATATTTGGTAAAACTGGATCACACAGCCAAAAAACCTCCTTCCCTCCAGCTTGGTCAAACTAACCACTTTTTTCAAAATCCCAGCTTCATTCCATTATGGAACTCTCAGGTCTTTAGACACAGCCTGACAGCCTGGGTGCTAACATCTTAGTTTCCTCATTACACCCCTCACACCATATGCCAAGGTAAAGTCAAAAAGGATATAGGCTTTAGAAATAGTGATACCATAAACAAATTAGGAGAGTACAAAATAATTACCTATCATATCTATGAAAAAGGAAAAAATTGTCTAAAGAAAACATAGGCAGCATCATAAGATTAAAAAATACATAACTTTGACTACATTAAATTAAAGAGATTTTGCACAAACAAGCCCAATTCAACCAAGATTAGAAGAAAAACAGATGGGGGGAAAGGGATTATAGCAAGTGTCTCAAACAAAGGCCTCATTTCTCAAATATATAGAGAACTAGTCAAATTTACAAGAATATAAGGTTTTCTCCAATTAACAGATGGTCAAATGATAGAAACAAGCAATTCTCAGATAAAAAATTAAAATTATCTTTGGTCATATAAAAATGTTCAAAATCACTATTAATTAGAGAAATGAAAATCAAAACAACTCTGATGTGCCCTTTTACACCTATTAAACTGGCTAATAGGACAAAAATCTAAAATAAGAAATGTTGGAGAGGATGTGGGAAAATTGAGACACTAAATACACTGTTGATGATGCTGTCAACTGATACAATCATTCAGGAAAACAATTTGGAACCATGCCCCAAATGTGTGAAACTGTGCAAATTCTTTGATCCAACAATACCACTCCTAGGTCTGTATCCCAAAGAGACAAAAGACAGGGAGAAAGGACTTATTTGTGCAAAAATATTTATCGCAGCTCTTTTTGTGGCAGCAAGAATTGGAAACTGTAGGAATGTCTATTTGTGGAGATCTCTTTATCATCTCTGATAATCTGATGACAGTTTAGTTGATAAGGAAATAAGGACAGAACAAGGGAGTTGTCTTTTACCTCATGCTTCCAGCTCTGGCTCCAGGAGCATAGAGTTTATTATATATATATACATATATATATATAT
>NC_058132.1:210794917-210893749 GCF_016433145.1 Gracilinanus agilis | reverse complement strand
ATATATATATATATATATATATATATATATATATATATATATATATATATATATATAACTTTCTGTCAAATAACACCTTCCCTAAAAGGATTAAAGAAGGAATGAAGGAGTTAACTAGGTATTATAATGTAACAAATAAACAAATAAATAAATTTAAATTTGAAAAAAAGTAAAAGAGAAGAGGGCAACTAGTTGGCAAAGAGGAGAGAGTAATGGCCCTGGCAGTAGGAGGACCTAAGTTCAAATATGGCCTCAGAAACATACTGGCTATATGACCCTGGGCAAGTCATTTAATGCTGTTAACTCAATTTCCTCATCTTTAAAATGAGTTGGAGAAGGAAATGGTGAAGTAAATGGGCATACATGAGGAAATTTCCTTCCTACATTGGCAGAAGAGAAAAGGATTTAGTAGAATGAATGGTATGGCTAGATTTCTGCACACCTGAGTTAAAATTCTGAATCTAAGGATATTTGTATGATCACATTGTGTTTCATGATGAAGGTCTGTTTCCTTATCTGTAAAATGAAGAGTTTGAATTAGATGTTTCTAAGTACTTTCCATCTTTGGATGCTACAATAGTTAGAATGAGTAACTTAAATTGTATTGTTAAATTCATGGTTATGAGCAACCAACCATGCTTATTTTGTTGTAGTCTTTATTTTTCTACCTCTCCTTTTACAAAGCTTCAAATTTCAAGGATATGGCATCTTATTTTCAGAGGATAAAACTAGCTTGACACATAACCTTCTGGGAGACTAATGACCAGGAGATTTCAGGAGTGATTTGAACCTTTATCAGATAGCATAAGATAACTAGCAGATGCAAATTTTTCCAAAATCTCCTTTCTCTATTCTTTTTCTCATACTCTTCTCTATACTTAAAAATACCCTTCTTCTTATTTCTAATATTAGAATTATAGCTCCTCTTTTGAGACTCAGTTCAAAAGACCCTTCATGATAATATTCCTGATCCCTCTGATTGTAAGTGACATTTCCTTTGTCAGAATTCATTTGGCACTTTATACTGGATTTGTGAATTAATTATAATTTCTTTTGCATGACAGCTATGGTATATATGTATCATTTTCACTACTGGACTGTAGATTTTTGAAGAAAAGGGAGATATATTTATCTTTGGCATCATCCTCAGCATTTCACATGACAGTTTATATTTAATAGTCATTAATGAATGATGAATAAATTAATAACAATCATAGGTTGCCTAGTTTACATCAGAACTTGGTACTTGCCACTTGCTGGCCAAGAATGGTCAAACCTTTTTAAAACATAAAATGATAAAAAGAAATCAAGAGGTAGAGGAAGAAAGTTAAGTAAAAAGTCAGCTGAAAATTAATTTAAAAAATAAACATGAGGGATAAGAAAGGTAGCTTCCTCATATATTCAGCTACTACTTTTATCATAGGCATTAAAAATTAAGAAATAAGAGTAGTTATAGAGAGAAATAGTAATTCAAAACAGTTAGTAACCAAAAAGTAAAACTATAACAAAACACATACACAACGTCTGCATACAGATGCATAAGGTATGAATAACAATCTATATCAGCATTCCTGGCAAATAGAAGTATATTTAGCATCAGTGGTATCACCATTGTGTCTTCGTGATGTACAACTCATGAACAGAATACAGCTATGAAGAGATTTAGTTCATTATGAAAGAAAAGATTTGAGAAGACATATTGTACAATATTATAAAAATGTTTTAATTGCAATAATTATAAAAATAAATCAACTGAAAGATTTAGGTACTTAGATCAATACAATGATCCACAACAGTCTTATAGGACTTAAAATTCAAAATGCTATTCACCTCCAGAGAGAGAACTTATAAAATCTGAGTGCAGATTGAAGAGAATTTTCTACTTTACTTTTCTTCCTTTTTCTGCAAAATAATTAATGTGAAAATATATTTTGCATGACTTCACATGTATAATTTTTTAATTTAGAGGTTTGTGACTAAATATGAGAGTTATAAAGTAATATTGTGGTCACCTATTTTAAAATATTATAGCTTAAGTCAAAATGACTTTTAGCAGCTTTATTTACAAAGAGGTGGAAAGAGTTAAAGTGGAAAAATATAAATAAAGAGATAGATTCCTAACGAGCCTACCAGCCTTTCTCTGGTGAAGTCTGGCTTCCCCAATACTCTATCTCCACATGGATTTCCCAGTAATCCTCAGCCAGAAGTGCCTGGGATGTCTTCAGCCAGAGTTCCACCAATGTGGCCTTCCCCAAAGCCAAGGCAGGAACCTCAGCCACTCACTCCATTCACCAGGAAAGGAATCAATGCTAGATCATGCTGGTCTCTTCTTTTATGCTTCTTTTTTCCAGGTCACTTCTTGTCACTTCCTTTCACTCCCCCTTCTTCACAAAAACCAATGGGTGCCTGGGGAGGAGGGGCAGTGGCCTTTGGAGGTGGGAGCTTACTCTAGTAAGTGACAGGTGAATTCTCATACTTAATGGTAAGTAGGATTACTTTAAGTTCTTGATTTGATTAGCTAAAAAATAGACAAGGGGAGAGTTATATGTATAATGGTCATCATATTGCCTTCTCAGAAGGTTGGGGAAGGACTGAAAAGAAGATAATTTGGAACTCAAAATAAAAAAGAAAAAATTTTGAAAAGATCAATAGATAATGTAACTTCAATTGAATACTAAAATGATACAATTCTGTGAAGAAAATGAGTATGTCAGTGAGTGAAGGTTGTACATTTTAATGAGAAACAGTGAGTTGATCATGAACTTGGAGTAAAGTTGCTAGAAGCACGTTGCAAGAATCTGTCCATGTTCCTAAGCTGCTCAACCTTTTTTTCTTTCCCTCATAAAAAAGGCATCAATGACATACTTGTCAAATTCTCAAATGTTACGAATCTGGGGAAGAAAATGGATAAGTTGTAGCATTACAATTAAGATGAAGGCAGAATCCTAAGAATTTCTAGGAGCTCCAATAGTTTGAACCTAATATGATTGAATTTAATGAAGATAAATTCAAAGACTCTACTTAGTTTCATAAAATCAAAAATGTTAAGCCTAGCAGGAAAGCCATTTGTCTGAAAGTGATCTGATGATTATGGAGGACTGAATACTCCCAATAGTGTGGTATGGTTAATTAAAGACGGAGAAATGAAGCTTAAGCTATATTTTAAAAATAAGAGTACTAAGAATAGGAAAATGATGGTATTATCCCATGTACTCTAACTTCTTAAGCCACACGTGGAATACTATGTTCCTTTCTGAGAATCACATTTTAGGAAGGACATTGAAAGTGTAAAGTGTGTTATATAAGAATTCCTTGCTGGATGATCACTGTCTTCAAGCATATGAAAGGAGTACCTGAAGGAAAAAATTAAACTTGTTCTGTTTAGTTCTAGTGGGCAGAACAATGAACAGTGACTAGAAAGTAACAAATATAAGTTTGGTCTAATTTCCAACATTTAGAGCAATAAAACATATAATGGGATTCTATTGGAAAATATAGGTTTCCTTTTCACTCCAAGTCTTCAAAAAAAAGGATAGATGAACACTCATTTGGAATGGTATCAAGAAGATTCTTATTCAGTTAAGGGTTAGACTAAATAGGAACAAGTTCTTTTCAACAGAAGAATTCTATGATTCTGAAAAGTAGAGAAGGTGTGTCTTAAAAATGTTATTGTGAAAAAGATCTAGACATTTTAGTAATTGTAAGCAAAAACAATTAACTATGTGACTGGATAATCAATAAAGTTAATACTAAACAGAAGAAACAGAATGTCCAGAAAGGAACCAATAGCCATCTGACTGTAGTGTATTGGTCCATCAAAACATTTCTCTGGTATCATGTTCCAGTCGAGGAACAATGTATTCATGATTCTTAAGCTAAAACAATTATTCCACTTTGTGATAAATGGCATAAAAAAGAGAAAAAACTAGGCAGAGTCTGATAATATCCTAAATATTGGGAGAACAGATTTTAAAGGAATCAGAGAAATTAAAGTACTCTACTTTCCATCTGCTTCCCTGCCTGCTTTTAACTACATGGAACAAGATGCCCCCATGCCAAGATCCCCATAGTATTCTGCTCCCCTGTCCAATTTCCTGTCTTCTTTTTATGTGTCATCTAGATTGTTAGCTAGCTAAGGGAAGGGACTATCTTTCTTTTTATTAATTTTTCCCCAGCCCTTAACCCAGAACCTGGCATATCATAGGTATTTAGTAAATATTAATGGAATTATATTGGATTGATAGATAGGATACCATAGCCTAAAATCATACTGGAACAGTCTATCTTCAGATACCATGCTCTAAGCATCAGGCATCTACTGAAATTGGTATAGATTTCATTGAAAAGTCTTATTTTTATGGGTTTGTGCATCTAAAAGTATATGAGAGACCACTTGCATAAAGAATATAATTGTATATTGGAGCTAGGAGAACTGGAATCAAATATTTAGCCCTGATACTAAGGACTTTTCAGTTGTTGAGGGGAATGGTGAAGGAAATAATTGAGATGTAGCTATTGTTGTAGAACAGCATTAGCCAAGAAGTAGTTCATGTGCAGAGCTGGCACTTGGGGAGCTGCTCCATTCCCCCTCTTTCCAGCACCTGAAGACATTTTTTGCATGCCCCACCCCTCTGTCCAGGGGCCCAAAGCAAGCACTTCCACCTTCAGCTCTCTCTGGTAATGCAGGGCCTCACAAACAACTTGAATTTAACCTCTGGGCACTCAAACTCAGAAAAGGTTAACCAATGTTTTTCTAGAACATTAACTTCAATATGTATTTTTGTTATCTAATGGTCTTTACTGTTCTTATAAATGCTACCTAAAATTGTATCTGGTATACAGCAATGTGTGAGAACATGGGAAGGCTATGTCAGTTTGTACACATCTCTAAACTTGAGTGCTTGGCTATTTAGAATAATGTTAAATTAAATAAATTTATTTCTAGCAGATTGTGCCTAAAACATGGAGAAAAGCATTAATAATTTTTATTTCAACAATACATCAGCAAGCAATCATTCAAAGAATGGTGAGGCAGGCTAATTTAACATTTTGTTGATTTTCTTCCCATTCCATAGACTTTTTCCCCTTGTCACTTTTGAGACTATGTTGGCTTAGTACATATAATGGGTAAGAAATTTTGGCATATCTAGTTTTGTCCAATACAGAGAGTGGTCACTGTCTTAGGTACTATGATTTTATGGGAACATTGCCTCTTAAAAATAACTCTCCTGAAAAAAGACTTGTACAAAAATATTTATAGCCATGCTCCTTGTGGTTGCAAAAAAAAATTGGAAAATGAGAGAATGTCCTTCAATCGGGGACTGGTTGAACAAATTGTGGTATCTGTTGGTGATGGAATACTATTGTGCTCAAAGAAATAAAGAACTGGAGAAATTCCTTGTGAACTGGAATGACCTCCAGGAATTGATGCAGAGTGAAAGGAGCAGAACCAGGAGAACATTGTACACAGAGGCTGATACACTGTGGTACAATCAAACATAATGGACTTCTCTACTAGCTACAATGCAAGAACCCAGAGCAAGGCTGAGGGACTTATGAAAAAGAAAACTAGCCACATTCAGAGGAAGAACTGTGGGAGGAGAAACACAGAGGAAAAACAACTGCTTGAACACATGGGATGATGGGGATGTTATTGGGAATGAAGGCACTAAATGATAACTCTAGTCCAACTGTCAATAATATAGAATTAGGTCTTAATCAATGATACATGTAAAACCCAGTGGAATTGTGTGTTGGCTAAGGGGGTTAGAGGGGTTTGGGGAGAGGGAAAGAACATGAAATATGTAACTATGGGAAAATATTCAAAATAAAAATAAAATTTAAAAAATAAAAAAGACAATTAAAAAATAACTCTCCTGAGCTTCCTGACATTCTTCTCTTAGCTACACTAACTGAAGTTCCATCAGTAAGAGATTTGAGTGAATAAGTATTCTCTTTAGAAATTGAAATAATAACCATAGAAAGGCTAGTCACCATTGTATCATAGCTTAATGTAAACTATACACAAATCTGAGATCAGATATATTAAGGCAAGTTGAATTATGATGGGAAGAGAAGAGGAGAGGAAGGAGAGGGAAGGAGGAAAGGAATAAGAGAAAAAGAGAGAGAAAAAGGGAAGAAGTAAAGGAATTCTAAGAATGAAGCACATTCGGGGATAACACCTCTGGGATACTCTGGACAGCAAATACATAGCTTGAAGACCATGAGAGTAACTGATGATAGGAGGCAATCAAAGGCAAAACACCTATAAGTATTTCTCCTGACCTTTCCTACTACCGATTTGTTTTTCCCCAGGATTCATGCCTTCTCAACCTAAGAGAGTTAATCCTGGGGAATCATGTGACAATAACACTATATAGATCCCCAATCCCTTTTCTTAATATGTATACAGTGTAGTAACTAAGGAAAGGAATTTATTGTTTTACCAATGTTTATTAGAGGATATAGAGAATATCACCAGCTTTCTTGCTCAAATGGCTACATCCACAAACCCCCTTCTCATATTTATAGAAGTAGCCAATCCTTTAATATCATAGAAAATTTGAAGTGTCCCGAGGTATGCCTCCTATCAATAGTCACACTCTACATGAGCACTGCACCATTCCTTTATCGCTTCCTTTCCCTTGCCCAAAACATAAAAATTCCCAATTATTCCTCTGAATATATATCCAGATAAATTTAGGTCTGACTTCAAGTTGATTAAGAGAACTCTGTAGCCAAAGAAATGAGTGAGAAAGTGGACTGACTCTATACTTTCTTGATAAAAAAAAAAAAAAAGGATGGCCATGTACTACATAGGTATATATACATGAGTTTGAAATTTTTGTGATAGACAATTTATATTCTGTCCTTACCCCACTACATCTACTATGCTTTTATCACTGCCAGTAGGTATGGAAAGGTTCAAATCATAGAAGTCAGCATGTACACCCCAAACTCTCATAACTCTGACTTTGGGTCACAAAGGAAGCAGTTACAGGAACACCAGAGTCACAGCCAATACTCATCATCTGCCCTCAAGAGATTAATTACACAGTTCATATTTAATGAATATGGGTCAAGGTACTTTAATGATCTCAACTCCAAAAAAATTAAAGTAAAAATTAATTGATTGAATTGGGAATGAATTAATAGTACAAAGTTTAGAGAACCTGAACTACTACTGTTGCAAATGCTGCTGTGTTATTTGGAAAGAGAAATCCTTTTTTCTGACTAGAGTGTTCTTTGCAGGGCAATGGAAGCATCTGCTTCCTCTGAGGCTAAAACTTCTAAAATGGTGATGGGAAGAAACCCAGGGGAATGGAACATTGGGCTGGATAAGTGAATCAACTTAATGACCCATCTGACTTTTCAGACTTAATCTCTCTCTTCAGTCCCTTTTCAGAGTTGGGCCAAATTTTAATAAACTTCTGAGTCATAAAGACTATGGAGCATTTTATTTTTCTTTGCAGAGTGCCAAGTTGGCAATGTGGCACAATGGGAGAAATAAAAAACAAACATTGAATTAAGAATCAAGACTTGACTTCTTTACTTGTCTCTACTGCTAACTTCCTGTTATCTAAAGTAAGTCACTTTCTCTCTCTGGGTCTCAATTTCTCCATCAATGAAAACATAGGTTTTCATAATATTATTTGTAATGACTTTTCTAGTTATAAAATTATATCGTCTCTTGTGATTGAGGATTCTTCTCATATTCCCAGTTTATCACACCAAACACAAAGGGAAGACCAATGTTTCAGCCACTATACAAGAAAGGTATGAAAATTTTTTCTGGAGATTGAGATAGTCAAAGGTTTCTCAAATTTTATAGGACTGATCGAAGTGTTTCCTATTTCTTCATTTATTTTTATTTGATTTGTAATGATCATTTTTGGATATGTATGTTTAATAAAGGGCAATGAAGCACCTGAATGATGGATCAACCACCTTCATGCTTTTGGAAGGACAACTGGTTGTTATAAGCACTGTGCTGATGGTGAGGTTATATGCATAATATACTTTTAGGCTTAATCTGCATTATTAGCATTTTCTCCCTTACTTTCTTAATTCTAGACAATCAACAAAATAACAAATAATATGCTAATTTGTGATAATTGCCGATTTCCAATGTGTGAATACTCGCAGTGAAAAGTTTACAATGAACTCTCATAAGCCAGTTTGAAGCCCTGAATGTTACTGAATTTCTGGAAAAGGAAATCAGAAGACCTAATTTCTATTCTCAGAGATATTATCAACTAGAATTTGTGAGGTCTTGGGGAAGTTAGCTAACCTAAGCAGGCTTAAGAGGTTTAGTCTAAATGATGTCCAAAATCCTAAAAGACAATGATGTAGGTGGAAATGGGCTAACCTTGGAGGCCACTAGTGGGCCTAAATTCAAATCTCTCTTCTGATGTTTACAGCCTATTACCTCAAGCAAGAATTTTAACCTCCTAGGCTTTAGTTTCTTAATATCTAAAATAAGAGCAAATTAGTTTCTGCAGTCCCTTCTAGCTCCAGAAGCATGCTGCTTCTTTCCAAGTCTAATACTCTCTGACTCTGAAGAGAGCCAAGCACACACTGCAGCTCCATGGTCTAAATGAACTTTACAGATAGAAACTACCAGATATGATGATTTGATAGCATAACTGGAAGAGAGCCAATAAAAATTTGGTCACCAGGTAACTCAATGGATTTTATCCCTCACTTAGCCAGGGGGATTCCACAGAACCGTTGAATAAAGAGTAGAGACAATAGAGATCTATCTATCCAGGAACAGAAAGCAATCTTCTCCCTGTGACTTGAGAAAATATTTGCTTGTGATATGATTGTGGTCAGTCATAATCACTAATAGCCATAGTAAAAGTAAATGACAATATTCTTAAAGGGTCCTCAGAGATTTGGGGGTTTTGCCCTAAGTTATCCTTGGCTTTCTCGGTTCCTTATCACCAGATATTTTTTAAGAACATCTTGTTTGTGGCAGTTTCTCATAGCTCTTGAGGCCTCCCTGTTACATTCAGCTTACTGAAAATCTCTAGAGGCTGTCAGGTCTTACTCCTTTCAGTCCTCAATTCTTCTATGTTTCAAGTTCCTGCTCTCCCCAGGTCACTTTTACAATCCCCTTTCCTGTGTCTGTACTGTCATCTCGAATTGCCTAATAGGGATTGCCCAAGGTCAATGGGAGCAAATGATAGAATTGGAATTGGAACCCAAGTGTAAAATTCTTACTACAAGGCTCTCTCCATTATGCCTGGTTCCATTGTGTCAAAAGAGGACACTGGGGGCAGCTGGGTAGCTCAGTGGATTGAGAGGCAGTCCTAGAAATGGGAGATTCTAAGTTCAAATCTGGCCTCAGATACTTCCCAGCTGTGTGACCCTGGGCAAGTCACTTGACCCCCATTGCCTGCCCTTACCACTCTTCTGCCTTGGAGCCAATACACAGTATTGACTCCAAGACAGAAGGTAAGGGTTTAAAAAAAAAAAAAACAAGAGGACCACTGCTATTATAGTTCCTTATAATGCTAATAGTAATAACAGCTAACATTTATGAGTCTTTTGTTATAATCCAACATTTATGTGGCTAACATTTGTATAGTGCTGGGCACTGTGCTAAACGCTTTATAAATTTAATTTTCTCAAAATAGGTGCTATTATTATCCCCACTTTATAGTGGAGGAAAGTGGGACAGACAAAAGCTAAGTGACTTGCCCAGGATCACACAGCTGGTAAATGTTTGAGACTAGAGTTAAACTCTTCTTGGCGTCAGATCAAGTGCTCTGTCTACTGCACCACCTAGCTACATGACATAGGGTTTTTCTCACAATGGACCTGACCATTAGGAATTGCAAATGTTATTATCCCTTTTTTAGACATGTGGAAGTTGAAGATCAAAGAGGTTCGATAATTTGCTTGTTTTCACAAAACTAGTCAGTGCCAGAGCCAGAACTCTAGATTTTTTTCAATTCAACCAAATATTTAATAAAAGTCTCCCATGTGAAGGTTACTGAGCTAGGCTTGATAATCTCTTGTGTAGTGAAAAGAACATGAAATTTATCATTGGACCTGAGTTTGAATTCCAGGTGTGATGCCTGTGTAATTTTGAGCAAGTCACTTAATGCCTTTAAGCTGGGTTTCACTTTCTTAATATGCAGAATGAGAACACTGAACCAGATGATCTCTGAGGTACCTTCCATCTCTAGACATCAATTATTTTTCTATTTTTAAATGTATTTATTTATTTGTTTGCTTGTCACATTAAAATCCCCAGTATTCTCTCTCCCTTCCTCCTCTACCCACATTTGAAAAGTCATTTTTTAACAAAAAAGCACATACACACACATACATACATACATACATACATATATATATATAAGTATATATATACATATATATATATATAAAGCTTGTTTCTATTTATCAGTTCTTTCTCTGGGGGTAGGCATACACAAGTTATTGTTCAAGCAATATTTATGTTGTTGTATATAATATTCTCTTGGTTCTGTTCATTTCATTCTTCATAATTTCATGTAAGTCATTTCATTTTCCCAAAAATGAACATGCTCTTCATGTCTTACAGCTCACCAATATTACATTACAATCATATTCCACAAATTGTTTAGTCATTCATTGCCCAGTTGATGGACATCCCCTCAATTTCTAGTTCTTTGCCATCACAAAGATTGCTGCTAAAAATAAAATTTTAGAGCATCTAGGCTCTTTTCCTTTTTCCATGATCACCTTAGAAATAAAGCTAATAGTGGTATTTCTCAGTCAAAAGTTATACATAGTGTTATAATAAGGGGAGCATAATTCCATATTCCTCTCCAAAGTGGTTGGGTCAGTTCACAATTCTTCTAGGGAACAGAAGGTAGGGGAATAAAGTCACACACACATAGATACTAATAAAGGCTGAGAATTTCTGCATTTTATTCACTTAGTATTTTGAATAGACATGTGATTTGACCATATCAGTATTTTAGGAATATATATCTGATAATATTGTAGAAGAAATAAAGGAGAGGAGATACTGGAAGGAAGGAAATCAATTAAGAAACAATTTCGGGGGCAGCTGGGTAGCTCAGTGGATTGAGAGTCAGGCCTAGAGACGGGAGGTCCTAGGTTCAAATCTGGCCTCAGATACTTCCCAGCTGTGTGACCCTGGGCAAGTCACTTGACCCCCATTGCCTACCCTTTACCACTTCCACCAAGGAGCCAATAGGCAGAAGTTAAAGGTTTAAAAAAAAAAAACAATATTCTAGCCATAGGTGATGAGGACCTGAACAAGGGAGACACTATGTGAGTGGAGGGAAAGAGATGAATGGTTCAGATGTTGTGGAAGTGGAAGCAACAAGACTTAACAAGGGATTAAATATGGGAGTGAAGAGATATAAAAGAATAAAATATAAGAACAATTTTATGGAATCGGATGAACAAAAGGATGGTGGTGATTTGGTAGTTGAGATGAGTTTGAGGGGAAATGGTGAGTTGTGTTTGGAAAATGTTATGGTTGAAATGCCTATAAGACATTCATATTGCCTAATCAGTAAGTGGTAAGTAATATGGGAAGTAGGGATAGAACAGATTTTGAAATGATCTGCATAGAGAAAATATTTAAAACCTTGGAAACCGAAGAGATCACCAAGTGAGAATGTAATGAAAGAAGAAGATCCAGGATGAAGTCAGAGGGGATGCCCACAAATAACAAGTGGGTCATGAATGATGATCCAGCAAAAATACTTGGGAATGACAAGACAGATAGGAAGAGAACCAAGCGACAGCAATGTCATAAAAGCCAAAGGAAGAAAGAGTATCTAGAGGAAGGAATGGTCAACACAAGTAGCTGCAGAAAGGTTAAGAAGGCTAATTGAGGAAAGACAATTAGATTTAGCAACTAAGAGATCATTGAGAATCTTATTTTCATGGAATGTGGAGTCAGAAGTCAAATCACATCCTATTTTTAAGTAAATGGGAAGTAAAAAAATGGAGGGAAATGAGAACAGCCCTTTCTTGGAGTTTGGTTATGAAAGGAAAAATAAGATAAAGGCTAGTTTTTTAAAAGAATGTCAGAATCAAGTGAAAGATTTTTAAGGATGGAGATACATTATTGTCATTTTCGTTGTTAACAATATAACAATTATTGCTAATTATTATTGATAATAATTAGTATTTAATAGTACCTACAACATGAGCTAAGCACTTTGAAAATATAATCTTATTTAATTCTCGCCATAATCCTGGAAGGTATATATTATTATTTTCCCAATTTTATAGATGAGGAAACTGAGGCAAACAGAAACTAAATTATTCATTCAAGGTCATACAGCTATCATGTGTCTGAGGCTAGATTTGAACTCAGGTCTTCCTGATTACAGGCTCAGTGCTCCATCCACAGTGCAATCTAACTTCCTACAATAAGTTTGATACTCTCCTATGACCCTGAATAAATGGAAAATGAAAGAAAAAAACTGATATCTAAGATAGTGTTCTTTCCACCATATAACATTAGAAATTCAGTATTTTAAAATTGAATTTTATGGTTAGTCAATCCTCAAAGAATTCAAATATGGTAAAAAAAAGTTCAACAATATTCAGACAATTTAAAAAGTATTAATAAGAATTAGAGATGGAGAAAACCTTAATTATCTAATCTATCCTCATCCTTCTACAAATAAGGAAACCGAGGTCAAAGGAGAAGTGACTTGTTAAAGGTCACACTACTAATGAGTAACAGGATATAGATTTTAATGAAGGTTTTGAATCTAAGTTTAATACTCTTTCCCTGAGGTCATTCCAATTCAGGTTATACATCTAGACCTTATAGTCCCAGGAGTATCATTCTTTGCCTCAGTTAATTGCAATACTAATGTGTATAAGTGTCAGTTTTGACTTTCCAGTGAATTAAAATTACTCTTTATAAGATAAAATTGGCCACATTGAAAAAAGAGTTGCACAAAAATTCACTGAGGAAAAAACTCCATGAAAAGTAAAATTGGCCAAATGGAAAAGACAGTACAAAAGCTCACTGAAGTAAATAATTCCTAAAAAATTATAATTGTGCAAGTGGATACTGACTCCATAAGACATCAAGAAAAAATAAAAGAGGGGGCCAGGCCTTGTTACAGGAGGTTCTGTGTTCAAATCTGGTCTCAGATACTTCCTATCTGGGTGACTGTCATAAGTCATTTAACCCCATTGCCTAGCTCTTAACACTCTTCTGCCTTGGAATCAATACATATTATCAATTCTAAGATGGAAAGTAAGGGGTTAAGAGAAAAGAAACAATAAAATAAACTCAAAAGAATAAAGAAGAAAATCTGAAATATTGGGAAAACAATTGACCTTGAAAAATAGAACCAGGAGAAATATCTTAAGACTTATTGGACTACCTGAAAGGCATGATCAAAAAAAAAGATCCTAGAAATCATATTTGAAGAAATTAATAAGGAAAAAACTTCCTTGATATTCTAGAACTAGAGGGTAAAACAAATATGCAATGAATCCATTAATCACCTCTGAAAAGAGATCCCAAAATTAGAATAAATTAGAATTCTTAAGAACATCATGGCCAGATTCCAAAACTCCAGGGTCAAGGAGAAAATATTGTAAGCAGTCACAAAGAAACAATTCAAGTATCATGTAGCCACAGTCAGAATAACACAAGATTTAGCAGTTTCTACATTAAAGGACTAGAGGTCCTGGAATATAATATTCAGGAGGGCAAAGGAACTAAGACTACAACCAAGAGTCATCTACTCAGCAAAATTGAGTACAATTCGTCAAGGGGAAAATGGACATCCAAAGAATTAGGAAACTTTCAAACTTTACTGATGAAAATACTAGGACTGTGTAAAAATTCTGACTCTCTGATTCAAGACTCAGTAGAAGCATTAAAAGATAAATGAGAAAGAAAAATCATAAGGAATTCAATAAGGTTAAACTGTTTACATTGTACATTATAATAAGAAAGTTTTCTCCAAAAGTTTCTTACAAAACTACTAGGTTAGAAGTGTCATGAGTTAAAAATTTATTTTGTTAGGTGGTCAATGCAATGGATTGGGTAAACATCTGTCACCAAATGTCGATTCATTTCCCATGTTCTCCTCTACTGCAGATAAGTGGAGATGAGGCCAGAAAACTGGACCCAGGTAACAGAATTTGTGCTTCTGGGTTTCCCGAAGAACTGGGCCCTACAACTCATTCTGTTCCTGGGGCTTCTGGTGACATACGTTGTGACTGTCATGGGGAACTTGCTCATCATCATGCTCAGTTGGTCTGACCGCCGCCTGCACACTCAGATGTATTTCTTCCTGAGAAATCTGTCTCTGTTGGAGCTCTGTTGGGTGTCTGTTGTGGTCCCCAAAATGCTGGTCAGCCTCCTCACCAGAGACTATACTATCTCCTTTGCTGGCTGTATCATGCAATCTTTCCTCTATTTTTTTTTGGGTACCACTGATTTCTTTCTCTTGTCTATCATGTCCCTAGACCGCTATCTGGCCATCTGTCGTCCATTACACTATGAAACACTGATGAGTGGTCCCATCTGTGCCCGGCTAGTGATGGCATCCTGGCTTGCTGGATTTTTCTGGATCCTTTGCCCCACTATCCTCATGGCTAGTCTGCCTTTCTGTGGCCCAAATGGCATCGATCACTTCTTCTGTGATAGCTGGCCACTTATGGGACTCTCCTGTGGGGATACTCAACTTCTGGAATTGGTGGCTTTTCTTCTTTCTGCAGCATTGCTTCTGAGCTCACTGACTTTGACCTCCAGTTCCTATGCTTTTATTCTTGCCACTGTCTTTCGTGCCCCAACAGCCACTGAGAGGAAAAAAGCCTTTTCTACCTGTGCATCACACCTCACAGTTGTGGTCATATTCTATGGCAGCTCCATCTTCCTGTATATTCGTACATCAGAGGCCCAATCCATGCTCCTTAATAAGGCAGTCTCTGCCCTGAACTGCATCATCTCCCCACTCCTTAATCCATTCATCTTTAGCCTCCGTAATGACAAAGTGAAGCAGGCCTTACGTGATGCTATGAGGTGGCCCAGAACCATGGGCACAAGATCATGAAGACCTGAATAAAGAGAGAGTAAGAAACATACATCCTAATGGGACAGATTCCTTGTATCTCTAAACAAGTGCCTATATGCATACAATGATGAAGGCCCTTGATGAAAAAGAAGTGTTCTCATCCACCCCTATGCATAGAGATAGCAAACACCATTAGCAGAGTCATCTTTAAACTGTGATCATTGTAGTATAGTATAATGGAAAGAGCACTGAACTTAAAATCAGAAGACCTGGATTTGAGTCTCAGTTCTTCCCATTAGTTGTTTTATGACATAAGGCGAGTCCTTTCTCTACTCTGGCTATGAGTTTTCTCATTTGTAAAATGAGTTAATAGGTCCTACTGGATATAAGATTCTGTTATTCTTTGACATATCTGGAAGAGAATAGGCAGTTTCAAAAGTATGCTATCAGATAAACCCAGCAATCTTTCTGGGCTTCAGTTGTCACAATTCTAATATGAAAAGAGCACCTTATTGGAGGGAAATGTTTCAATATGTTCCTGGGGATCTCAGTGAAGGGTGATTTTTTAAAATACCAGATATTGACTCAGGATCACCTGAATTCCGAAGCCAACTCTGACTGTGGGCAATTACTTCTTGGACTATTGCTTCCTGATCTATAAAATGAGGATTATTAAATCTGTAATGCCAGATAGAGGTGTTCTGAGCCTTAAATAAGATAATGTAACTGAAGCGCAGGCAAATCTTATAAACTCTTAAGGGCAAGGAAGGATTTGTTTTCTTTTTATTCTCCAATTTGCAATCTAGTGCCTTTCACAAAGTAGGTACTTAAATGTTTCTTGAATTTAATTAGTTAGCAGTCATGATGATTATTTAAGTTCATGAATGAAAGGAAGACAGACAAATTAATTGAAAATTGGAAACATGATAGATATAATATATATATATATTTGCCAGATAATGCCTTCTACGGTGTGTGGAGGAAAGGGAGGAAGGAGAAAGAGAGGTCTCTAAAGTCTGCAATAGTAATAGAGATTAGCTTAATGTCCACTCAGTGATTTTTATTTAATATTTTTACACTGGGATGCTAAGCATCCATGAAAGGATCCAATTCTCTTTCCTTAGGCTTTAAGGAGAAAATGGAGCAAATGGGGTGCTAAAATTAGTTCAGGACCTTTCTGTCCTCTGACTTCATCCATGGACTAAGATTCAACTGTTCCATTGCTTTTTTTAGACCTAAAACCCTATATCAGTGATGTGAACCTTTTAGAGATGGAGTCCCAGGTCCCACTCCTCAGACTGAGTGCCATGCTTGCCCCCCCCCAGAGACCAAGTGCTATGTTCCCCCATCTGTCCCCCCAGCACATCCCTTACCCCAGACAGGGGAGGGGGGAAGTACTCCCATTGGGCTGCTAGGCAGAAGGGTGAGAACATGGAGAGGAGGAAGGAAACAACTTCACCACAATTCCCTCTTGCTTTTTAGTAACACACTGGTGGGGAATTGCAGGTGTGCCCACAGAGAGAGTGTGCCCTTTTTGGCATATGCGCCATAGCTTTGCCATCACTGCCCTATATCAATATCCTTGAGCCTTTAGAAATTTCGGAACTAGAAAATAACTAATTCTCACTCTTACAATAAATCTTTTACGATCCTTGTTAATCCATCACCATGGATTCAAACGTGCACAGTGTCATCAGAACTTGGGAATTCAATGATTACAGGGATCTAAAAAGAAAAAAGGGAAATAGCTGTGATAGTACTCAGCTGCTCTTTTAGATCTATGACTGAACATAAAAAACTTCTTATTTGTCTTTCATACATAAGAAAACCCAAAGATGTCAGTTATGGGGTGTTCAGGGATGAGCATCTCTGGTGTGAGGATTTGTTGAATGTTATAGACTAACATGTGGAGATGCTAGACAAGAATCCCTGTAGGCAGCTGTTGGTACTTCTCCTTGCATGGTGGATTGCTGATGTGAACATAAACTCTTTTTACCAACATCAGAGTAAGACAATCAACAACAAAGTAGCCAATTCTTTGCCCACAAGAAATATGTCTCATACAGTTAAATTTCATCATTTTCAATTAAGGCAGAATACAATTACCTTTGAAGTGAATGTAAATACCAGCACTCACAATGATAATATATGGCAATCATTAAATTATCCATATTTTGTACCCATTAAATTCATACAAAGTCTTTCTAAAAGTTCCAGTCTAATTTTTGTCTCCCTAAGATTCCTATATCACCCTTTGTTCTTACTGTGACATTCCATCTCTCTTTCATAATACATTTGAAAACAAATAATAATAGTAAAAATCAATAAGAACAATGGTATTGCGGTATTTTACCTAGAAAATTGTGGGGTCATTCAAAACCAGAAAGGTACTTCTTGAGATGAACAAAAGTGGCATTTCATCACTAAAGTTGTAGGATTTACATTATGCTACTGGGCAAGAGAGAGATTGTCAGCAAAATCACTCTGCTCTTCAGTTATTGAAGCAGAAAAATCTTAAAGTGTGATCTATAGATATAAGGTGGAAGACCTTGATGTTTGTACATAGTGACGTCTTTTTCAGAAGTTTCTCAAGAAGTTTCTCTGCTTGATGATTCAGAAAGTGGAGATTCTTGGACTAGGAACAGAATCTGTTCATGTTCAACACCACTGTCTTCAAGCAACTGAAAAATTTATCCTATACATAAGAGCAAAGGAAGTGGATTATTTCACTATTTTTACCAATTTCTCATATTTTATTTCTGGAATATGGACCAGGTATGCCAACTGTAGCACTGTATAGACAGCTAATTGTTTAATTGCATTCTCAATATTTTTTGTTCTAAAGGACTACATTTTTTCCAGGCACTTTCTTCATATTGTCAGGATATCAATGTCTATTTATTGATACAGAAGTAAAGCTAGTATATATAGCCAGTACATAGCTTGAAGAATATGGGTGATGATGCTATGGAGGCACACATATTAGGAGAAGGGATTGGTGATTTATATAGTACTATTTTCCCCAGGATTTGCTCTCCTAAGTATAGCTTTATTGATAAAGGCATGAGTCCTGGGGAAGTCAAATAGGTAATAGGAAATGTCAGGAAAGATACTTGTAAGTGATTTGCCATTGGTTGCCTCCTACCACCCTTTACATGTTCCCTAAGGGGTTGTGGCACTGAAACAACTCAATTGGGTATGACCAAGCTGGAAATACTTGTTTTGAAAAGAGTATAACCCTGGCAACAGATTGTCTCTGCTGCCTAAGGAACAATAGCAAATCAAGGTCCTAGTAATATATTTTCACTGAGAGCCAGATGGGATAACTTAATTAAATTAAATGTAGAAACAAGCCTAATATTACATTGCTAGAGCAGCTATAAATTTTTTTTTTTAGAAAACAAGATAGAGATATACAATAAGAGCTGTAAAGCTGTTCCTGCTTACTGAGCTAGTCCATTTCTAAGATTAGGCTCTAAGGGCATTACTGAGAGGGCAAAAAGCTGTGCAAGTATGAACATATTCATAGAAGCTTTGTTATGACAAAATGACTGGAAGAAAAACAAATGCAATGAACAAGGAAAATGGCTGAACAGATTGTTATATTTTAATGTAATGAATTGCGTCATGTTATTAGAAATGACAAATATTGGAAATATAAAGAAAATAAGGGAAATGGATGAAGAGATGAAAAGAGAATAAAAATAATACATATCATGATTACATTTAAAAATAACAACCACAAAATCAAGAGAAAAAAGTATCCAAGTAAAATAAATCTAAGGGGAGCTCAAGAGCAAAGGGTGTTCATATTAGCATACATATATAATTTATATATTTTTAAACAAATTGTAAATAATATGGAGTTTGTGGTCTTGTGCATATTTTTTATGTATTTGATTAAATGTTTTTGGTGGTGGTAGTGGTTACTAACTATATAATAAAATAATAATAATAAAAAGAACATGGGAGAACATGTAATGTGTGGTAGGTGGCAACCAAAGGCAAATCACTTATCTTTCCTGACATTTCCTATTACCTATTTGACTTCCTCAGGACTTATGCCTTTCTCAGTAAATCTATACTTAGGAGAGCGAATCCTGGGGGAAATAGTACTATATAAATCACCTATCCTTTCTCCTAATATGCATACAAAATATTAATTAGGTCAAGGAAAATGATGTTTTACCGATACTTAACAAAATGTAAATGATACCTACAATACTACCTGAGACATGTTTTCTTATTTCAGAGGTCACATCAACAACTCCCATCCACATATTTACAGAAGTAGCCACTTCTTTAGCAGCATAAAAAACTTGAGGTGTCCTGAGTTATGCATCTTCTCAACAGATACACCAGAAGAGACCAGCTCACCATTCTCTAATCCTTTCCTTTCCTTTGCCTAAGGCATAAAAATTCCTAATTATGGCTTTGAATGTGTATCCAGGTGAATTTAGGTTTTAATATCAAGCTGAAAAAGCAAATCATGTAGCCTGAGAAGTATGTGATAAAGTGGACTTAATCTAACTATATGAATTTTATATATATATATACATATATACATTATATATGTACATATATATACATATACTAAATGAAATATATGTGTATGTATATAAATGATATATAAATAAATAACTATAAAAGGTATGTAAATGAGTCTGAAATCTTTATGAATCCTAGGTCAACAAATTATCTTCTCTCCTTCCACCCCTATAGTCCCATTGCTTCTGCTTTGTTTTGTCACTGCCAGTGAAGATTGAAAGACCAAATCACAGAGGTCAATGTGTATGCACAAAACTGTCAAAATAGCTTTGACTTTGGGTCACAAAAGAAGCAGCTACAGCAACAATGAAGTTACAACCAATACTCACCCTCTGTCCTCGAGAGATTAATTACACTGTTCATGTTTAATGAGTATGGGTCAAGGTACTTTATTCTAAGAAAACAACTCCAAGAAAGTTAAAGTAACTTTTAATTGATTTAATTGGGAATTACTTAATAGTCAAAAGTTTAGAGAATTTGGACTGTTGCCTTTTCAGATGTTGCTGCACTTGATATTCTTTGAAAAGAGGAGTCCTTTCTCAGTTTGGAGCACTCTATGTAAAATGATGGACCTATATGCATCCTTTGAGGTTGAAACCACCATGACCATGACCAAGGAGAGAAACCAAGGTGAATGAGACATTGGGCTGGGTAAGTGAATCAACTTGATGGCCTATCTGATTTTTCAGATTTAATATCTTTCCTCAGTCCTGGTATAGATTTTGGTCAAATTTCAATAGACTTCTGAGTCAAAACAATCATGGAAGCATGATAATTTTTCTTTGCAGAGTGCCAAATCAGCAATGCGCACAGTGGGGAAAAAAACTGAACTGGGAGTCAAAAACACCTTACTTCTTTTCTAGATTTTACCACTAACATCCTGTGTTAATTCCAATAAGTAACTTTCCCTCTATTGGCCTTAATTTTTCCATCTATAAAATATAAGTTTTCAAAATATGACCTTTAATGACTTTTCTAGCTCTAGAATTTCATAGTCTCTGGTGAGTAATGATTCTTTATTCATATTCCCCTGTTAATGGGGCTAATCACACTGAGAGGACCAAATTTTCAGGCAGTGCAACATGAAGGGCATGAAGACTTTGCCTGGGAATTCTTGGGTAGTCAAAGACTTGTGAAATTCTTTATACTCCAAGATTAGATAGCAGGTTTTTCATATTTCTCCTAGATTGGAAGTGGTTATTATAATTTCTGAGTGGAAATGATTAATGTGTTGTATGTGTAAGGCTGTATATATTTAATAAAAAATAATGAAGGACATGGATAATGGATCAGTCATCTTCCTGCTGTAGATGGGATAATGGGTTGTTAGCAGTAGTGTGTTACCAATCAGCTCTTTGCAGGAAAAAATGGGTGAGTTTTTCATTTTGTCTTCATTATTAACATATTATCCATTTTCTTAAATCTAGACAATCAGCAAAACAAAATCCCAATTTGTAACATTTACCAACTTCTACAGTAAAAATACTCACTGAAAATTTCACAATTGACTCTCACAAGCTAGTTTGAGGCCTTGGGTGTTGGTGGAGAAAGTCTTGGAATTGGAGTCAGAAAATCTAAATTCTATACTCAAAGTTACCATCACCTAGCAATGTGAAGCTTTGGGAAAGTTATTTATCCTCTTTGAGTCTCAGTTTTCCTTTGTAAAACAGAGGATTTATTCTAAATGATGTCCAAGATCATATGTGCAGGGGAAAATGTACTGCCTCTGGTTTCAAAGGACCTGGGTTCAAATTCCACTTTTAATGTTTATAATTTGTGCCCTCAAGCAAGGTCTTTTAATTTTTCTAGGCTTCAGTTTCCTCATATGCAAAATAAAGAGGTGAATTAGATGGTGTGTTAGGTTCCTTCCAGCTCCAGAAGTATGCTGACTCCTTCCAGGCCTAATATTCTCTGATTCTGAAGAGTGCCAAGCACTCACTGTAGTGTTATGGTCTGAATAAGCTTTGCAGATAGGAATCATCTGATATGATTATTTAAGCACATACTGGAAAGTAGCCTAATAAAAATTTGATCAACAGGTTATTTAATGAGTTTTGTCCCTCATTTAGCTAAGACAATACTGCAGAATAGTTTGACAAAGAGTAGAGGTTTTAGAGGTCCATCTGTCCAGGGAAAACAAGCAATTCTCCCCATCATGATATGAGATCTTGATGTGAGTACTTGATTTGGATATTATCAAAGTCATGGTAAAATAAATGGCAGAATCCTTAAAGGGTCCTCAAGGATTTGGGGAGCGGGGGTTGCTAATCTGAATTTCTAGATGATACCTACTGAAACTATGCAGAGTAGGAGAACACAATGAGAAGCTCACCCTAAGTTATCCTGGGCTTCCTCATTCCTTATCTCCTACACAAGCTATTTAGGATGGTTTGCTTGCTACACTTTCTCATAGCTCTTGAAGCTTCCTTGGCACACTCAGCTTACTGGAAGCTTTTTTTTTTTTTAATTTTTCCTCTCCTGTAGTTCTTCCTCTGAATATGGATAGTGTTCTTTTCCATAAGACCCTCCTGATTGTCCTGGGTCCTTGCATTGCTGCTAGTACAGAAGTCCATTACATTTGATTTTACCATAGCATATCAGTCTCTGTGTACAATGTTCTTCTGGCTCTGCTCCTTTCGCTCTGCATCATGTCCTGGAGGTCGTTCCAGTTCACTTGGAATTCCTCCTTGCTGGAAGCTTCTAAAGGTTGCCAGATCTTACTCCTTTCCTAGTTCTCAACTCTCTTCTTTCTCAAGTTGCTTCTCTCTCTCTGGAGAAGTATTATCTATTATTAGGTCACAATTATAATCCTCTTTCCTGAATTGTAACATCATAGGGGTTAATCTATCTGCCCAAGGACAACGTTAGCTAATGAGAGAGAGAGAGAGAGAGAAAGGAAGAAGGAAATGAGTTTGCAAACAGATGGGTTCGCAAAGAGGGACGGGCCACATGCACAGAACTTTATAGACCCTATTCTGGAATGTGAGTACATCTTAAAAGGAGACACAGGGAGACAGTTAGGATCCATTGTTCCTGTCCTTCAGAAGGAAAGGAGAGAGAACTTCCTGTGGGCTGATCTGTCTTTGCCTAAGGGAAGTTTACTTACTTGTCCCTGAGACCTGGAGGTTCCTGTGTTCCAGCTATCCGAAGATCCAGAGATCCTGTCCATTTCTGTCTCCAATTTCCATCTCCCTGTGTTCCTGTGAGCTCCTTGGTGCCTGAGAGTTTCCTGACTATTGCTTGTGAGAGAACTGCCAGAACCTAGTGAAACCTGTCTGTGAGAGAAAGGCTTGCAACCATCTTGGGCCTCTGCCTAAGAGGCTGAGCTCATCAAGAGTTCAAACCCTTTCTACTCTGATGAACTTTTACCATGTCTACGATTAATTTGGAGGACCAGTAGGTCAGGAAAGATTAGTTAGTGTGGGTTTATAGTTAGTGAAGCGAAAGTGTAGCTGGAAGATCTATGAAGACAGTCCTGTGAGGAGCCTGTAGTGATTTTGGGTGGAGAAGCTAGAGTTTTAAGCTTAGAGACTCCTTTTCCCTGGTCCTACTCTTTCCTCTTTCACTTGGATACAAATATACCTCAGTTACTGTTTTTACCAAGTTGTCAATTATTCAGATAGCTTTTTGGCCTACAAGCTGACACTCAGGCCTACATAGGACTGTAGAGCCTATTCACTCAGTGATATGCCAACAACAAGTCTACAAGCCTTTCCATCTATATTATCGACATATTTCAGTTATCAGTCAGTAAAAGGAAGAATCTATAAAATCTGAGATGTTTTGGGGGCCAAAAAAGTCAATTTTGAGCTTACTGACAGGTTTCTGCCTGTGAGGAACTCAGAAGTTTGCATAACAATAGGTTTCTGGGGAGCAGTTAGGTGGCCATTTCTTTTTTAAGTTTCTAACAGCAGAGTGGAATCTTGCTGAAATCTGCCTAGCAACAAGAGCTGTCAATCACCCAGCCAATCCAAGCTTCAAGTTTTTTGGTTTTTTTTAAAGGACCAGGACATAAAAATTCAAACTTTGGGGGGCAACTGGGTGGCTCAGTGGATTGAGAGTCAAGCCTAGAGATAGAAGGTCCTAGGTTCAAAACTGGCCTCAGACATGTCCTAACTGTTTGACCCTGGGCAAGTCACTTAAGCCCCATTGCCTAACCTTTACCACTTTTCTGCCTTGGAGCCAATACACAGTATTGACTCCAAGATGGAAGGTAAGGGTTTAAAAAAAATCAAACTTTGCAAATAGTAATAGATACAAATAAGAGCAACTAAACAACAATGATGGGAGTAATAAAACTAATATGTTACTACATTATGATGCTCTTCAATTTCTTTCTGGTTGAAATACCAGAACATTGTTATGAGTTCCTAGTATTTAAAATAATAACTCTAATATTGGATATATCATTAAGACAGATTATCTCTTATATGCCAATGATACCATTCCTTCTATGTGATGCTTATCAAGGGTACCTATTGGCCATTACAAGATTCCATAAACTAAAGATCGCTCTGTACTTAAGTGTCAAAGACAATAAAATGAAACAATTGGTACTGGCAACAAAAGAAACATTGGACAACATGCAAGAAAAATATAAACAACAAAGAAAGGACACTGAGGCAAAGCTAGAACACCTAGATAAACAAACTAATGATACCCAGACAACAAAACTAGAATTGGAGGATAAGATTATAGATAATGCTGTAGCTACACTACTACCTCTTAGGGATGTCACCTACTTACAGCCTGACATAGGGATAGTCCATGTGAGAACCCAAAAACAATTCACAACTGGGAATCTCAAATCCATAAAAAAGAGAAGCCCCAAGTTTTTGGAGGACCCTCATAAGAGCATAAGAGAATTTAAGAGAACTATGAAGTTTTAGGACCCTGACATTTCTGATTGTGAACTTCTTTTGCAAGAATTGTTTGCCAAAAGAGAAAGAAAGCAATTTATTGATGAAACTATCCAGAATCCAGATTTGACATCATGACCCAATGAATTGCAAGAGGAAGTAGAATGGAATTCAGTAGATGATTACTGGTTTTTAAATCAGACTAGAGAATCCCTAATCGAAGCAATGAAAACTCATGCAAAAAGACCTAACACCTGATCTAAATTTGAGAAAATAAAACAGGAAGTTGGAGAGAATCCTGCAACTTTCCTGGATAAGCTAAAAAAGTCTGGGGAAAATCTTTTGGGAATGGATAACCTTAGTGACCAGGACATAGCACACACAAAGAGGCAGTTTGTCAAGAATAGCTATAGTGCAGTAAAAAACTACTTTAGAAAAAATTGTCCTACCTGGAAGACTATGGGACTGGAAGAACTCTGATTGAATGCTTGTTACATATATGATACAGACAGAGAAAAATGGGTAGATGATAAAAATGACTTGGTGGAAGAACTAAGAAATCAAGTAAAGGAAGTTAATAGGAAATTGAAGGAAACAGAAATAAAAGAGGTTAAAACCATGGCAGCATTGAGATATATAAGCCTAGGACTGACTATACTCCTAGGCCACAAAGGTCCAGCCCACCCTGTTGTTTTTTCTGTGGTAAGCCGGGACACTTTTTACATGATTGCAGATTTAGGGGACAGGTCTTCAATCAAACAAATAGGAATAATAGATTTTATGGAAATGGGTACAGACAGAATGGGTATGGTTACCAAAATGCAAATCCTAGATACCCACCTTTCCAACAGGAAGAGCAAACAGGTTCCTGCAGTCATATCTGTTGCCAAGGGTCACAACAGGCACCAGATTTGTACACTAATGACAGAAATGAAATTATAACCCAGGACTCCTCAGCCTAAAAGGCTATCTTCATTATGCCAAGTTCCATTATTCCAAATGAACACCAATATTATTATGATACCTTCTAGTGCTAGTAAATAATAGCAATAATAGCTAACATTTGTGAAATCTTTTATAATAAGCTATTATTTTGATAGCTAATATTTATATAGCACATATTATATGCTAGGTACTATTCTAAGCACTTTATAAATTTTATTTTAACAATAATTCCATGAAATAAGTGTTATTATGATTCCTATTTCATATTTGAGGGAACTGAGGCAGACAAAAGTGAAGTGACTTGCCCAGAGTCACACAACTATTAAGTGTTTGAGTTTGGATTTGAACTTCTGACTTCTAGGCCCTGTGTAAATAGAATTAGCTCCAGCCCATTAATAGTCAAAAATCTACTCAACCTAGGCGTGCTAATGATGTCACTCTCACCTCCCTTAGTGGGGAGGGGAGACAAGTTACCCACACGTGACAATAAGTAACAAATCAAGAATAAGGGACTGCCCTTTGGGCAGTCCAAATCAATGTAGAAACTGCCATTTGTCCATTTGAATTAGAGGTGGACCACAGGAAGTGATGAAAGACACTATCTCTTTAAGTAAGTTAGTGAACTTCCTGTGGGGGCAGTTGCCGTCTCCAACTGGAAGAAGAAGCATCTCCTGAGACCACAGAACGCTTATGCTCTATATTGTCACATGGGTAAGTTAGGCTGACTTCCTTGGCCTAGCTGGGCCTATTCTAAACTCTGCCTATCTGGCTGTTGGGCCTTGTGGCTTACAGCTTCATTTATTAAGCTTTATAACCTTCTTCTCCCTCCATCCAGGCCTTTGGCCTGGACTAGCCTCTCTCCTTTTCTCTTTACTCCTACTTTTTACCTCCAAACTGTAAATAAACTCTTCAACCCGATGCTGACTTGGGTCTGATTAATTACAGAATCAACCTAAATTGTTGATTCCTGGCGGCCACATATTTAATATATATATCTATAAATACCTAAATTTTCCTTCTTACAGCCCAGTGCTCTATCTACTGTACCACCTACTAAGTGAAAAAGGGTTTTCCTCACAGTGAACCTGGGCATTAGGCAATGCAAATATTATCCCTATTTTAGGCATGTTGAAGTTAAAGTTCAAAGAAGTTCAATAATTTGTTTACAAACATAAAGCTAATAAGTATCAGAGCCAGGACTCAAATCTAGGGTTTTTCAATTCAACCAAACATTTAATAAAACTCTCCCTTGCACAGGATACTGAGCTAGGCTTGTGAATGTCTTGTATAGTTGAAAGAGTATTAGAATTTCTGTCATTGGACCTGAATTTGAATCTCAATTCTGACACTTGTATAACTTTGAACAAGTCATTTAATGTCTCTGAGCAGGGTTTCAATTTTTTAACCTGTAAAATTGAACTAAATGATCTCTGAGGTGCTTAAACATTAGTTCTGCTGGAGAATTGGGGTAATGTTCTCTCTCTCTCTCTCTCTCTCTCTCTCTCTCTCTCTCTCTCTCTCTCTTTCTCTCTCTCTCTTCCCCCTCCCCCATACACATACACACACAAATGTGCACACAAATAAAGGCTGACAATTTTTGCATTTAATTTTTTTCAAGAAGAGGTGTGACATGATAGTTTTGTAGAAGAAAAATTAGAGAGGGGAGCTACTGGAAGCAGGAAAAACAATTAAGAAAACAATTGTACTAGTCCAGACAAAGCTGATGAGGACCCAAAAAAAGAGTAAATACTATGTAAGCAGAAAGGAGAAGAATGGTTCAGGTGTTGTGGAAGTAGAAACAAGAAGATTTAACAAGTTATTAAATATTAGGGTAATTGATATAAAAGAATAAATAATCATCAGAATTTTATGAACCTGGCTGTGAAAAGATAGTAATGTGTGGGAAGCCAATAAGAGAAACAATCTCAAATTGATAAAAATCTGAGTCTCCTCTTTTGACTCCTTTTCTGATGCACACCTTTCCTTATTGAAAAGCTTTAAGTTCCTAGCAAACCAACAGTTAAGACTTTAGCAATTTCTTTCCAAGACTAAAGACAGAAATTAAGAAAAAGGCTGCCTACACTCTGAATCCGTTTCTAGACACCTCAAGGTCAATAATGGATAAAATTTAGACAAAATCTCCTCCAGTGGGGGCTATTCATCCCTGAGAAAGTATTCCCAGACTTAAGTTTTAATAATGGGCCAGCCAAAATTCAGCCTTGGCCTTGTTCTATTCTGAAGTCAAATGAGATTTTTTGTGTTTTGATATGACATAATTTGTAACTTCTGCATATCTGCAAAGATTTGGGGGGGGGTTCTTTTGTGTGAAATAAGTCTTGAAATATATATATAATAAACTCCATGCTCCTGGAGAGAGAACTGGAAGCTTAAGATAAAAGATCTTCTGTGTCTTTACTTCTTATCATCTCAGCCATCCTTATCAGAGATGACAAATAGATCTTGAGAGTAGAATAGTTCTCACAACAAAAATAGAATTTTATAGATGGGATAAATTTGAGGGTAAGTGATGAGTTGTGTTTGGAAAGTGTTATGATTGAGATGCCTATGGGATCTCGATATTGCATTGTCAGCAAGTGGTTAGTAATATGGGAGATCAAGCGTAATGAAAAAAGAGGATATAGGATGAAGTCATAGGGTATACCCACACCTAATAGGTGGGCCATGAATGATGATTCACCAAAAATAGGAATAGTCAGATAAGTAGAAAGAGAACTAGGAAAAAGCAATGTTAAAAGTCAACAGAAAAAAAGTCTGTCCAGGGGTAAGGAAAAGTCTACAATATCCATAACTGCAGAGAAATCAAGAAGGTTAATTGAAAAAAGGTTATTGGATTTAACAACTAGAAGACCACCTAAAATCTTATTCTCCATGGCATGTAGGAGTCAGGAGTTAAACTGCATGTCATTGTTACGTAAATGTAAGGTATAGATGAAGACATCCATTTCTGGGAGTTTGGCTGTGAAAGAGGAAAAAGATAAGAGATAATTTTTTCAAGGACTGCCATGGTGTAGTAAAGGATTTTTATGATGGAAAGATGTGGATATTGTTGTTATTAACATAATAATTATCATTAATTATGAAGAATAATACCTAGTACTTAATAGGGCCTATAATGTGAATATAAATAATTTTTATAGTTATACATATATATGTATATATAAACACTATAATATAAATAACATATAAATAAGATGAGAGAGAGAGGGAGAAGGAAGATAATCTCCAAAGGGAAGATACTAGATGCTGAAGGGAACAAGAAAATTCTCCTGAAGAAGGGAGGATTTGAACTGAATCTTGAAACAAGTCAGAAAACCCAAAAGGCAGCAGTGAGGACTCAGAGCATCCCTCTGATGTTGGAGAGAAAGTGCAAATATTTAGAAAAAGGAATAGAATGTCATATTAAAGGAATTGCAATTGGGTCAGTGCTGCTGGATTAGTATGTGGAGAACTGTAAAATATTAGAAGACTGAAAAAGTATGAAGGACCCAGGCTATTTTTTGAAGATCTTTAAATATCAAACTGATTTTATATTTGATCCCAGAGGTAAGTATCAACTAAATATCTAAATGTTTTAGAGTTTAGATATCTAGATCACGTCACCTTCAGAAACACACTTGACCCACATGTATCCACCACTGAGATCATTAAGTAATCCTGAAGTAATAGGGCTGAAGGTTTAGACTTTTTGCAACATTCTATAGTCATCAAGAAGAGAAAAATCAATCAAGAAAAATGGAGGGGAGGGGTCTTTATTTCTACCAATCTCTTAAAAGTTCCATGTGTGTGGTTTTAGGAAAAATTGTAATGTGGATGAAGATTTTACTTGAGGCCCCTAACTTTCATTTGAGAACTTCATGATCTGAAGTCAAATCTCCATAAAGTCCTGCACTGACTCCATTGTGTGGCTTTTTACTCTTTCTTGTCCTCTTCTCCACTGATATACATTTCAGAAATTTGCAGAATTTTAGAAAGGTAAGAAACCTCAGAAATTTTTTGCCTCTGTATCAGTTAACAAATGAGGAATCAGTTCCATAAAGGAATGATCAACATCAGTCAGTGAGTTAGTGGGAGAACCAACTGACTCTGAAACCCAAATGTCTTTTTTAAAACCCTTACCTTTTGTCTTAGAATCAATATTGTCTGTAGAGGGCAGGTAGGTAGCTCAGCAGATTGAAAGCCAGGCCCAGAGATGGAAGGTCCTGGGTTCAAATCTGGCATCAGACACTTCCTAGCTGTGAAACCCTGGGAAAGTCACTTAACCCTCATTGCCTTTAAAAAAAAAAAAAAAAAAAAGTGGGGCAGCTGGGTAGCTCAGTTAAGTGAGAGTCAGGCCTAGAGACAGGAGGTCCTAGGTTCAAACCCGGCCTCAGCCACTTCCCAGCTGTGTGACCCTGGGCAAGTCACTTGACCCCCATTGCCCACCCTTACCAATCTTCCACCTATGAGACAATACACCGAAGTACAAGGGTTTAAAAAAAAATTAAAAAAAAAAAAAAGAATCAATACTGTGTGTTGATTCCAAGGCAGAAGAGTGAGAAGGACTAGGTGATGAGGGTTAAATGACCTTCTAAGAATCACACAGCTTGATATCTTGATTCCTAGTACAGTTACAATACCTCAAGAATCTCAAGACTGGAAGGAGGGTTTTAAGAGGCTTCTTAGTTCTTCCTGTACCTGAACAATGACATCAACAACATCCTCAAGTGGTCATAATTTTCTTCTTGAACACTTGTAATGAAGTAAAATCACTACTTCTAGATTCAGTCATATCTCGTTTAGGAGATTTGGGAGGGAAAGATTATTGCTTTATTTTTCTTTATATCATGTTTAATATACCTCTCCTCTGAAAAATTATTCCTACTTCTGATCTTTAGGGTCAAGAAGAACCAGTCTATTACCTCTACTATGTGGTAGCATTCAAATATTTGAAAACAACTATCATGTCCCTTCCAAAGACTTCTTCAGGTTAATCAGCTACAGTTCTTTTCCTGACCCTTGTATGGCAAGGTTTCCAAGTCTCTGACCATCCTTATTGCCATTCTTTGGATTTATTCTTATTATTAAAGTCCCTTTGAAAATAGAATGCTCCTTACTAAATATTCTATTTTTAATTTATTTGAACAAATAATTATTAAATGCCTAGTGTGTGCAATGTTGTCAATAAAGTTGTGGTGCTCTCTTAATCCTTACTGATAAGGAGGGCTAGAGGTGATTGAGGTGATATGGAAGAGGAATGAAAGGGATGGCTGAGTTTAGGGAAGCAATGAATGAGGTGGTATATTGAATGGTAAGGGAAATAGGTGGGGTATTCAGGAGAGGCAGCTTGAATAGGCTAGACACTCTGGTTAGAGACAGAGGATACTGGGGAATAGGCGTAACCCTTCCAGGCAGGAAAGGTATCTCTATAGACACAAGGAGCTGGGCCAGTCAGAAATGGTTTAAATCTGCCTTGAGGGCTTTTCTTGTCAGTTTCTCAATTCCCTAAAGGGAGGAGTGGAAGGGCTCCTCCCTGTCAATGAAACTGATGGGTTCAGGAGGAAGTCTCTGGTAAGAGTTCCCTCCCAAGATGGATGCCTCCAATTCCCTCAGAAAGTAAAAGAAAATAATTCCTTCCCTCTTCAACCCTTGCCTAATCTTCGACACAATGATTCACCAGAGGGTTTGAGTAGGTAACAAGGGGATTTATTAATATTCAGGGTTAGTCATAAGGAGAGAAGGGTCTGGGGTTTCTGACAGCCACTAGGGAGAAACTCAAGATGGGGGAGGGTCACAGGAGTGGGTTGGACTGAGAGAGAGAGCCTGGTCTCCCAGCCAGGAAAGCTCTGGCTGCCTTTAAAGTAAAGTGTATACTAAATCAATAAAATAAGGGATAGTTTGATTCAATGATGTCCTACTTGCCTATAGGGAAACTAAACACACAAAGTCTAATCACTAGAACCCAAAAGCCACCCTTCCTCCCAGAGCCCTCAAGGAAAATCAGGAAAGGTAACAGGGGAATAATAAGGAGAAGGTCAGGGAGAGGTCAAGAGAAATTAGCTAGGTTCAAATTGTCCAGAGACAAGGCACAGGCCAAAAGCAAAGCCGCAACCCAAAAGCTGAGCTTCAGCTGGACTTTTCGCTCTCTTCTAGCCTCAGCTTCCAACTGAACTCCTATCAGGATTCCAAGGCTTCTAACTGCCAGAAGTTTTCAGTTAACTTTTGCAAAGGCAAAAGGTCCTGTTGCATCTTTGCATTACAGCAAGCACTGTACTAGTTTCTGATGGGGAAATGCACCAACATGCAAGCATGTAAGCAAACAAGTTAATAAGAAAAAGAGAGACATAAATACAGACAGGCAAAGAGAGAGGGTGAGAGAGAGAGACAGATAATAGAATTTGAGTTGAGCAATCGAGAGCTAATGGTTTCAAGAGCAGGGGTAAAGAAGAATATCATAAGAATCAAAAAATGTCAATTCAAAGACACACAGATAGGAAATGAAATACAATATATGGGGAAAAGCAATTAGAACAGTTTAGCTAAAACACAGAGATGGGATCTGGGGAGGGAAGGAGAGGAATATGTAATCTGCCTAAAAATTTAGACAACAATTGTCTTGAGGAGGGCTTTAAATGTCAAACGGCAGCATTTGTATCTGATTCTGGAGGTAACAGAAGGCCCTAAAAACTTCTTGAGCAAGTGAATGATGTGATCAGATGTGTAGTAATATCAGGTGCATAGAATATGAATTAGAGAAGATGGAGGCAGGATGAAAGGAGACCATTTGTTGTTATTCATCTCTCTTTTTGGAAGACAACCAACAAAATCATCGGGTGACGCAGAATAGAAAAAGAAAGTAGTCAGCCTCACTCTTTCTTCATCCAGTGGCAAGATAAAATTCTGGATGACTGGTGATGACCCAGAATGTAGTGGATGACCAGTGGCATCTTAGATGTCTGACCAAGTTCAAAGTGCTCCACAGTCCCTATTTTAGTCACTTTTACAGCCATTAGAATGAATCGTTATCACCCATCTATGCTTCAAAATAGATATACCTTTAATTCACCAATGAATTTGAGGTCTATCAGTTACTCTTAAACTCGTTTAGCCTATTTGCCAAGACAGTTTTGCCAGAGTGTGTTCACTACACATACTATAGCTTCTTGGAGCCACAGATGAGATTTTGGTGACAGATGGAAACCAAAAGTGGATGAGAAATTCTGAAAAAGTTTTGGCAAATCCCCATACCAGTTGTGCTAGTCTTCCATGAACATTCCATATGCCCCCAAGGGCAAAACACCTACAAGTAAAGACTCAAAAAAAGTGAATTGGACACAAATAGTACAAAAATATTTTGAAGAGCTCAAAAAAGACTTTAAAAATCATAGAAGAGAGGCAGAGTAAAAATTGGGGAAATGAGAATAATGCAAAAAAATGAAAAAGACCAATATTTGGTAAAAAGGCACAAAAAATACTGAAGAAAATATCATATTAAAAAAACACATTTGGCCAAATGGTAAAATAAAAAAAAAAAAATTTAAAAGACGCAAAAATCCTCTGAAGAGAAGAAATCCTTAAAAAGGAGAATTGGCCATTTGGGAAGAGGTACAAAACCTCACTGAAGAAAATAATTCCTCAAAAGAAAAAAAAGGGGGAAAGTGCTATAAAAGTTCAATGAAGAAAATAATTCCTTAAAAATTAGAATTAGGCAAATGGAACTTAATGACTTCAAAAAATACAGCAAGGTCAAAAGAATGAAAAAAATAGAAGAAAATGTGAAATCTCATAGAAAAACAATTGACCTAGAAAAGAGATCAAGGGGAGATAATTTAAGAATTGTCAAACTACCAGAGATCCATGATTTTTTTTTAAAAAGAGCTTAGATACCATATTTTTAAAAAATTAAAAGGAAAGCTGCCCTTATATCCTAGAACCAGGGGGTAAAATAGAGATTGAAAGAATCCATCAATCACTACCCGAAGGAGGTTCCAAAATGAAGTCTCCCAGAAATATTATGGATAAATTTCACAGCTCTCAGGTCAAAGAGAAAATACTACAAAAAGTCATAAACTATTCAAATACTATGGAGTCACAGTAAGGATCACATAAGATCTTGCATTTTTCACATTAAAGAAACAAATAACTTAGAATATTATTTTCTGGAAAGCAAAGGAACTAAGATTAGAACCAAAAATAACTCATCCAACAAAACTGAGTATAATTCTTCAAGTGAAAAAAGAAATATCTAATGAAATATAGGACTCTTATACATTCCTTATGAAAATAACAGAGATAAATAAAACATGTTACATTCAAATCAAGACTTAAGAGAAGCATAAAAAGGTAAACATGAAAGAGAAAACATAAGGGAGTCAAGGTTCAAATATTTACATTCCTATGTAGGAAGATGATACTTGAAACTCCTAAGACCTTTATCATTATTAGGTCAGTAAAAAGGAATATATACATAGAGGACACAGGTGTTAGTTGACTATGATGGCATGATCTCAAAAAATAATTAAGCAGGCAGAGATACACTGGAATAAGGGAAAGGGAAAGGAAGAATGAGGGAAATTATTTCACATAAAAAAGGTACAAAAGGAATTGCCTTTAAAGTGGATAGAGAAATGGAGGCATACGAAACAATTTTTAAAACTTATTCTCATCAGAATTTTTTCAAAGATGGAATAACATACACATTTAGTAGGACATAGAATTATATCTTATCCAACAGAGAAGTAGAAAAGGAAGGGGATAGCATAAAGCATTGAGCAGATAGAAAGGAGTACAGATTAAGGGCAACAATGGTCACAAGTAAAACAGACTTTTGAGGAGGCATAGGGCTAAAAGAGAAAAAGAAAGATAAATAGGGTAAATAGGATGAAGGGAAATGCATTTAGTAAACATAACTATTAATGTTAATGGGATAAACTCACCCATAACACAAGAGTATACCAGATTGGATTAGAAATCAGAATTTAACAATATATTATTTACAAAATACACACTGAAAACAAAGAACCAAACACATAGTTAAAAAGGGAGGAGAGGTGGAGCAGAATCTATTATGCATCAGATGAGGTAAAAAAGACAAGGGTAGCAATCTTGATCTCAGAAAAAGCAAAAGTAAATATAGAACTAATTAAAAGAGGAAAACAGGTATATTATATTTTACTAAAAGTTGCCATAGACAAATAATATCAATATAAACATAGGCACCAAGTGGCATAGCATCAAAATTCTTAAAGCAAATGTTAAATAAGTTACAAGAGGAAATCCAAGTAAAACCTAAAAACAAAACAAAAAAAAAACAAAAAAAAAAACACTAGAAATTGGGCTCATGCTCTGAAAGATCTCAAAAAGGAATTTAAAAACCACATAAAGCAGGTTGAAGAAATATGGGAGAAAAAAACAACAGCTTTAAAAATCAAAATTAAGCAACTAGAAAAAGAGACACAAAAAGGTAAGGAAGAAAATGCACTTTAATTACCATAATTTGCCTCTTGGAAAAAGAAACAAAAAAAATCAGATGAAGAAAAGAGTGATTTAAAGAGAAGAATAGATCAAATGGAAAAGGAAAATCAAAATATCATGGAAGAAAATAGGTCTTTAAAAATTATAATTGGACAATTAGAAGCTAATGACTTCACAAGACATCAAGAAACAATAAAACAAAATCAAAAGTGTGAAAAAATAGAATAAAATATGAAATATCTCATTGAAAAACCAACTGACATGGAAAATAGATCTAGGAGAGACAATTTAAGAATTATTGGACTACCAGAAAGTTATGACCAAAATACACAGAGACATAGGGTTGGGACTAAGCTGTTTAAGATGATACATAAAAAACACTTAGGGTAAGAAAAAAAAGAGAAATGGGGGAAAGAAAAAAATGGGGTGAACTATATCACATAAAGGGATGCATGGAGAGGGGAGACAACTATTACAAGAAGTGGAGGATGAGGGTGGTGATGGGTAATACTTAAACCTTACTTTTATATTGGAATTGGTTCAGAGAGAGAAAAACAGCAAGATTATTTAGAGAAATAGAAGGGTATAAGGAAGGGGTGTGTGGGGGGGGAAGTAATATAAAGGAGCAGAAAACAGTGGGGTGATTAAAAGACCCTATTAAGAAGTAGGGGGGAATAAGAAGGTAGGTGATGGGAAAAGGAGTAAAATAAAGGACAGGGAAAAGGGGAGTGATTTTAAGCAAAACACTGGTGTAAATGGAAAGTGTGAAAGGAGAAAGGGCAGGATTAAAAGAGGTAATCAAGATGGAGGGGAATATACTGATGGTAATCATAACTGTGAATGTGAATGAGATGAACTCACCCATAAAATGGAAGCAGATAGCAGAGTGGATTAAAAAATAGAATCCTACCATATGTTGTTTACAAGAAATACATTTGAGACAGGTAGATACACACAGAGTAAAGTAAAAAGCTGGAGGAAAATCTCGGGCTTCATCTGTGAAAAAAAAGTCAGGAGTAGCAATCATGATCTCAGACAAAGCTAAAGCAAAAATAGATTTGATGAAAAGAGATAAGGAAGTTAATTACATCTTGATAAAAGGCAGTATATACAATGAAGAAATATCAGTACTCAACATATATACACCAAATGGTATAGCAACCAGATTTTTAAAGGAGAAACTAAAGGAGGTGAAGGAGGAAATAGATAGTAAAAGTATACTAGTGGGAGATCTCAACCTTCTCCTATCAGAATTAGATTAATTGAAACAAAAAAAATAAACAGGGGATGAATGGAGGTGTGTCAACTTTCTAGTACTTGCTTTAAGCATATTTGTGTCTCTGTTTAAAGAGATAGTAAAGTTACCAGGTTGGTTGGGAGAGAAAATTAAGATTTTTAACCTAAAGTTAGGATTAAACTGAGGATTTAGCTTGAAATTAAGGAAGAATATACAGTTTGTCTTCTCCCAGTTATCACAGAAAATATAGGAGAGAAAAGATAAAAGTACTTTTCCCATACTCTATTTACTGTTATTTGGAAAGTTTTCTACAAAGGTTTTATAGAAAAGTATTAGACTAGAAATGTCTTAAGTCAGAGATTTAAACCAATATATTTTATTAGATGCTAAATAATAGTGGATTGGATAAGCATCTGTTACCAAATGCAATGTATCTATCTTGTTCTCCTCTACTTCAGGTAAGTGGAGATGAGGACAGAAAACTGGACCCAGGTAACAGAATTTGTGCTTCTGGGTTTTCCTAAGAGCTGGGCTCTACAAATCATGTTGTTCCTAGGGCTTCTGGTGACATACATGGTGACTGTCATGGGGAACTTACTCATCATTGTGCTCAGTTGGTCTGACCACCGCCTGCACACTCAGATGTATTTCTTCCTGAGAAATCTGTCTCTGTTGGAATTGATGCTGGTCTCTGTTGTAGTTCCCAAGATGCTGGTCAGCCTCCTCACCAGAGACTATACTATCTCCTTTGCTGGTTGCATCTTACAGTCCTATATCTATTTCCTCCTGGGCACTACAGATTTCTTTCTCTTAGCTGTCATGTCCCTGGACCGCTATCTGGCCATCTGTCGTCCATTACACTATGAAACACTGATGAGTGGTCCCATCTGTGCCCGGCTAGTGATGGCATCCTGGCTTGCTGGATTTTTCTGGATCCTTTGCCCCACTATCCTCATGGCTAGTCTGCCTTTCTGTGGCCCAAATGGCATCAATCATTTCTTCTGTGATAGCTGGCCACTTATGGGACTCTCCTGTGGGGATACTCAACTTCTGGAATTGGTGGCTTTTCTTCTTTCTGCAACATTGCTTCTGGGCTCACTGACTTTGACCTCCAGTTCCTATGCCTTTATTCTTGCCACTGTCTTTCGTGCCCCAACAGCCACTGAGCGGAAAAAAGCCTTTTCTACCTGTGCATCACACCTCACAGTTGTGGTCATATTCTATGGCAGCTCCATCTTCCTGTATATTCGTACATCAGAGGCCCAGTCCATGCTCCTTAATAAGGCAGTCTCTGCCCTGAACTGCATCATCTCCCCACT
This sequence comes from Gracilinanus agilis, assembly GCF_016433145.1. Taxonomy (NCBI): domain Eukaryota; kingdom Metazoa; phylum Chordata; class Mammalia; order Didelphimorphia; family Didelphidae; genus Gracilinanus; species Gracilinanus agilis. Next base: position 210,856,344 of record NC_058132.1, on the reverse strand, counting down.
CCTTAATCCATTCATCTTTAGCCTCCGTAATGACAAAGTGAAGCAGGCCTTACGTGATGCTATGAGGTGGCCCAGAACCATGGGCACAAGATCATGAAGACTTGAGTAAAGGGAGAATATCTGTGGGGAGAAAATGTACATCCTAGTGGGATAGACTCTGTATCCCTAGAAGTCAAACAAGTTCCTACATGCATAAACAAAGATAAAGTCCCTTAAAATAAGAATGTTTTCATCCACCTTATCCATAAAGATAGCAAACATCATCAGCAGAGTCATATTTAAACTGGAATAATTGTAGTGTAGTATAATGGAAAGGGCACTTGAAATCAAGACTTGGATTTGATTCTCAGCTCTTCCCTTTAGTTGCTTTATGGTCTAAGGCAGTGATTCCCAAAGTGGGCACCACCGCCCCCTGGTGGGTGCTGCAGTGATCCAGGGGAGATGGTGATGGCCACAGGTGCATTTATCTTTCCTATTAATTGCTATTAAATTTTTTTAAAAATTAATTTCCAGGGGGCTAAGTAATATTTTTTCTGGAAAGGCGGCAATAGGCCAAAAATGTTTGGGAACCACTGGCCTAAGGCAAATCCTTTCCATTTTCTGGGCCTGAGTTTACTCATTTGTAAGTCCTAATAGATATAAGATTGTGCATTTTATGATATGTCAGGAGCAGAGTTGGAAGTCTCAAAAGTGTGATATCAGAGAAATTCAGCAATCTTTCTGAGATTCAGTTGTCACGTTTCTAAGATGAGACAAGTATTTTGTGGGAAGGTAATGTCTCCACTTAAAAGGGGGGTAAGTGTAGGGGTGGTTAGAAAAAATACTGGACATTGACTCAAGATGATCTAAATTGCAATGCCACCTTTCACTGTGGGCAAGACATTTGACTTCACAACTCTGCTTCATCTATAAAATGGGGATCATAAGACTTATAATGTCTGACAGAGTTATTGTTAGATAAATATATATATAATGTATATGAAGTACTGGCAAATCTTACAAACTCTTAAGGACAAGGAAGGGTTTTTTTTCTTCTCATCCCCCAATTTGCAGTCCAGTTCCTTTCACAAAGTAGTTGTCAAGAAACAAAGTTTCTTGAATTTAATTAATTAGTAGCCATGTTGAATAGAAGCTCTTTAAGTCTGCCTATAAAAGTCATTCTTTCTAAGCTTAATTCTGGTATGTGGACTACATGGAGTTTATGAAATAGATTTATTTTCTCTATAGAACCCCATCTTAAACCAGCCAGAACAGAAGAAAATATAGGAAACAAAAATAAAGGTTCTTACCTGTTTGTTTGTTTTTTAATATAGCTCAGGCAAGAGTAGTTTTCAATTTCTCACTTAGTTTGCATTTTTTTTATTTTCCAGTCAATGCATCAAAACTGTAGTAGAAAAAAGAAACAATAAATTTAGGATAAAGATTAAAAAGAAACTTATTGTTCTTGTAAGTCAGAAAAAGGAGAGATTAGTTAACAGTATTTTTTCTGTTAACCAACTGAGTTTTCCCTACAAGCAATTTCCAATAATTTACATTGACTTGCCTTACAATTGCAGATATCTGTATATGTTTATGTAAATATATGTATATGAGAGCATGTGTATATGTATGTACATGAGTGTTTGCACATACACCTAAGAAAAATAACTGCTATTTTACTGGATCACAAATTAAGTTTATTGTACTGTATTAGCCTGAATATAATACAATCCCAAATATAGTGAATCCCAAGTATTTTGAAGGGTAACTCAGAAAGAGGAAACACCCATTTTATTTTCTCCTTTTAAATTACAACTTTCTCTTAACTCATTAATAATACAGACACTTCATATCAATATATTATATGTGTTTTTCAAGGATCTAAAAACAAGTTAACTTAGAAGTTTAAATGCCAACACTTTTATTAAATATGTATTACTTTTTTAAAATACTTGTGAGAAACTACCTTCCAATATTTAATCAAGTTGTCCTTCCTCTTCTATTTCCTCATCTCCTGAAAGTGGAAAGATTATCTGAGTCATCACTGTCACCCTCTTTTTCCCACAAAACACCATCTTCACTACCATCCATACTGTTTGATATACAACATTTTTAAAATCCAAGCACAATGGACTCCGTGGAGATTTTGTCCCAAGTGGTTTTGATCCAGTTCCCTAATACAGTGACCAGCAGTTTCTTTATTTTTCCTGATGGAGTAAATTCACGGTTTCCAGCCAATATCTACTTGTTATATTCTTTCCTCAAATGATCTTTAAATGGCTTATTAATTACTACATCCAACACTTTTAAGTCATTCCTTTTGTTATAACAACTAGGTCGTGTACATTTCAGCAATTCTCTTCTTCACATTTTCAGTCAGGAGACATTCCTCTCTGACACAGTAACATACCCAGACGCCTATCCCAGAACACAATCAACCAATCAAACACAAGTTCTTCATTCATCTATCCCTTTTCCTGTACATGAAAGATCACTCCTGATGGTAACTTTTCCTTAGGTAATGTTTTACACCTTCAAATTACGAAAGGAGTCAGTTTTCCCCCATCAGCTGTGACTGTGAGCATCACAGTCATTCTAGTTTTCTCATTTCCAGTAGTTTAATCAACACTGATTTGGTACCTTTAGTATTAACGGTGACATTTGATGGAATATCAAAACAAATGTTTGGTTGGCATTTCCCATCTGCCCCAGGAGATAGCCATGCTTTTTACATATCCTGAGGTGCATAATACACAACTTATGGTTTCAAAGCTGGAAGTGCTCAAATATAGTGTGAATGTAATTTTCAAAGGCACATATTGGGCACTATATTTGGGCTAATATGTTAACTATTTAATACATTCAGTTCTCAGATATGGGTATACAAGTGTATTTATTGATGATAAATGTTTAGAATATAATTTACTTTTCGTATCTTATGGAAAAATAGTAGAAGACTAAGAAATGTCTTATAAAATAAGAGCTCATGGAAGGAAAGAGGAATTTAGGGAAAGCTTGACAAGAATTCCGAAAAACAAAATCATCTTCAGGGTATTTCAGAATGAAAAGGATGAGATTGAGAGAAGGGAACAAGCATTTATTAAGCACTACTAGGTGCCAGGCACTGTTCTAAGTAAGCACTTTATAAATATTATGTCATTTGATCCTCACAGCAACCCTATGAGATGGGTACTAACATTATCCCCCTTTTACAACTCAGGATATTGAGACAGCCAGAGGTTAAGCAATTTGCCTTATTTGAGGCTGGATTTGAACTTACTGATTCTAGTACTGATTCCACACAATACGCTGTGCCACCTACCTGTCCCAGAAGAAAAAGGAAAGGGATGAAAAAAAAGTTTAAAATAATTTATGACAAACTCTTTTCATTATCAAGGAGAGAAAAGTAAATGGATTTAGATTTTGACATTTTATGCCAAGATGTACTTCTTTAGGCAGTGAAAATGGCATAGAAGAAAAAAAGTAATAAAAATAACTGGAAGAAAACAAACATATAACATATATGCATGTTTACATATATATACATATATATACACATACACAGAGAGAGAATCCCAAAATATAATTTTTGAAGTATTAAGGATATCTTAATATCTCAAGATATCTGAAAAAGACAAAGGTATCAAAGCAGGGCAGATCTCAGACCTTACTAGAAGCCCCTTTCAAAAAAATTGCTGAGAAATAGGTTAAGATTTCCATGATGCAATCTTTCTTATGCATAGAATTGATTCTGTGCTTTTACCTAAATGTTCATGATTTTCTGAAGGCTTACTGTATAAAACTGAAAATTTGTCTGGCATTTGAGGCTTCACACAATTTGGCACTATACCCTTTCAATTTTGTCATATTGCTTTTCTCCTTGTATTTCTGTGCTGGAGCCAATATTTACCTCAGATTGTAATGTCTTCTATCTGCATCCGTCCTCTAAAGCCTGGATCCATTGGCATGTTCTCCTTATGTAATGCCCTTGTAACTAACAACCTTACATTTCTGGACTAACACAGAACTTTGTTTTCTACTTACCTAATGATTCACATTAAACTAATGAATCTATGAGAACTCACTGTGCTTGTGTCTTATTTTCTCCCAAGTGGATTATAAAAGCAACATCTCTTTTACTTGAACTATGTTTCTTTCTTAGTTACTGGCATGATTCTTGATATAAAGTGATGCCTTCATAAGTGAATAAATATTTGTTGAATAAAGGAGTGAATGGAAGAATGAGTGGAAAAACATTTCCAAATTGGGTTTTCTTCTTTGAGAGAGAATCAAAATAAAAGAGAAATGGTTTCAAAGCTAAAAAAAAAAAACAAAGATTTCCACGATAGCTAAAAGCCATCTCCCTTAAATCACATGGCTGGTCTCCTTTGGCCATGAATACAAGTTCCAAGTTGTCTAAAAGTTCAGTTTAGACATTTTTTTTCCACACATCTGAAGCTGAAAGATCCTGTGAGCAATGGAGAAACAATAAACAACGTATTCTGACTACTTCATAGCTTTGCTAAATCTAAAAGAACATCTCAAAGACATTGTCTGATTCTCATATACATCTTCCCACTATAGTGCTGCTGGTTTAATGCTCCTCCTTCCCTCTTGTGAATATGTGCCTCCTCCATAGTTTCTTCATGGCTTCAATCACTTCCTTGTTCCTCAGGGTGTAGATGGCAGGATTGAGCATAGGGGTGACCATGGTGTAAAGGACAGAGACTGCCTTGTCCATAGGGAAGGTCCGAAAAGGCCGAGCATAGATATAGATACAAGGAACAAAGATCAGGGTCACGACAGCAATGTGGGAGGCACAAGTGGACAACGCTTTGCTCCGGCCCTCTCGGGAGTGGCTCCGAAGCATAATGAGAAGAGCTGTGTAGGATCCCAGGAGTACCAGGAAGCACATCAGCGTGACCAGGCCATTGTTGGAGACCATTAGCAGCTCCAGTGCAAAAGTATCTGTGCAGGCCAGCTTGATCAACTGGGGAACATCACAATAAAAGTTGTCTAATTTGTTGGGTCCACAAAATGGCAGTTGGACAGTCAGGGCAACCTGAACAATTGAGTGGATGAAGCCTCCCACCCAGGAACCTGCCATAAAGAGTCCACAAACTCCCTGATTCATTATAAGTGGGTAGCGTAGGGGCTGGGAGATGGCAACATAGCGGTCATATGCCATGACTGTGAGGAGAAAGATTTTGATGCCCCCAATGAAATGGAAAAAAAAGAGTTGAGTGAGGCAACCTCCAAAGGAGATGGTTGGGTTGCCAGAGAGTAGGTCAGCCAGCATCCTGGGGGAAGTGATAGAAGAGTAGCAGAAGTCAAGGAAAGAGAGGTTGGCAAGAAGAAAGTACATGGTTGTGTGCAAGTGGGGGTCAGAGGACACAATGGCTACAATAAGTAGATTCCCCATGACTGTAAAAAAGTACACAGTGAGAAATACCATAAAGAAGAAAATCCGGAGCTCCCATGCCTGGGAAAGACCCAAGAGTAGAAATCCTGTCACCTGAGTATGATTGACTGGATTCATCAGCTTTGATGTGTTTCTGGAGAGAAACCTGTTGGGGAAATGTGCAAAACCATCAGTGATTCCATCAGTAGGTTCATTCAGATTGTTCCCTCAGGGTCATGCTAAGTTTCATTATTAACAATCATGTTTCCATTTCTATTAAGATTTGACTGTCAAAATCATTGCACAGAAGGCAAGGGAGCTGGTTGCTCCTGAAACCAAGAGAAGTTGGAAATAACCTCTCTTTTCCCTCCTGGTATGGCTGAAAGAGCCCTCTCTAAAAATATTCAGTTCTCCAAGATTTGGATGAACTAAAAGAACATGCCCACAAAGGATTAAGAAAAGGTTGCTTAGGAAGAGAAGCCGCTGAGATTAATGAAGCAGCTTCTGGGAGACAATCGTGAGTACAATGGGTGAAGGCCATGGCTTCAAGATGAGCAATCAAAAATTCCAGAAACAGGTTAGGAGATCCAAAAGAGACCATAGCAATAAATGTAGATAATCGACAGCAAAGGTCAGCAGAGAGGAAAAAGAAAGCTTACTCAGATGCAAAATGAGTACCAATCCCAAGGAAAGGACAAAAGATAGCTGATATACCACTGGCTCTGGGACCCACAGTAATAATGATACATTAAAGCTGCTGAGTATCACCTGATGGTGTTGTTATTTTTTGGCAAGGATTGTGACCCAAATAGAAGGGAAGGAACCCTTAGTGTGATGGGAACAGTTATTCCCTTTTGCACATAGTAAGTGCTTAATAAATTCTTTGTTTATGTCTTTCTGTCTGTTTCTCCCTCTATATAAGTGGGTAGTGTAGCGGCTGGGAGATGGCAACATAGCGGTCATATGCCATGACTGTGAAGAGAAAGATTTTGATGGCCCCAATGAAGTGGAAAAAAATTGTTGAGGGAGGCAACCTCCAAAGGAGATGGTTGGGTTGCAGGAGAGTAGGTCAGCCAGCATCCTGGGGGAAGTGATAGAAGAGCTCTCTCTGACTTGTCTTTATTGAGTATCTCTGTTCTCTCTGACTCTCTCTCTGTCTCTCTATCTCTATCTCTTCTCTGTCTGTCTCTCTCCCCCACATGCTTTGTGAAAAAAAATTATTTTAAGATCAAATATCTTGGTAGCCTTGTTTGCTTACTAGGGGGCAATTAAATACCACATAAAGCACTGGGCTGAAGTCAAGAAGATCTGAGTCCAAATTTGAATTCAGTCACTCACTAACTGTGTGACCCTGGGCAAGTCACTTAGCCCCATTTACCTCAGTTTCCTCATGTGTAAAATGAGCTGAAAAAAGGAAATAGGGTAAACCACTCCAGTATCTTTGTCAAGAAAATTCCAAATGGACTCACAAAGAATAGGACACAACTGAAACAAGTAAATAGCAAAAGGAGAACCAAAAGTCAAAAGTCTGACATTCCTAAAGAGTCTTTTGAGTGAAGAAAGATGCAACAAATACAATATACTATTTATTAAGTATTAAAAAGCTATATATGTCCAGGAATTCAGTTCTAATGCTATGGGTTATACTATAAACCCTTTTCCTGATAGAAAGAAGCAGGAAGGATCTCCCCATGGGGGGGGGGGGGGAAGGAAAAATCTCAATTCAGTATCAGTTCTTTGCTTTACATAATGAATTTGATTTGGATAAATTGTGAATAAATTATTTTTTTAATAAACCGAACATTTTAAGTGCAATAATTTCCTACCTCCATGCCTTTGCTTATATCATTCCCTACATATGACAAGTCATACCCACTCACCTCCTTATGAAGATTTCCTGACAATCTTCTGAGACAAAATTTGATTTGAAATACCTACAAGAAACCTTCCACTCCCTTACTCATCAATTACCTTTCCTTCCTCTCATAGAACATTTCTGTAACTTTTATAAATGCAGGTACCATAGTTGTTTCATAATATATTTATTTCCACTTTTTAAAATTCTTAACACCAACTGAGAAGTTTCTAAAGAGCAGAGAACATGACTTCTTTATCTTTTATGTCATCAGCAAATTGTAGAGTATCTTGTCATTCAATTAATCAAATAAGCAGATACTAAATGCTAAGTACTTTGCTGGAAAATAGAAATACAGAGAAAAAAACAAAATTGTCCACTGTGATTGAGGAACTCGTATTGTATATGTAGATATACATATTTAAGTATAAATATTATTTGTGTATAAGCATATAAATAAATAGAGGCACTAGCAGCTAAAGAGCACTTAGGCTCAAACTTGAAGGAAGCTACCAATACTAGAGACACAAGTGAGTGGGGATTGCATTTCAGGCATTGGGAACAGGCTATGCAAAGACATGAAGATAATAGATGGAATTCCATGGGTGATGGGCTTATTCACCATTTCTAGAAATACAGGATAGGAAGAAGAGTGCTGTGTAAAAGAACTAAGAAGGACATTTACGTTAAACCATAGTAACATAGAGAAGTGGGGTGAGGAAGAATGTGTAAATAAGACTACAAAGGCAGATTGGAGTGAGGTTATGAAGGGTTTTAATTGCCAATCAAAGCAATTGATATTTGATCCTAGAGTGTACCCAGGAAGTCACTGGAGTTACATGGGTAGACCTCAACTTTTGGGAAATCACTTTGGAAGTTGTGTGGTGAGTGAATTTGTATAGAGAAAGACTTAAGTCAGAGAGACAAATTGGGAGATTATTACTATAGTTCAGGACCCGACCTCAAAGGGTTTATATTTTAATAAGAGGGATGTATCATGTATCTGAATATGCATACAGTGTAAAGTGTGATTGGGTGATGGTAACATCTAGATAAATTGCTCTAAGAAAATTTGAAGAGAGTAAGATCAACTAGAAGGGCAGCAGTGAAGGCTGAAGTAAGAGACATAGCTGAGCTAGGTCTTGAAGAAAGAGATGGATTTTAATGGGTTGTGATATGAATGAAAAGTGCTGAATTAAGGGGTGGAGATGTTTTCTTGTTTATACTAAAGAGTCCCTTTTGGTCACTGAGAAAGTAGAGAAGGACCTAATTTAGCAACTGTCTGTCTCTGTTCCTAAATTAAAGGGAATTTTCCTGCACATTTGCTCTGTGGGAGCAGGTTAAGCAGTGAGAGATAGTCCCGAGCCAACTACTGCTTACTAAAGACCTTTTAGGTTCATAGGATCTGCCCTTCTGATAGACCCTAAATGAATGTTGGAAACCTACCTCTCCCAAGCATCTACAGTTGTTTGTTCCACAAAGGAGCTACTGGTCATTAAATAAATAGCATTAAATAAAAAGAACGACGGCATACATTTATTTATACAGTGATTTACAATCTACAAAGTACTTTACATCCATTATTTCACCAGATCCCGAAGATAAACTGTATTTGTTATGTTCCCTATTGCATATGGAAACTGAAGCACACAGAGGTTTGAAAACATGTTCAAAGTTAGATATTGTAAAAAAAAAAATCTTAATAAAAGTTTGAGCCTGGATTCCCAATGGTATCTCCTGACTCCACGTCATGAGTTCAAATTGAGGACAGAGTTTTCATAAAATTAGAGTATCAGAACTGAAATAAGTTGCAGAGGACATCTGGTCCCAACCCTCACCAGAACAAAACTCTCTTCAACACAATTTCACTAAGTGGTCTGCTAGACATTACTTGAAGACTTCTAAGGCATGAGAACCCACTGCTTCTTAAGTCAGCCCAATCAACTTTTGCATAAGTTGAATGAATAGGAGCAGCTTCCTAAAGCCAAACCTAAGTCAACTTCCTTGCACCTTCTACTATTTTTCCTAATTCTGACCTCCAGAATCAAGTAGAACAGTGTCTAATTCCCCTTATAGGTGACAACTGCTCAAATATTTGTAGAGAGCTATCATATGCACTCCTCTCCCCTTTCATTCTTTTCTTCGGGCTAAATATTCCCAATATTCACAATTAGTCCTCATGTGGCATTAAATATCAAGGCTCTTGAACATCATGGTAGCCCCCTCTGGATTCTTTCCAGTTTATCAAAGTTTTAACTAAAATGTGGCAACCAGAAATAAATATGATGCTCTAGATGTGGTCTGACTGGGACAAAATACATACACTTGATCATAATACTGAATATTGTGCTTCTTTTAATGCAACCCAAGATTGCCTCATCCAGGGACACAGGTGTCTTGGCTAGTCCACAAATAAAATACTCCATCTCTTCACTCTAGGGACTTTCTCTGGTGGTCCACCATACCTGGGACACTCTCCTTCCTCTCTTACCAACTTCCCTGGCTTTCTTTAAATTCCAAATAAAATCTCATCTTCTACAAGCAGCCTTGTCCTTCTCCTCTTAATTCTAATGCCTTCCCTTTCTTATTTCCTATTTATATAGTATAAAGCTTGTTTATGCATGCATTTATTTCTTATCTCTCCCATTAGATTGTGAACTCCTAGAGGGCAAAGACTATCTTTTACCTTTTTTTTTTTTTTTTTTTTTTTTTTTTTTTTGTATCTCCAACACTTAGCCAATATCTGGCTCAGAAAAGGCACTTAAGTACAAGTTTGTTCTTGTAACTTTTATATTCAAGGTGTAGGGTATGAAAATGCAGAACTTAAGGAGAGCTGTTGTCCTCTAAACTGAAGTTATTTCTAACTATTGACTTTTACAGGTTTTCCTTTAAAGATGTTTGTGTGCTTTTAATTGATAACTAACTTCTTGCTGCTGCTGTATGGTAAAATATTAATATATTTTTATCATTAAACTGCTGCATGACTATCAAAAAAAGAAAAGAAAAGGCACTTAATAAGTGTTTCTTGATTGATTGATTTTAGCTGTCATATCACTCAGTTGACTCATACTGAATCCACTAAAAACCCAAGATCTTTTGCAAACTTATGTTAATATGTTCATTTTTTCCATTCAATTCAATTCAGTAAGCATTTAAGGGTTTAAAATGGACCAGGCTCTCTGGTTGATACTCAGGATCCTAAAACAATAGATTCTACCCTCAAAAAGCTTACATTCTAACTTTTGCCCAGTCTCCCTAAGGAGAGAGTAAGCACAATCCAGGTGAGTTTTGTACTCTCTTCTTAAATTCTCCAACCACTCTAGCCATGTCACTCTTTACCCTTGATTGGACATGTATATGAGAAAATACTGAGCATGTTTGACCTTCAGCTGCCAAAGAACTATTATCACACCAGAGAGCTGCAAGCAGAAAAACTCGGTGGGGAAGGACCAAATTAAAATGTAATTGGGAAACATTTAACAATATAAATAAGGATACAATACTGCAAGTTAGTTTGTGGTTCTCTTAGTCCCTATGCAGTCCAGGGGATCCATTTCTATTTGACTTCCATATTATTGCTTGCTGTGATTAACAAAGTCCTTCCCAGGAGCCACAGAGTCTACCTTCCCCTACCTATTGGGAAATTCACTTGCTTCTTCTTCCTGCAGTTCTACTGCCAGGCCAGATAACAACTTCACAGGAAAGAATTTTATCCGCCATCTATCTGACGCATTATCCAAAAAATAAAAATACTTTATACAACATGGCTTTTAGGAATGGCTCTAATAAAGCTGGGTCTCCCAATAAATAGATCGCTGGGCCTGGAGTCAGGAAGACCTGAGTTCAAATTCTGTCTCACACGCTTAATAACTCTCTGTGTCCTTGGACAAATCATCTAACTTCTGTTTGCCTCAGTCTTCAACTGTAAAATGATAAAAAAATAATTATTGCATGTTCCTCCCAGAGTTAATGTGAGGATGAAATGAGATAATATTTGTAAAGTGCTTACTACAGTGACTAGAACATAATAGATACTAGATAAATGTTAGCTATTATTAGGAGTACTGTAAAATGGTCAATCTGTCTTTGCCTGAAGACCTCTAATGAGGGGGAAACTACTACCTCCAGAGGTGGTCATTTTGCAATAGCCTGACATGTAAGGAAGTGTTTCCTTATGTTAAAACCTCAACTTGCCTTTTTGGCAATCCTCCCAGTCCTCTTAGTCATTCTACCTGGTGGCAAAGAAAACAAGTTTAATTCCATTTTTATATAAGTCCTTCAAATATTTGAAGAGGAGTCTTCTGTTCTCCAGACTAAACATTCCAAGGTCCTTCAGCCAATTTTCTTATGGCATGTACTTAAAGCCCTTCAGCATTCTGGTTGCGTTCCTTTGCATATTCTCTACATTATCCATGTCTTTCCTCAAATATGACACTCAAGACAGAAAAGACTTCAATAGGGACTCATTTATGGTAACTCAACACACCAGAATTCAGGTATATGTGATTGACAATTGAAAAAAATTAAGGCTGAAAAATACTTAAAATAAAAAAAAAATTTAATTACCAACTAAATTCACACCATTTTCCCCAAGTGTTTTTAAAGTCTTATCGCAGTTCACCCAATCATGCTCATTCTCATTCTGAGGAATATGAAGTGTGAGTCATTACATTATTTTGAGCCAACCATTAGATCCTGCATTAGTCTATGACCAGAGTTCTGGCTTCTAACAAGTCCTATCTGAGTTAGAGCAATGCTTCTCTTTGTTTCATTATTATTGTTATTAATAATGGCCCCAAAGTATAAGAGTAGTGTTGCTGGTAGCTCTGATAAGGATAAGAAAAGTTGTAAAATGCCTAGGAATGTTTGTAAAAGAAATGCTTCTTAACTAATGGCATGCGTTATTATGTGAAATTTTCAATATACAAAGGGTCTTGGAACACATTGGTCACTTAAAACAAGGTCATACTGTACTACAGAAACAGAACAGGATGGAGTGCAATCAGATGATCCATTCCGTATTCCTGGAAGCTCTTCTTCTCTTAACATAGTCCATTATCACATAATGTGATTTTTGCCTGCCATATCACAAAGATAATTTGTATCAAGCTTTCAATGCATCCAAACCCTGAAATCATTTTCAGACAAACTAACTATGCCTCCCACATTTTGTACTTGGAAAACCAATTCTTGGAACCCACTTGGGATGGCTTTATACCTGTTAAAATTCATCTTCTATTTTATCAAAATCTCTTTAAATCTTGACACTTTCATGCAGATGTGTTAGATATTTTTCTTGATTTGGGGTCAGTCATTTGCAAATTATTAAGCATATCATTTGTTCTTTAAATCAGATAATTAATAAAAATGTTTAGTAGCATGGGGCCAACCAAAGATTTTCTAGATATTCCACTATAAACCATTCTATACAAACACTGAATCATTAATAACTACTTTTTTTGGACTGACCTGTCAACCAATTGTAAATATATCTAATTTTACTTTTGACTAACTTACATTTTGCTATCTTTCCACAAAAATAGCATGTCAGATATTTTACTGAAGTTTTTGCAAATTACATAAAAAGCATTCTCCCCATCTACCACTTTGTTTAATCTTCCAGAAAAACAATATGATTAGCAGAGCATGCTATCTTCATGAAGCTATGCTGGCTTTTTGAGATCAACACTTCATTTTCTAGATATTCTTTAACCAAATTTTTAAGAATTCATTCTAGAATGTTGACAGTAATTGAAGTCAACTGCATTTATCAATAATTTAATAATTTTCTTCCTTTCCCTTTTTTGAAAAGGTGGAAAGGAGATTTGCCCCTTTCTAATCCATAACACCTCTCCCAAACTATATTTCCTTTATCTTACAGTGTTCCCAGAACAGTATGACTTCTACTGTTTTTCTTTTCACATACAGATCTGTTATACCTCTCTCCTACTTCTCTATTGACCTATTGCTCCTTTATTCTTCCCTTTCTTTTTTCTTTACACTAACAGTTCAGTATGGGGCTGCTTTTCACAAAGTATTAGTCAAACACATTTCATCACCAACAAGGTATGTATGTTTAAAATAAACCTATATGTATGGCACAAAAGTTCACATTTATATAATCCCCTAGATACAACACTTTTGTAGAATTAATTTATCAGATCCTCCTAAAAGTCTTTTAAAATAGATGGTATAAATGTTATTATTCCCAGTTAAGGTAGGGGCAATTTAATAGTAGAAACAGGACTAAAATTTAGATTTTCTTTTTTTCCTTTTTTTTTAAACTCATACTTTTCATCTTAGAATCAATAGTGGTAGGACTAGGCAGTGAGGCTTAAGTGATTTGCCCAGAATAACAGAGAGGAAGTGTCTGAGGTCAAATTTGAACCCAGAACCTCCCTTCTCTGGGCCTGGCTCTTAATCCACTGAGCCACTCAACTGCCCCTACAATTTAGATTTTCTAATATTAAATCTAATGCCCTATCAATTAAATCTAATGCCCTATCAATAAGATCATAATATTCTCCATATATGACCAAATGGAATTAATTTAATTATATGTAGGTACTTTGGAATATTTCAGGTGATTGACCATCATTTGCCAACTTTAGTACAGTAGAAAGAAAACTATCTCTGGAGTATTTTCACAGGTTCATATTTTGCTTCTAACTACCTGTGTGACCTTCAGCAAATCACTTGGACTTTCTTATGCCTTGGTTATTTCCTGGAGGCATATTACACATTTAATAAAAGCTAGTTGACTAACAGATTCTAAGTCATAGTTTCCTTATCTATAAAATGAGGGGACTGGACAAGTCAAACATTTCAAATTCTAGATCTACTATCCAAGATCAGTCAGAAAGATTCTCTGATGGAGACAGACATTGAGTTCCAAAAATGGCTCTGTAGAGGGGGAAAAAAAGCACCACCACCACCAATCACCACCTAGGAAAATTATTAATGTTCTGACCCAAAGTAGTACAAGGAAGTAAAGGCACTTCTAAAATAGTAATTGTGACATTTTCTCAATTGCCTTTTCTGCTTCTTTAGTTTCATTCTTTCTGGTACATTTGCAATAATTCTGTAGTCCCAGCCACTTCTCTTGGTTCCAAGTCACTCAGAGAAACTCAGAGACCTCAGAGGTTTTTCTGTTCCAAACTATACCTGAAGGGAGACCTCTGACCCACGTCACCTCCAATTATCTCTATCAATGAATCATCTAGGCTCCAAAAGTGAAGATATCAACTAAATACCTTAATACCAGAGAAAGGCTTTCCATTTTTGAACAAAACTAGTTGTTGGGAAGTTTTTCTTAAATGGAGTCAAAATTTGCCTCTTTGCAACTGCCACTTATTGCTCCAAATTCTGCTCTCTTGGCCTGTTACACTTCTCCCTTACTCTTCCATTGACCTATTGTTACTTTTCTTCTTCCTTTCCTCTCCAGAGCCAAATAGAACAAGTCTCTTGCAAAAGACAGCCCTTCAAATATTTAAGACATCTTAAATAATTAAAGGCATCTAGCATGGCATGCACACACCACTACTGCAGCTTATCATCTTCTTATTTTGTTACTATTCATTCATTTCAGTCATGTCAAATTCTATGTGACTCCATTTGGGGTTTTCTTTAAAGAGATACTGGAGTGGTTTGTCATTTCCTTCTCCAGGTCATTTTATAGATAAGGAAACTGAGGCAAACAGTCTTAAGTGGCTTGCCCAGGGTCACACAGCTGGTAAGTGTCTGAGGCCAGATTTGAATTCACAAGATGAGTCTAGTACTTTATCCACTGAACCACTTAGCTGCCCAGGATCTCCTTACTATGTATTCTTAAATCTTTCAACAACGTTTCATATGGAATGGTTTCAAATTCCCTCATCAACCAAGTTGCCATTCTTTGGACTCATTCCAATTTATAAGCAATTTTCCTAAAAGATGGCATCTAAAGTTCAGCAAAATACTCCATCTGTAGTTCAGCTGGGACAGCATACAGTAGGATTATCAGATCCCCTCTTTCCAGTTATTCTGTTTCTCATAATGTGTCATGAAATCAGCTCATATTGGTTCCTGGGGCATTCTTCCTTCTTTCTTCCCCTCTATAATTCTCTTAATGCTTCTTTTCCCATTTCTCATATTCCCTGCATTTACACAAGTGGAGAAGAATGAGAACATTCCAGACAAAGAAAGGACTGTTTGATTTGTTAGAAACTCCCTTCGTTCTTTCATTCTTCCCACCTGCCACCTCTAGTGCTTTGGGGAATGGGCAAGCTGAAGAACTATGCATTTGGTTAGGACAATGTGTTCTTGCTACTGGTGGGGTCTATGAAGACTTTCCAGCTAGGCTAAGGCAGCTCAGCCATAGGGGGAAACAGCACTGGCTTTGTCTTACCAAGCCCTGGCTTCAAAACCCAGGCTTGCTTCTGTACACCTGTGAACTCTTGGGTAAGTTATAACATTCTCTGGGCTTGTTTCCTCATCTGTAAAATGAAAAGGTTGGACTAGGTGATATGTAAGGTCCCTTTCAGCTCTTCCTCTAAGTGTCTTAAGCAGTGGTTGGCAACACATGGCTCTCTAGCCATATCTGGCTCTTTTGAGGGCCATATCTGGCTCTTTCTGCAGGAGCCATAAAGTCAATTTTTTTTTCAGGCGCTGTTACAGGAGTGCACTGTGAGCACTGTACGGCTCTCACAAAATTACATTTTAAAAAATATGGCATTTATGGCTCTCACAGCCAAAAAGGTTGCCAACCCCTGGCCTTAAATATCCAGCATTTATAAGGGGAAGGGAGAAACTATTTTTTATTTACTCGAGGTCATAAAATTCAATGCTACAAACATTTATTATGCAGTTATGTGCTGAGAGTGGGATGGTACATTTCTTCATTTGAAATAATATCCAGAGGGCAATCAGGAGACTCGGTGGATTGAGTCAGGCCCAGAGATAGAAAGTCTTGGGTTGAAATAGGACCTTAGATACTTCCTAGCTATATGAACCTAGATAAGTTACTTAGCTCCCACTGTTTAGCCCTTATCACTCTTCTGCCTTGGAACCAATACACAATACATTGGAACAATACATTCTAAGATTGAAGGTATGGGTTTAAAAAAAAAAAGGAAAGAATATCCACCCCCTTCTTCTTGCCCCACCACTAGATATCTCACTCCCATATAGGGCAAAGCCTTGGCAAAATTATAAAGCGAATGGAATTTCTGATATGCTCTCCCTTCCACTTCAGCCCTTTTCTGTATTTCCCTCACTTTTTTTGCCTTGGTGGCACTTCCTCTCTCTCCTCTCCACTCCCAACTCCTAGTAACTTCCCATCTTTCCTATGTCTCCAACTCACATCCAAACCTCATTTCCTAAAAGGTTGTAATAAACTCACCCATTCTGCTGTGCAAAAGACTGTTAATACTTCATTTGCTATCCTCACCTTGAAGTGTTTGCCTTTAAAAGTCAAGTGTTGGAAAGACCCAAGAACTTGACATCTGAAGACCAAGCCTCTGTTCTGTCATCTGCCAGTTTTTTTGATAATTATTCATCATTTCTCCTTGGACAAATATCTATAAAGGTCCTTTTGACTCTAACTTTCACAAATACTGGAATGTATATTATATTACATCCACATGAATGCTTTCATGAGCCTTTCTAAGAGTTAATATTTGTTGTAGGTAGGTCAAGTATCATGGTACCCATATTACAGATGAAGAAACTGAGTCTCAGAGAAACTCCACTCAAGGTCATATATCTAATCTAGTAAGTATTCTTAGCCAGACATCATGGTACAACAGAAATTAGATCTCAAGTCAGAAGGCCAGAGTTTGACTGTTTGCTTTACTACTTTTATTACTTTTTTAGGTCATATTCAGCATATCATTTAATCTTTCTGCAATTCATTCCTCCTCTATAAAATGAGAAGGACTGGATCAGAAGAGTTGGTCTAAATCTGGTAGAATCTCTAAATATATGGTCCTGTGCTAAATTCAGGGCTTTTTTTTTCACTATACGTGTGAGTATGTGGGAGTTTCAAAGGTGATTTCCAAAGCCAAATCCACCTCACATACACCCCAACCCCTCTCTCCCACAAGAGCTCTTCTCAAGAGACTTAAGGTATCTCTGTGAAGCCATGTAGGAGAAGGATTAGAAAGGAGGAGTGGCTCCTTAGGATTCTTTGTATAGAATTATTTAGATGGTCACCTGCTCTATCACACTTCTTGTGACAGGACCTGTTGCTCTTTCCCTCTCCCTTTCTCAACAGACAAGGCTTACCAGCTGTGCTAATTTACATGCTGTTTAATCTCCAGAGGTTATCTAGAGACTTCTCATTACCTAGCTGATCTGGGCAATAGGCACACTTAAATGGCATCAAAGGGAAAAAACTTTCAGCAAACTATTCAAAATATATTCTTTTTTTCCATTTTAACAATTTATGCTCCAGTCTTACTTATCTTCCCTGAGGAAAGGGTCCTAGTTTTAATCTTCTGTGTATCCACCAAAACATCAGCAAATTGCATTGCCTGAAGCAGCTGAATAAGTGTGGAATAAATGAATAATTACTATAATTGTCACTGTGCATCATAACAATAATAACAACAACAATAATAGGTATTTATATAAGCCTTTGAAGTTTGAAAAGTACTAAACTAGTTGCATTCATGATTTCATTTGAGCCTCACAAGAAAGGTACTACTGATAAAAATATCTATTTTTCAGACAGGGAAACAGAGACTCAAGAGATTAAGTGATTTGTCTATGTCACATAGCTATTAAACGTCAAAGGGAGAACTGGAATAATATTCCTAACTCCGAGTCCCCCATTCTATACTCTATGTCAGACCAAAAGAGGAAAGAGAACATTAATTTTTAAAAAAACGATAAGGAAAGATAAATTTGAGGTTGAGAAGAAGCTTATCTGGAAAGTACTTTTTTGCTTACCCTTATCTCCAGCTTTCTGAGGCATCCTACAGACATCATATTCCAGTTTAAAATGACCTGAATCCTCATCATTACAAAGTTCTATATTTGTTCTGAAAAGTGCACTGCACAGAAGATTTGGCTTTGACCTCCTGGCTCTGTCATTTACTAAGAACCTGACTATAGCAAGTTTCTTTGTCTCTCTGGGCCTCAGTTTCCCCATCTGTATAACAGAGCTCATAATATACCACATACCCTATAGGATTGTTGTAGTGAAAATTATTTGTAAATTATATGTTATGTAAATGTGGTCTATTATTACTGTTGTTATAATGATAACTATTATCATTATGAATACCAATAGACTTTAAGTTGCTATTATTTATTTAGAAACCACTTCTCCCTGATGTCAAACTTTCATCTTCATCATCTCAGGGTCAGAAACACAGAACCTCATAACTATAAGGAATCTTATCTTATATAAACTGTAGCTGGTAAAAAAAAATCCCCTCTACAAAATCGCCCAAAATGGTTCATCCAGTCTTGAAAACCTTCAGTGATGGGGAGCCCTCTATCTCTTGAGTTTCTCATTCTACTTTTGGATCACTCTTCTCTATAATTTCCATCTTTCCCCCTAATTCTTGCTACTTAGGGCAAAAAGAATGAGTGTAGAGCCTTTTCTACAAGATAGATCATCAAATGTTTGCAGTGTTGGTCTTGGAGTCGGGATGACTTAAGCCTGTATCATCCCACAGGCACTTATTAGTTATGTCACCCAAAATAAATCACTTAATCTCTTCTTTTCAGCCTCAGTTACCTCATCTATAAAATAGGTAAAATAAAAGCATCTACTCCATAAGATTGTTGGAAGATCAAATGAAATGTCATATGTATAGTGCTTATCAAAGCTTAAAGTGCTATGTAAATGTGAGTTGTTATTATTATTAAATACTTAAAGCAGCTATCTACCCCACTCCCAGCCCCCAGTTGCTTCCACCAGTCTCTATACAGGATAGTCTTCAATCCTATTTAAACATTAGCTCACTAGATAGTCATTCATCTTATGTTACAGTTAAGGTCTTTTTCACCTCTGCCCCCCTGGAAGTTCTAGACTGGAGACTTAACCTTTAGCCATACATCAAGGAGTTGGGAGCCAAGAGGGGCTCAGATATTTGCTGGAGCCAAATGGCAGGTGGTATAGAGTGAGCCTCTTTGCCTCATAAGGGAAAAAAGCCTGGCACAAACACTATAGATTGCAATCAATACCTTCTTGGAAACAGGTGATGAGCCTTGGAAAAGATGGAACCTGAAAGACAAGCCAGAGGCAGTTCCCTAGCACAGATTGCCATAGGATGTCCAACTTTCAGCTCAGGGTCAGAGAATAATGATTGACATTTAAATAGTACTTTAAACTTTGCAAACTATTTTACATACCTTGTGTCAGCCTCATCACAACCCTATCAGGCAGAGGTTATAGGTATCATTGTCTCCAATTTACAGATAAGGAAACTGAGTTTCAGAGATGTTAAGCAACTTACCCAGGTTTATACAAGTATCAGAAGCAGGCTTCCAACCCAGGTAGGTCACTCCTGACATGAATTCCAGAACTATCTTCTATGCACACCACCTCTCACTTCAGAACCTCATAAACGTATGGTATAATAGGTAAATTGGTGGACAGGAAGTCAGGGGACCTAGATCCTAGTTCTGGCTCTGTCACTAACTTTCTCTGTGATATAACTTATAGAGTAATAATCACACTAAAGCATCTAGGGGGAACTATCTGCTCTGAGGGTGGGCAAGGGAGCCTTTGAACAGGAGCACCCTAACTAGTCCAATTACCTACATTTTTAAATGCCCCAAAGTGTATCTGGAGACCCACTGGTATATTATCCTTATTCAGCTTTAGGACTAGGCATGAAGCCCTTCTATTCTTCCATTTTCCCACCTGTTACATGGGATTAATGACTGGCTTAACCCTTTCAGAGTTCTAAATGAGTTTAGGCATCATAGATTATTAGCATTAGAAGGAATCTTAGAGCTCTTAAGATTTTGGAGTCATGGAATATAGGTTGAAATCCCAGCTGTGCTTTAACCTCCCTCTACATCAGTTTCCTCCTCTGTGTAAATAAAGGATTACACTAAATGACCTCTCAAGTTCTTTATAGTAGTTCTTTGATGCAAGGTCCCTATGAAATGAGTTTACATATCACAGAATTTTGATATTCTAGAAGTCACACAATCTTAGTTTAAATCTCAGCTCTGATAGTGACAACTTATATGATCTTAGTAAAGTCACACAGATAAATCTTAGGTTCATCCATAAAGTGAGGAGCCTTCACTAGATAACCATTAAGGTTTCTTCCAGCTCTAAACCTATAATCCATTTTTCGGATGAGGAAGGGAAATGATTTTCTTTCACGGTCACATGGATAGCAAATAACATAAACAGAATTATATCACAAATATCCTTACCCAAACCCAAAGTTGTTTCCACTAGACCTTCCTCAAACCATGTCCTATTCTTTTTAAAAATACCTAATTCTACCATTTGAACATATCTTTGGATCTATAAGGCAAAAATTTGATCTAATTTTTCATCTGATTTCCCTTCCTAATTCTAAAAGTAGAGGATTCACAGAATGTTAGAATTGGAAGTGATCATCTAGTCCAGTACCCAAATTTAACAGATGAGGAAATTTCAGTCCAAGAGGAATAAAGGAATTTACCCAAGGTCACTTGCCTAGTTGGTGACAGACCTAGGATTCAACTTTAGATGTCTTGAATTCCAGCCCATTTTCTTTTCATCTACATAGTACTAATGGTCTTGCCTCCAGATGAATGGAAAGAACAAAAAATCTTTTAAAATCTATTCACCATTCATTGGTCACTCACCTGCAACTTCCCTTCCTTGAATGATCCTTTGGCTAATCACCCATATATAAGTTAGGAATTAAAACTTGTAAAACCACACATGCACTGGCCTTCTGGGATCTGGGGCTAAATAATTCCTCTGTAGAGGGATTATTAATGCCACAGTAGAAAAGTATTGGCTGTGGGGACCTAGAAAACCTCTGAAGTATCCCTCAACGGCCCTAGTAGATAGGCAAACAGAAGAGAATGTAAGTCACAGAATGACTCATAAACCTGACTTCTGGCAGCTGCTATGCCATTAATTAGCCATGCTTCATTTTCCTCATCTGCCTAAAAAAGGAGAGAGGCCAGTCCTCTCTAAGGTTTCTTCCAGCACTAAAATTCTATATTTCTAAAGATATTGTAAAGGAATGAGGGTAATACTGTACTTAGAGTCAGGAAGACTTGAATTCAAATCATGCCTCAAGAATTTATTAAATGTGTGACCCTGTGCAAGTCACGACTATTTTTCAGCTTCAGTTCCCTCATCTGTAAAATACAGGTAACAAGAGCACCTATCTCACAGGATTGTAGGAAAGACTAAATGAGATAAAATTTGCATCTCTTGGCAAATATTAAAATATTACCTAAATGTTAATTATTACTATGAGCTTCTCCTTTTCTAATTGTTTTCTGCTTTTCCATATCATATATCCTTATCCAGTGACTGGGAACTGACAAACTACCTACCAAAGATGACATGAAGATGATTTTGAGAAGCAGTATGCCAATATTGGGTAGAACTCCTGAGTATATAGTTAAGTAAGTCAAGAACGCATTTTGAGGCTTCCAATAATAATGTTAGCATATCTCATTATTATTGTTATCTCCAGGTCCTCCCAGTACTGGGTACCATTCCTACTAGTCCCTGCTAATATACTTATCCTCTAAGGATTTGAGGATAAATCTAATTGGGAAGATAGGTGGTACAGTGAACAGTATACTGGACTTGGAATCAGGAATAACTGAGTTCAAATCCTGCTTATAATATATATTAATTATATGCCTCTGGGCAAGTTGCTTAACTTTTCTGTGCCTCACATGTCTCATCTGTAAAGTTGGACTATAAATACCACTACTTCATAGGGGTTTTGTGAAAATAAAATGAAATAACATATATTATCCTAAAAGCTCTATTATTATAGGTATAAGGCTTCCTAGGGCTTATTCAGTATTTTTAATGCTATTTTATTTTCCTGCCTATTATAAGTAAAAACAATTTTAAACATTTTTAAAAGCTTTGAGCTCCAAATTCTCTCCCTTCTTTTGACCCTTCCTCCCTCAATGCTTCCCTAACCTTTCTCCTCCATGAGACTGCAAGCAGTCTGATATAGATTTTACACGTGTGATTACATAAAACATTTTTTCATATTAGTTATTTTGTGGGCAAGTTCTAAAAGAAAAAAAAGAAAATGAAATATAATGTGTTTCAGTATGCATTCAGACTCCAGTTCCTTCTAGAGGACAGATTGCATTTTTCATCATAAGTATCTTTAATTGTCCTCGATAACTGTATTGCAGATAATAAATATACCATTCACAGTTGGTCATCAAGAAATATTGCCATTATATCACAAGGATTATTCACTATGACCAGGTAGGATTTATACCAGGATTGCAAGGCTGGTTTAATATTAGGGAAACTATCAGCATAATTGAATATATCAATAATCAATCTAACAGAAATCAAATGATTATCTCAATAGATGTAGAAAAAGCCTTTGAAAAAATATATTCCTACTGAGAACACTGGAAAGCATAGGAATAAAAGAGCCTTTCCTTAAATAAGAAGTAGTATTTATTTAAAACCATCATCAAGCATCATCTGCAATGGGAATAAGTTAGAAGCCTTCCCAATAAGATCAGGAGTGAAGAAAGGATGCCCATTATCACCACTATTACTTAATATTGTACTAGAAATGTAACTTTAGCAATTAGAGAAGAAAAAGAAATTGAAGGGATCAAAGTAAGCAATGAGGAAACTAAGCTATCACTCTTTGTGGATGAAATAATGGTATACTTAGAGAATCCTAGAAAATTAATTTTAAAACTAGTTGAAATAATTAATAACTTTAGCAAAATTGCAGGATACAAAATAAACCCACACAAATCATCAGCATTTCTATATATTTCCCACAAAATTCAGCAGCAAGAGTTTGGAAGAGATATGCCATTTAAAATCACTCCAAACATATAAAATACTTGCGAATCTATTTGATAAGAAAAACATAGGAATTATAAGAGCACAATTATAAAACGTTTTTCCCACACACCTAAACAACTAGAAAAACATTAATTGCTCATGGGTAAGCCAAGCTAATGCAATAAAGATGACAATCTTATCTAAATTTATTAATTATTCGGTGCCATACCTCTCAAACTACCAAAAATCCATTTTATAGAACTAGAAAAAATAATAACAAAAAATTCATGTAGAAGGATAAAATGTAAAGAATATTAAGGGAACAAAAAAAACTGTGAAGGATGTTGGCCCAACAGTACCAGATCTTAAGATGTACTATAAAGCAGTAATCATCAAAACAACCTGGTGCTGGCTAAGAAATAGAAGGGTCAATCAAAATTTAGTGTTTGATAAACCCAAAGATCCCAGCTTTGAGGATAATAGCTCACTATCAGACAAAAACTGCTGGGAAAATTTGAAAACAGTATGGCAAAAGTTAGATTTAAATCAATATCTCACACAAAATGGGTATATGATTTAAACATAAAGAGTAATATTATAAGTAAATTAGGAGAACATAGATAGTTTACCTGTTAGAGCTATGGAGAAAGGAAGACTTTGTGACCAGGCAAGAGATAGAAAAAATACAAAATGTAAAATGAATAATTTTGATTATATTAAATTAAAAGGGTTTTGTACAAACAAAACCAATGCAACCAAGAATAAAAGGAAACAATAAAATTTTATAAAAGATTTCTCTAGTAAAGGTGTCATTTCTCAAGTATATAAAAAACTATTCCATATTCCAAGAAATAACTAGGGGAAATGCCCATAAATTCAAGAATAAGAAGGTAATATAGAAATTGAAAAAAAATCTACCAATCACCACTTCAAAGAGACCCAAAGATGAAAATAAACAGGAAAAACCTGCTAAGTTTCATGGTTTCTAGGTTAAACAGAAAATACTATAAACGACAAGAAAAAAATTTAAATACTGTGTAGCCACAATCAGAATAACACAAAACTTAGCAGCCACAAAATTAAAAGAACACAGTATATGGAACATAGAAATTCATAGACCATAAGAACTGGGCTTGCAACCAAAAATAATTTATCCCATGAAGATGAGAATAATTATAAAGGGTAAAAAACATGGATATTTAGTAAACTAAAAGTTTCAATGATTCCTGGGGGAAAAACCTAGAAGTAAGCAGAAAGTTTGATCTATAACAAACATACAAAGGTAATAAAAGAATAATCATACACAACCCAAAAAGTCCAACTGTTTGATTTCTGATGGGAAAATGTATTATATGGCCCCCTGGGAATTATGTCATTGCCTGAGTTTTTTGAAAGGGTATGTATAGAGAGAATACACTAGGCTGAGGTTAATGGAGTAGAATGATGAAAATGAGAGTGGAATATTCCAGGAATAGGTAAGGTAGAATGGCTATCTTATATGGAGGAGGAATGAATGGAAGAACAGTCATGGAGAAGGAGAGAGATGGAGGGCTTGTAGTACTAAAAGCCTACTGGAATAAAGAAAGAACAAGAAACACAAATAGAGGATAATTTTTTTTTCTTAATGTATAGGAAAAATAGGAGGGAAGAGGGATGGTTAAAGAAGAGAGTGGTGGGTAAAGATGGTTTAAGAAAAAGGAGGACAAGGAGATAATAAAGGGGAGGAAAGGCAGGGATACCTTGAGGATAATACACATCAAGAAGTAGGGGTATAAGGTGAGAGGGAAAAGGAATAAAGAAGTAAGAGGGCATGACAGGAAGGGATAAGGAATGTTAAGAGGAAGGACAACGGGATAAGAAAATGGAGGGAAGGGAGAGATATCTAGAAGGGAGTACATACTAAGAGAGAGGGGATAAGGTGAGAGGATAAGGGAATACGAAAGTAGGGGAGCCCAGTAGGAGGTTTAAGGAAGAGATTTTGGAAAAATGGATACAATAATAACCAAAAGGTAAGGGAGAGGAGAAGAACCTTTGGAGAGTGTAATATAGAAAATGGCAGGATGGAATTCCTGCAGGATACAGGGTCAAGCCTCACCCAGAATTCCGGGTGACCCCCCCCTGGAGAACTCTGGGTAAGGGGACAGTTAAAAAGGAGTTAAGCAGTTGATAACTGGGAGTTGAGGTGAGCAGGTTACTCTGCTCACTGCTCCTGATTTGGGGTTTGCCTGGGAGGCCATAGTGGCAAAAGCCATTGTGGTTTTTACTTAGGAGTTTGCCTGGCTAGTGGTGTTGGACCTTCATTGCAATAGCATTTTATTATTCATTTAGTTATTTAGATATTAGGAGTAATTACTATTAGCTTTGAGGTCAAGTTAGCTAAAGGTCTGCCACTCCCTCCTGGGGGGGGGGGAAGGGGAAGTTTCTACCTAGCTGATCAGGGTTTCCCAGTTTATCCAAATCCTTGATACCCCTTCCCTGCCTTCCCCTTCCTTCTTTTATCAATATAAGCTCAATCTTTAGTAGCAGTGCCTGGGTATTATTTGGGGATACTCACTGCAGCCATTAAGCTTGGTTCCTGTCAGTTACCAGCCTAAGAAATCAGATACTTTTCAGTCCTTAACATCAAGAGACCAAGCTTCTCCTTTGTCCCTCAGTCAGACCTGTGGGGAATATAAGTTTGAGAAAAGGAACATCATTAAAGATTTGCCTTTGCTGAATCTTGCTTGAAGACACACTGCCCGGTCTCCATCTTCAACTGAAAACCAACTGCTTGGGGGGAGGGGTTTAAGAGCAAGGAGTATCTTACCCCATCCCTACTCACTCAAGCCTTTCTGTGGGGGAGAAGTGTGTCTTGCAGGCACCTGGCCCTGGCCACACCATCAGCTTCCCAATATCCCTGTTTTTACAAACATAACAAGAGATAGACCAATTTGGAACTAGGAGAGCAAAGGGAGAAGATAAGGGAGGATTTGGGGAAAATCTGTTAATTGGAGAGGTGATGCTCAAAGAAAATTGGATATCTGAGGAGGGATAGGGCAGAAAGAAAGGAAGAAGACAGTGAAGAGGAATGGAATAGATGGAAATGAGCAGCTAGTAACTATGACTCTGAGTGTAAATGTGATGAATTCATACATAGGAAGAAAATGGATAACAGAAAAGATAAAAAATCAAGACCTTACAAGGTGTGATTTATAAGAAACACACTAAAAATGAAACACACATAGAGTGAAAGTGAAGGGCTGGAGCAGAATATACTATACTTTAGCTGACTCAGAGAAGGCAGGGTTAGCAGTCATGATCTCTGATAGTTAGAGCTAAAATGGATAAAATTGAAAAGGATGAACAGTGTAACTATATTATGTAGGAAGGGGTAGTATGGATAAAGAAGTATTATATTGTACTTGAAAAAGCACCAAATGTTCTAGCTTCCAGATTTTTAAAGGAAAAACTAAACAATATATAGATGGAAATAGATAACAAAATAATAATAGCTGAGGACTTTAGAGCTAGAAAAATCTAACCCTCAAAATAAGAAAGATGTTTAAGAGATGAATAGAACCATAGATAAGTTAAATATGGCAGATATCTGCAGAGCCCCCATATACCTACATGAGGTTAGTATTAAGTCTAAGCTGAGCATATACATAATTCAAACATAGTTTCTGCTAGGACAACAATGGCTTGGAGAGCATAAATATTCTGCAAACATCTTACTTTTATGAATTGTTTTATAGAAAACAAGATGGAAAATATATTAAGAGCTGTAAAGTTGTTCTTGCTTATTAGCCTAGGGTTGCCTTTACTAGGATTAGACCCTGAGGACAGTATTGGGAGGGCAAAAAGTTGTGTATGTATGAAAATATTCATGAAAGCATTGTTACTAATGACAAAATAATTGGATGTGACAAATGCAATAATGGGGGAAATGGCTGAATCCACTGTGATATTTGAATGTAATGGATTATAACATATTATTAGAAATGACAAACATTGGAAATATAAAGAAAATAAGGGAAATATATGAAGAGATGAAATGAGAATAAGAATAATACATACCATGATTACATTTAAAAAAACAACAGCCACAAAATCAAGGGGAAAAATATCAAAATAAAACAAATCCAAAGCTCAAAAAACAGAGGATGCTCACATAAGTACACATATATAATTCACATATTTTTAAACAAGTTGTAAACAATGTAGCATTTGTGGTTCTTCACTTTTTTGTGTTTTCTTACTTAAATGCTTTTTGTTGTTGTTAATGGTTACTCAGAATATAAAAAAATTAAATTACAAAAACAAAGTAGATGTCCATTGACTAGGGAAGGGCTAACTTAATTGTGGCACTTAAATGTAATGGAATATTTCTTTGTTATATTGATAAATATGTAAAGATTAGGCCTCTTTCCTTCATGTTTTTTTTCATTAATTTCCTTGATATTCCTTTTTGTTCTTCCAGAGGAATTTGTTGTCATTTTTTCTAGCTCTATGAAATAATTTTTTGGCAGTTTGATTGGTATGGCACTGAATAAGTGAATCAATTTAAGTAGCATTGTCATTTCTATTATATTAGCTCAGTATCTCCATGAGCAATGAACATTTTCCCACTTGTGTAGGTCTGACTTTATTTGTGTAAAAAGCATTTTGTAATTTTGTTCATATAGTTGCTGGGTTTGTTTTGATAGGTAAGACTACAAGTATTTATCTATAATTATTTTGAATGGAATTTCCTTTTCTATCTCTTGTGTAATATATGGGAGATGGCAGCATGGAATTCCTGCACAATATAGGGTCAAGATTCACCCAGAATTCCAGGGGGACCCCCCCTGAAGAACTTTGGGTGAGGGGACAGTTGAGAAGTAGTTTAACAGTTGCTTACTGAGAGTTGAGGGGAGCAGATCATGCTGCTTGCTGCTCCTGACTTGGGGGTTCACCTGAGGGGCCATTGTGGCAAAAGCCATCATGGTTTCTACTTAGGAGTTAGCTGTCTAGTAGGATTAGACCTTACCAACATCAATATAACAATTATTTAGTAATGTAGAGATTAGAAATAGTTAATATTAGCCAAGAGAACAAGGTGACCAAGTGCCTGCCACTCCCTTCTGGGAGGGAAGGGGCAGCTTCAACCTGACAGATCAGGGCTTCCCATACTTATCCAAATCCTTTTTACCCTTCCTGCCTTCCCCATCCCTTTCCTTCTTCATTAATATAAGCTTTACCTTCAATATCTGTGCCTGGGAATTATTTGAAGATACTCACTGCTCATTCTTGCCATCTAGCTTGAATCCTTTCTGCTGTCTGCTTAAGAAGATCAAATCCATCTCTGTCCATAACATCAAGATAACTAGTTACGACTCAGCCCTCTATCAGACCTGTGGAGAATATAAGCTAAAGAAAGGGGAACATCATTAATGTTTAGCCTCAGCAGAAACTTGCTTGAAGAACTCCATCCTGTCTCCATTTTCCAACTGAAATAAACTGCTTGGAGGGAGGGGTTTGAGAGCCAGGAGTGTCTAACCCCCCTCCCTTCTCACTCTAGCCTGTCAGTGTGAAGAAGAGAGTGTCTTGGAGATCTCTGGCCCTGGCCTAATTATCAGCTTCCCCAAATTACCTGTTATTACCAACATAACAGTTTTAGGAATTCCATGCTGCCATCTCCCATACATTACACTTGCTCCTGGATTTTGTTGGTGTCAGACATAAATGCTGATGATTTATATGAGTTTATCCTGCAACTCTTTTAAAATTGTTCATTGTTTCTATTGTTTTTTTTTGTTTTATTCTCTGGGGTTCTCTGAGTATAACATCATATCATCTGCAACAAATGATAACTTTGTTTCCTCATTGCCTATTCTAATTCCTTCAATTTCTCTTTCTAGATCTTATTCCTATAGCTAGTATTTATAGAATAATAATAACTAATAGTTCTAATAAGGGGCATTCTTATTTCACAAGATCAGAATCTTATTGGGAGGACTTTTAGTTTATCCCCATTACAGATAAGACTTGCTGATGGTTTTAGATACATGCTTTTCATGACTTTGAGGAAAGTTCCATTTATTTTAATTTTTTAAATGTTTTTATAAGGAATGGATGTTGTATTTTGTCAAATACTTTTCCTGTAACTATTGAGATGTATGAGTTCTGTTGGGTTTGTGATTGGTATGGATAATAATGCTGATAATTTTCCTAATATTGAACTATCCCCAAATTCCTTCCATTAAACCCACTTGATTGTGTTATATGATATTTGTGATATAATGCTATAATCTCCTTGCTAGCATTTTATTTAAATTTTTCAATATTCATTAGGAAGATTTGTCTATAGTTTTCTTTCTATGTTTTTGCCCTTCTTGGTATAGGGATCAGCACTATAATTGTGTCATAAAAGGAACTTTGAAGAATTTTTTCTTCCCCTCTTTTTACAAATAGTTTATGTACTATTGGAGTTAATTGTTCTTTGAATGTTTGCTAGAATTTGCTTGTGAATCCATCTGGCTCCAGAGCTTTTTTCTTAGGTAATTCTTTAGTGGTTTGTTCAATTTCTTTTTTCGTGATAAGGCTGTTTATTCTATTTCCTTTTTTGTTAATTTGAGGAGTTTGTATTTTTTATAAATATGCATCTATTTCACTTAGATTGTCAGATTTGCCGGTATATAGTTGGGCAAAAGAATTCCCAATAATTACTTTAATTTCTTCTCCACTCATTGTGATTTCACCTTTTTCATTTAAGATACTAGTAATTTGGTTTTCTTTTTTCTTTTTTCATCAAATTAATCAATGGTTTATCAATTTCATCTTTTTTTATAAAGCCAGATACAGGCCTTATTTATTAGCTCAATGATTTTCTTGCTTTCATTTATTAATCTTTCCTTTGATTTTAAGGATTTCCAAGTTAGTCTTTAATTGGAAAATTTTAACTTGTTCTTTTTTTAGTTTTTTTAGTTGCATGCCTAAGTCATTGGCCTATTCTTTCTCTATTTTGTTGATATAAGCATTTAGAAACACAAATTTTCCCCTATGTAGAGCTTTGGTGGCATTCCATAAATTTTTGCATGTTGTCTCCTCTTTATTTGATTTTTTTAATTTGACATTAAGAAATTAGTATGGGTGATGTACTGTGCTGGAACGTAGGAATACAAAGATTTCTAAATAGTCCTATTCCACTAAGGGAAAAAAAGATTCATTTTTGTTATAAGATAACTTACATTTTCTTCTACCTTTTCAGTCTTTGGCCTTTGTTTTAATATTTGTTTGCACATGGAATTAAGTTCTGTTTAGTACATTCTAATTTTGAAGTTTTCCAGAATTCTGATATTTACATAAGGTTTCATACCATTTTATGATTTTAGCCGATCAGATAAGTAGGATAGGATATCTCAGATGTGCTTTGACCTGCATTTCTCTAATCAGTAATAATTTAGAATATTTTTTCATATACTTGTTTTTAGCTTTGATTTCTTCATAAAAAAACTCTCTTCATATTTGTTGACCATCAGCTAGGGGAGTGGCCCATATTCTTACATAGTTGACAAAAGTCCCTATGATATTTTAGTTATGAGACCTCCATATGAGAAATTGTTTATAAAATTTTTCCCAACTTACTGCTTTCCTTCTAATTTTGACATTAGTTTTCTGAGCATAAAGTCTTTTTAAATTTAATATCTTCAAAATTATCCATTTTACCACAATGCTTTCTATCTCTTGTTTTTTCATAAATTCTTCACCTATCCATAAATCTGATAGTTAATATGTTCTCTGTTCTAATTTGTTTATATCTCTGTTGGTGTCTAGGTCATGTAGCCATTGAATTCTATTTCCTTCAAGGATTTCAGGGATGGTTTAGGATTGAGACCTTCAAGTTCTTAGTAAACTCAAACTACTCTAATCTAAGACAAAATCAGATGGTTGTCCTTCTGGTCTGAACTTTGAAGGCTCCTGACCCTGATATGAGTCAGCTTGAGAGTAAAGAATTTGAAGGAGAATACTAGCTTGGTATAAAAGGTACCTTATGAAAGCACTAAAGTCCTTGAAAATTAGAATGTACCAAACAGAAGTTAATGACTCCATTAGCAAATAAATATCAAAGCAAAATCCAAAGGTTAAAAACATAGAAGAATATGTAAGTTATCTCATATCAAAAACAAATGATCTTGGAAAAAAGCTTCAAGAAGAAAAAAAAAAATTTTAACTACTGGACTACTTGAAAACCACCACCAAAAGAAAGAACCTAGATATCATACTCCAAGAAATCATGAAAGAACACTACCTACATCAGTCAGAACATGAAGACAAATTGAAAATACAAAAAATGCACTAGGCACTTTTTAAAGAAAGCCCCAAATGAAAACTTCAAGGGATGGTACTGCTAAAATCCAGACCTTCCAAAATAAAAAGAAACCCTCAAAAAAACAGGAATATTTGTAGTATAAGAAATTGGGAAATAGAATGTTATGTATGGGGAATAGAGTGTCAGCTTGTCTTTGTTGCTGGCCTTGACCAGACCCTGCTGCAACCATAATACCCATTTACTATATAGAAGTGTAAGAGCTCCTTTATCTTAGTGCCTTCCCTATGTTGATTTCCAATTTATCCTGTATATATCTTCTTTTTCCATAGTTGTTTGTGTGTAATCTGCCTCTCATCAACATGTAAAACCTGTTTTGACAACTGCCAAAGTAACCACAAGCTGATGTAGCATCTAGTTTTGGGGGATAACAGCAGTCTCCAGCACAGGAGTCATGGATCTTATGACCTCGACAGACCATCAGCTCACTTGGGCTTCTGGTATCAGGATCTGAGGTAAATTTCATTGTGGAAATGGAGTAAGAAAATAGGAGTCTGCTGGCTGGAGCTGGTTTTGCTTCAAATGCTCTTCATTTTGATATCTTTCAATAATTCTTAGTAAATGTAAAATTAGCACTATTAGCTCTGAGAGTATTAATTCCAGGCTAAATCTGAAAAGATAGCTGAAGACATCATAATGGGAATAAATGACAAAGAAGCTTCTATCTTGTCATAAAGGTAATAGAGGATCACTAAAGCTTCTTATGTAATTATTAAGTAATATTAATATTATTAAGTAAATTATTAAGAAATTAATCACTCAATGAGTGTTTTAAACATGCTGTAGGTGGCAGACACTGCTAGGTGCCAAGAATACAAATACAAAAACAATAATCTTCTCTTTGTAGCAGTTTATATTTGATTGGGGGAGACAATGTGACATAGTCCAATTTGCACTTTAACAATATCAATTTGGCAGCTATGTGAAACAGGAACCAGGAAACCAGAAAATAATTAATCTTCCATAATCGTAGAGGTCTTTCAGTAAGTTCAGATAAGTATTAGAGAACAAAAAGGAGAAAATATACATTTAGGCTTGAAGTAAAAAGGAGAATGAAAAATTAAATTTGAGTTATCATCTTTACTTTATTAGCAAGAAATATAGAAGTAAACTATATTCCAATTATGAGAGTATTTTCTGTTGGATGAGTTTCCTCAATGCATTCTTCACATCCTTGTTTCTCAGGCTGTAGATCAGGGGATTCAGCATGGGAATCACTGTGGTATAAAATACTGAGGACACCTTTTCCTGGGCCAGGTTGCTACTGGAAGTAGGTTTGAGATACATGGACATGAGAGACCCATAAAACACAGTAACTGCCATAATATGGGAACTACAAGTACTAAAGGCTTTTGACCTGCCCTCTTTGGATTTGATGCGCAGAATACTGGAGAGGATGAAAGCATAAGAGATTATGATTGTCAAGCTGGTTGTTATCATGTTGAATCCACCAATAACAAAAATCAGGAGCTCATCTAGATAAGTGCTGGCACAGGAAAGTTTGATGAGGGGCACAATGTCACAGAAGTAATGACTGATTATATTTGACCCACAAAATGGCAATCTCAAAATGCAACCTGTATGTATCACTGCATCAATAAGACCCACAGAAAACACAAAGGTCACCAGCAAGGAGCAGACCTGTGGGGACATGATCATATTATACAGTAGGGGGCTACAGATGGCAACATAGCGATCATAAGCCATGGCTGCCAGCATGTAGCACTCAGAAATTACAAAAATGCAGAAGAAAAAGAGTTGAGTCATGCATCTAGGATAGGAGATTGTTTTATCTTCAGATAAGAATCCTACTAACATTTGAGGGGTAACAACAGAGGAATAACAGACATCTAAAACAGACAAGCTGCTGAGGAAATAGTACATGGGGGTGTGGAGATGAGAACTAATTCCAATCAGGATGATCATGCCCACGTTCCCCACCACAGTGACCATATAGATGACCAAGAATAAGAAGAAAAGGGGCAGTTGAAGCTCTGGCTCATCTGTTAGTCCTGCAAGAATAAATTCAGTTACTTCAGACTGATTTCCTCTTCCCATTTTCTATGAGGGAACCTATGAGAATGAGGAGAAAGAATCACATTAGAGGAATCCCACTGTTCCCCTTCTTCCTAGTTTTCTTACCTCAAAGTAGGTAAAACTGACAGGCAAAATCTGAATTCTGATCTCTTCTGATCCTGTAAACTGTCCCCCTGACCTATGCCTAATGATTTTACTTCCTCTAGGCAGAATTGGCCTTGGAAACAATGAAGAGACAAAAACCATTAGAAAAATGTGATAGTCAACAGAAATTATAGACTGACATCTCCCAAAATTATACTTATGCCCTGGGTCAGCAGAAGACCATCCAGACAAGACCTATAGCAACCTGAGTCAGATAAACCTTTCTCCCTTAGATCTCAGTACTTCCTAACCCTCTTTCCACAGCCCTAGGTCAGAGTGACATGGTCTCTGGGTATTAAATAAAATTGATCTTTGACTAAAGGTTTGCCAGTTGTGCTGATAGTATTGATAAGTTGTTCTGCAGGATTGGTTTAAACCCTATTCTAGGCCTAAGCTACCCATGTTCTCACTCCCACCACCTGAGCCCCAAGGTGTAAGGGATAAGTGAGTGATCAGGGGAGAAGTCAGGGAAGAACAGAACCCAGCCCTGGGTCTCCTTGGCTCAACTGGCAGTTGGTGCTTGCCTTATGGCTCATGCCACCATCAACATTCCACCCGGGCCAACTGACAGGTTGCCTCAGACCAATGTGGCAAAGTTAATAAACCTGTATTACACTAAATATAACTTTGAGAGCTTTATATAGCTGGATGGAAAAGGTACAAAAGGGCCATGGAGAGAGCTACATGCTCTGAAGAGAAATTTAAGTTAACTTCCCAATCTTTGCTGAGTATGAGCCCTGCAATGAAGGTCACCTTCAGGGACATCAAAATGTAAACTCCTTGATGGGAAAGACCATGTTTTTGTCTTTTTGTCTTTTATTTTAACCCCAGCACTTCTTTAATAAATGATTGTTGATGGAGTAAATTGCTTCTGAAGAGCAATAATGATTTCCTAAGATATCACTACAGAATCTTATAGTTGGAGAGAACATTGTAGACTACCTAGGTAAATCCATATGGAGAGGGAGGGAATTCTTTCTACAAAATACTCTGGTCACCATCCATTATTCTTCCCTAGTTTGGAGAAACTCACTACCTCCCAGGATAACCCATTCCATTTTGAAGTATCTCTAATGTTAGGAAGCTGTCCCCTTCTTGAATTTACTATGAGCTTATTTTTCAGGTTAGAAACTTTAGTATCAAAAACATTTATCAGTCAAAGATACCAAAGGTCTCCCACATGTAAACCTTTCCTTCTGAATTCACTGGACACACTCAGCTTCAGGGTCCAGCTGTCTTTCACCTGAATCACTATAATAACCTCTATAATGAAGGGGTAAGGCCCCTACCTGCCCTGCCCACCCTATTACCAACTAGACAGCATAATAGTTCTCTCAAAGACAGTAGCCCCATCCTTTCCCAAGCTTTCATATTTCTGTTCAGTTATGAGGAATTATAAGGTGTGGACAGTAATACATTCTCAATTAGTTGTTTGACATTCAGTAGAATATTAACTATACCCAAGAAAGGAAATCTGGGATACATAGAGAAAAGAAGCCACCTTTGTCCAGCTTACTCTTTTGCTAGTCCTGGCTTTATTCAGTCTCGTTAGTCTAGTGTCTTCCTAGCACAGGTTCTTCTCCACCTGGAAAATCAAGAAATTATATTTTCTTCTTAGTTACGCCCTGCTTCTATTTTCTAATAGGGGGAAGGACACAATGTGAATGAATTCAGAAATAATAATAGTAACATAATTATGATAATTGATATTTCCATTGTGCTTTAAAGTTTTCAAAGTGTTTTACATACGTTATCTTATTTCAGTCTCACAGAAATCCAGTGATATACAAGTATTATTAGTAGGCTTATTTTGCAGATCAAGAAATTGCTTCTTAGTGACACACTAAGTGATTTGTCCATAGTAATATAATCAGTAAATGTCAGAGAGAAAGACGTTGAGCACAGATCTTTCTTACTCTAGGTCTAGCCCTTTTTTTCTAGAGCACAATTTTGGAATTTCTCTTTTGTCCTCATTTCAAATGATGGGGAGAAGAGGGCTGGGGAGTAGCAATGCTAGTTATATTCACAGCCCCTAGTGCATTGCCCTGCTCATAGTATTCAATCCAAGCCTATTGAAATAAGTGAAAAGAAAAAAAAACCTCCATTGAATCCTATACATTTAGAATGTCTAAGCTTAGTCCAGAAGAAAAATGAGAAAATGTACCTCAATCTCTTTTTTTTTTGCAAGGTTGGGGAACTATAAATGTGGAATACTACAGATGCTGTTAGACTCAGTTGATGGATGGAAAACTTTTGCTGAACTTCTTTTTCCCTTCTTTCTTGTCTATTCTTCGTTATATGCAAGTATGATGTGAGTTAGTGAATGTACTGAGTAGAAGCCCTGCCTTAGAACCAGGAAGGACCTGTAATTAATTTTTGCCTCTAACACATATGGACTTGCAACCCAGAGAAAGTCACTTAACCTATTAGTGTCCCAGACATCTTCCTAAAAGTTTCCAAATGGATAAAAAACATTTCTTCCGATACACCCTGCCCACCCCCCAAAAAATGTAAACTAAGGAACTGATCATCAAAATTCCCTGAAAGGTCCAAGTCAGAAGTTATGAGAAACAGAATATAGAGATAGATAGATAGATAGATAGATAGATAGATAGATAGATAGATAGATAGATAGATGATAGATAGATAGATAGATAGATAGATAGATAGATAGATAGATAGATAGATATAAAGCACTTTGTAACTATAAAGCACAATATGAAAGTAACTTATTACACTGTACAAGAGGGTAAGGTAAAATTGATTGCTGCACATTTAGAATGTCCCAGCTCACTCCAGAAGAAGAACTGAGCCCAAAATCTTAGCAATTTGAACTTTATCACTAAAAGACTCACCTTCCTCTAGCCTGGAGTGCCAATAAGAAAGTCTCCCCTCCAGTCTCTTATTCTACTCTTTTAGAGATCTCACATTTCTCTCCATCAGTAAACAAAGAAATATTTGTAGTTGGAATACACTCTTCTCCAAAATGCTAAAAAAAACCTCTTTATATTTAGATCATCTTCCTGAAACACGCTACAGTGAGTTCTTGAGTTTTAATTTCTGTTTAAGTGTTTCAGTTCTATAACTACTAAATTAGTTGGTCCCTGAGGTATTTTTCATCTCCTGAGATCTAGCTGTGTTTTTGTAAAACAATGATTTCCCAAGCATTTTTTCCAGTGAGACAATCTATTTGGAAATGTCTAACCTGCCAAACTGCTGTTTAGCCCAGGATTAGAAACTGATTTCATATTCAGCATCAGTGATTCAGACTAGATGATAGTAAGAAATTCCTCTGGATTGAAGTTTATAGAATATAGAATAGGCAAATGCCTAGTTGGTTTTAAAGGCAGGAGAGAGTCTTCCCCAAAGAATGTCATAACAACTTCCTTCTCTTCCTGAAATAACAAATAAATATATTAGGTAAGGTTTATGTGGTTTTCTAGACATTTAAATGAAATAGTCCTTAGAGCCAGTTTTCAGAAGTCCTAGGTTTGGGAAGGCTTCCAGGGAGAAACTGACAAGTTATCACTATGTTGTAAATCAGGGTTTTATTTTAAAACTAAGACACATAAGGAAAAGGGGAGTGGGATGATCTAACTGGGTCTTAAACCTAATTCCTTCCACCAAAGTCCAATAGGATTTGAATAGATATAACTACACTAAATCTCTACCTACAGATCCTAGCTACCTATACTATCTCCTATCAAGAATCTGACACACACACACCCCCCCTTTGCTAATAATCAGAGTAAGGGAAATCTGGAAGGTACACAGGTCCACTGGGTCTGCAAGAGAGATATCTCACAAACAGTTGTCCTCTGGGTTTGGCAGGAGTCCAGTGGAATCATTTATACCAGCAGTAGCAGGTATAAATCCAAAAGGAAGGTGAGTAAGGATTTTACTCACACAGTCCACCTGTTGAGTTTAAACCAAACTCAACCACTTCCTAGAAGGTGAAAGGCTTGTGGGAGAAGTCCACATACACTGTCTCTTCCTCCAGAAAGCCAGTCCAGCATCCAACTGTCCCCTCAGTCACTCTCTCCAGAGTTCTGGAATTCTCTCTCTGCCTTTGCCTTGGCACTTCCTGCTTTATCTGATTTCCCTATAACATTCCTCATGGTGATATAATGTAAAACCACTGGGATATGAGTCAGAAGACCTAAGTCATAGGATCATGAATTTAGTTCTGGAAGGGACCACAGAAAACAGTCGAACCCCCTTATTTTATAGATGAGAAAAATGAAGCTTAGAAAGGTTAGCACTTGACTGAAATTACTAAAAAGAAAATGAAGAGCAAACTGGAATTTGAACCCATGTCATCCAATTCCAAAGCTATGGCTCCTTCAACTATAAAAAATATTTATATTTAAGAGAGCTTAATGTTGGAAAGAGTGATAGATCTGGGTGTGAATGTCTGTCAACTCCCCTCTCAATACATTACTTTTACTAAAAACAGCAGAGGAGGTTTCTCTGGAATGGTGGACATCCAGAGAATAGGAGCTGGCCCTGGATGTTAAAGGAAGGCTTTCCTATTTGAAGAGATGGGTGGTAATGCTGTTTGATCAAGCATGAACCCTCTCCCTACAGAAACCTCCCCACAGCCAATTTCAGCATCACAGGGGGTCTCACTCAAAATAGAGTCTAAGCAAAGCAGCTGCTTAAACCACTTTCCCCTCTTTGCCTTGCATAATGACTTCTCCTTGATTTGACTGCGAATTTTTTTATTTTGTAGATGGACAAGGTAGCTGGAGAAGGGAGAGGATAAGCAAATCAAAGGGGGATAGGTTCAAGGGAAGAGAAGATTCTATTTGGAGTTTCTTGTTTTCTTCAGCTGAGTCAAGATGGCTCCACTCCAACTTAACTATCCTCTTCTTATCTAATTAAAGTCTCTCTCCTACCTTAACCAGTGAAAAGTATCCTTCTTGGGAAGGTCAAGGGAAGGAAAGGATCTTCATGCTGACCCCCTGAAGTTAAGGGATCAGTCCCTTCTCGGCAGCTTCAGTTGTTTGTTCTTGTTCTAATGAAGGCTCTCAAACAACAGGAACCTTCTTTCTTTTCTTGGCAAGGGGAAATGGAGGCAAGGCTTTTCCACAGGTGGGAATCTAGAGCTCCAGGACTTTGCTCCACACTAGACAGAGTTCAGAGGGCAAAGACCTTTCATTTAACAGGTTTTTTCCCACAATCCTCTTCTTTCACTTCAACTGTCACTGCCCTTCCCATTACATTCCAACTGCTGTCTGCTCCTCAGTGGATCAAAAAGCCAAAAGCTTGATTCAATTTTCCTTTCCACAATTGTCCCCTTTTTATGTTGTGACTTTCCCAAGGTCACTTATATGTATTATACTTACCAAGCTATTAATTTAATTTCAAACTAGTACCCCCAAAATAATAAACGTCCCTCAATTACTCTATTTCTATTCTATGCTAATTTTATCTAATATGAGGAATTTTATGCAGGAAAGTTTTGGGTAAGGGTAGTTTGGGGTTTTACAATAAATTTCAGTACAATAACTTTTTTTCCAAACAGAACATTACAAAGAACTATGAATTCTTATGCTAATATTACTTACTCTTTTTAAATTAAATTAATACAAATAGTTTTCCTACTCTACTTACATATAATTATTTGCAAACTATTCTATGTATATATATTTTTTCCATTAAACACAATTTCAGCATCAGCTTTAAAATAAACAAATGAAATTTTAACAACTATCTTCCAATGCAGTTTATTTCTAATCCTAAGTATAACTATCTATCCTATGCATGAACTTAATTCCTAATCTCTTCCCCACTTATAACTATTCCCTAAGTCCCTAGTCTAATCTATAACCTAATCTTATATACAGTGTATATAAATGCTATGTTACATATTTACAGACCCTATCACTATGTTACTAACCTAATTACAATATATACATTATTTATAGAGATTATTTATATATAATACAATAATATGCATTGTTCCCTAATCCCGATGTTAGTAAAATAGAAATACCTATTAATCTTTCTATTTGCGTAAGACCTTATGGAACTAACTATAAACATAACATATTTATAATTTTGCATAAATGCAATTTCAGACACTCTTTTATTAACATGAGGTCTCCAAACATATGCCAGTTTGTGATTTCATGTTTTGTGTCTAATAATGTTTTGTTGAATGGATACTTACCAATACTTACCAATTTTCTACAGATTTCCACTTCTCATGTTCACTGATAGATCCCTTCTTTCTTCCAAGTTATTTAGTGTTGATGCTGTTTCCCTAATCTGTGAATTTAATTTTGTTTTTATGTTTTTGCCTCACTTAGTCTTACATATAAGTGCTGTTTTCTGTCTGAACTCTTCTTATATATACAAAGTTACAAAGTTCAAAGTCTTAGCTGTCGATTTCAGCCTTTTCTTTTTCTTTCTTCTTTCTGACAGATTTTCTTAATGCTTTTCCTCTGGGAAATTTTTAAATCTTTTCCTCTGGGTTGTGCCTCCATGTGGGGCAGAAGGTGGTACCCCTTAGACTCTATTGTTTTTGTTAATATTAACCCTTTTCAGTTTCATCTCCCCTTAAAATAGCAAAAAAGAAAAAACAGATTTTTAATACAGTGCCTGTCTACCCTCCTACTATCTTTATTTGCACCATCCTTTTTGTAACATTTTGTGCCTTTTGTAAAAATTTTTTCTTGAATGTATTATTGCTTTTCTACCTCATTTGCACTCACACTGCAGATCAAGGAACATTAAAGAGGAAATGAATCTTATTTTTTGGCAAGTAGATTCTATATTTTACCTCTGTGATTCTGAAATATACACATTTTTTAACATTTTTGTTTTTCTTCCTGCTTGTGCAATACAGTATTCAATTTTTTCTCTCATTTTTTGTATTTGAAGCACATGTCACCAGCATTAAAAGTACATTGAATTCCTGAATTTTTATTTCATTATTGCTTTTCCTTTTATTTTTTCTAATGGAATATTTTATTTACCTTTTTTTTATTTCTTGTACTTAAAGTTCATATAATCAATATTAATCTTTTTTGATTCTGCTGTAATATGTTTAAAATATATTTGCTATAATATTAATGCATACCCAAAAGAATTAGACTATGGTAACCTGCCAATTGTGTTATAATTATTCTGTCTGATTCCAGGAGAAGGGAACAAAAGAGCCACTAGGTCAAGGAGACCAACCAATCCTGTGAGACTCGAAGTTTCAATCTTAACATATGTTAAGATGTAGGATGCTTCATACCACACTGCCAGTCAAGTACTGAATGTTGGCCATCATTCTGATTGCCCTGTCCCTGAGAGTGAAGGTAAATCAGACCAGGAAATGTATACTTCCTTGTACACAAAATCTGGTCGTTTTTTCTCTCTTTTGGTATGGCAACTCTTGTAGTCCTGGCTGCCAATGGGTAAGTACAATATTACTGCATTTTGTCCTACAAATTTATGTGACAGAATTTACTTTAATTGGACCCTAATACAAGGGTCTGTTAGAAATTATTAAATTGGACCCTAATACAAGGGCCCATCATGAATTTATTCTTGTTTACTTAAAAAAATTATATATATATACATATATATATATATATACACACACATATATATGTATATATATTTGATATTTTGATTCTTATTTTGAATTTTTTATTTCTCCCAAAGTTTAATTTTTCTTCTTTGTTTTTCTTTTCATGTTTTTGATTTTTCTTTTGATAATTGACTCATATACCCCATAATTCAACGATGTATTCTGAGCTGATCTGGGTGTTAATCAACACCCTCTTCAAAGAGGATTGTATTTTTATAAAAATCCAAGACTTAAAATTTTGTTCAAGAAAATTTTCAGGAAAAGAAGCCTGCTAACACTTTGAATCTAGAAGATGAACTATTTGGAGAAAGATGCCTGCAGAAACCTACACTGAAACAAAATCCAGAAAGTATGCCTGAAGAAGCCCACACTGAATCTTTTAAACTATCCAGAATGAATTTTGGGGTGCAATTGATTGAACTTAAGAGGATTGAACAAAATTATTTTGAATTGTATACTCTTATGCCAAAGGAGATTGCCCCCTAATTGGTTTTTTGTCAATGTGTCTAGCAAAACATTGGTTTTACTCTCTCTCTCTCTCTCTCTCTCTCTCTCTCTCTCTCTCTCTCTCTCTCTGTCTGTCTCTGTCTCTCTCTGTGTCTCTTTCTCTGTATGTCTCTCTCTCTCTGTCTCTCTCTGTGTGTGTGTCTCTCTCTCCCTCTCTCTCTCCTATTTCCCTCTTATCTCTATTGTAGTTAGAAGACATTTAGGGGTACAAGATGATTATGTCAAATGATCAATTGGGGAGATGGGACTCCCAAGTGATCACAGGGGGGATTGTGATAATGAGATTAAATCTACCTTGCCCATTCTCAAATCTAATCACCAAAAGTGTAAACAACTCCACTTAATTCACAAGTTGGGAGGCCTGTGACCCATGTGTACTAGAGTGAGTAAGGAATCAAAATCTACTGACTGCCTCCTGGGCAGTCCTAAGAAAAGCCTCTGTTTTGATTGGGCACGTAAACTAAGAGGAAAGCACAGGAAGTGACACAAAATAAGTCCCTAGAGTGACGACTTCCTGTAGCTCTCTTCTTGTTCTTGTTTTGGATCTGAAGGAGATATTCTGGTTCAGGACTTGGACATGGAGGAACACAGCACCTGGGACCCTGAGACCTTGGTGAGACTGTTCTAAGGGATCAAAGATTCTGTGACTATTTTTTGGTTAAGTCCATCAGGCATTTTGTTATTTGGCTATAGCCTGAGATCCATTGTCTATAGAAACCTACTATTCCTAAAAAGGCTCTCAGTTGTTTCTTAGTCGTTGGCATGGTGAGCTTTTGTATGTCCTGTATTCTTTTCTTGGAAATTTTTCTCATCCCCTTTTCCAAGATAAATCCTAGGAATTCAACTTTATAACTCACCCATTGTAGCTTTGATTTGAAAATTTTGTGGCCTTTCTTATATAACTTTAAGTGGAGTTTTTTTTTACTATCTTGGTAACAAACTTTAGTAGATGGGGATGCAAGAAGAATGTCATCCACATAATGGATGATTTTGCTTTCTTTGAATTGGATGTTCTTTAAATCTTGTTGCAAGATTTGGCAAAATGCTGTTGGGCTATCGCAGAAATCCATTGGTAATCTTCCCCATGTCATCTAAGTCCCATTGCAAGTGAAAGCAAAGATTTTTTGGCTTTCCTTTGCAATTGGAATGCTAAAATAAGCACTACACAGATTAACTACAGTTAATATCTAGAGTTACTTGGAATTTATGAGATTATTTTAGATGGGCTTGGAATGACTTCATGGGACTTTTTTACAAAGTTATTAATGCTCTTAAATGTTGGACCAATTTCCATTGAATTTTTCCTTCAGAGTCAAGTTTTGTTTTCTTTATGGATATGATTGGTATATTGTATTCTGAAATTTTACGGATTCGAATTTTCTGTTCTAACAAGCTTTGGATTATTGGGTTGATTCTTTCTATTACTTCCTTACTTAATTTGTATTGTGGTATCTTTGGTGGTGTCCCTTCTTTAACTTCTATTTTTACTGGTGTTGCCGACTTTAGAATGCCTACATCCATAGAATGTGTAGCCCAAAGCCCTTCTGGTACCTCAGTTGGTATTTCAAATATTGTGCCTTCATTCTGATCTTTTGTATCATCCACTTCCTCCATGCATTTTTGAGTAGATGTAAAAAGATTTTCCCAATTTATCACATTGAATTGTTGCTCCTATTTTACAAAAAAATCTCTCCTGATAAGGTTGGTTGGGCATTCTGGGATTAACAAAAATGTGTGTTCTGTTGTTAGGGGTCCTAGAGTTACTATTTTTGATTTAAATTTTGGTACTCTCTGTTTTTTTCCCTATAGCCCCCATTACTTGTACATAACTTGTGATTCACCTGTCTTCAGGAGATGTTTTCAAAATGCATTTAGTTGCCCCTGTATTGATAAGGGCAGGATAGATTTCATTACCCACTTTTATCATGACTTTTGTTTTAGTGTTCTCATTTTGTTGGCATATTTGAACCATAAGTGCTTGTATTTCTATTTTGCTCATATCCCAGTTTTGTTCTTCAGCTACAGACTTCTTTTATTGTTTTGAACATTCATTTTGCAATCCATTATCAGTTTGCAATGAAATTTCATTAGCATGGAGACTTAAGGATGGTGTGACAATGTCTATTTGCTTTTTCTTGTGCAGTTGCTATTGGTTAGAATTCTTTGACATTTGGATTTAAGATTGACTTTTCTATTATGCCCTTAGTATGTTCTTTTGTAATATCCTCTCTGCTTTCCGTGTCATTGTCTCCAGGAAGTCTGCTAATTTGAATGTTCTTTGTTATCACATTTCCCTCTCCATTGGACCATTCTACTGTTTGCTCATTTGCTTCAATTAATTCAGTTGTAATTTGTTTAGAAACTTTAGAACCCTCTAATATTTGTTTCTCATATGCTTCTTCTCCTGGCTTTTACTATTACTATTTGTTCTGTACTTTTATTTTATAAGGTATACTCTTTCCTTCCTGCTAAGTTACTTTTGTCTTATGCTGAGAATTGTTGCAATTCACTGTTGCTTGGATTTAATCTTTTGTGTTCTTTGCTTTTTAAGTTATAGTTTCCTAATAAGTTTAAAGTTTGTGTGTTACAGACTGCTGCCAGACCTGTTCCTTCCCCTTTCTTTGTATCTTGTTCCACTGTTCCAAAAATTTTCTCTCTAGTCTCTGTTACATCATTATCTAATTGGATTTCTCATTCTATCTGCTCTTTAGTTTTGTTTTTTACTTTTGGACCCTCTGATTTTATTTTCATGCATTTTCCTTTTTCATTGTCCCCATTACTCTTTCCTTTTTTCTCTTTTGATATTACCCCCATGCACCCGGCATCATAATTGACTTTGCTTAGCAGTTCCTGAAATGATTTGTGAGTAATGAGGCTTTGCTCCTTTTGTATGTATCTTTCCATAATCTGCAGATCAGGCACATGAGCTGAGCTTTTACATGCATGATCACAGCACTGAGAATGATTTTATTTTGTGCTGTATCTTGTGTTGCTCTTCCATGAACTTTTGT
Organism: Gracilinanus agilis; assembly: GCF_016433145.1. Taxonomy (NCBI): domain Eukaryota; kingdom Metazoa; phylum Chordata; class Mammalia; order Didelphimorphia; family Didelphidae; genus Gracilinanus; species Gracilinanus agilis. The sequence goes on along the minus strand of NC_058132.1, from coordinate 210,811,511 downwards.
TATTTGTTTTTAGGTCTAATTGTTGTTTCAGGTTGCAAAATCTTACTATATGTCCAATTTTTCTACAAAGGAAACATCTTTGATTACTGGATCTCTGTCTAAATGGTTGCATATCTCTCCTAGGTCTATAAGCTTGTAGTGTAGCTATGTTTTCAATTTCATCAATTTCTTTTTGCTTTATGGTTGCATTAGCCTCTTTAAGTTGTTGTTTTAGTTCTTTAATGATTTCTTCCTTTTCCGTAGCCTTTTCTCTCTCTCCTGAGAATATATAAATGACTATCTTTCTCAGGTCTTCCAGGCTAAGTTTTTCCCAATTGGGATATTGTAAATGAAAGTATGTCTTTATGGGCATGCTGCTTCCCTTTAAAAATTGTCTTCTAATGTGTTGTACATTGTCCTCATTTAAATTTTGGAAGCCTAGCATGTTTTCAATGGCTTCAATAACCCTGTTGAGATAGCTAGATGGGTACTCTGTTTTCCTGTCTCAGTTTCTCAAATGTCCCCCAAGTATCTGGTGTTTTTGCAAAACTTTTCATAGCCTCAACCAAATATTCTCTTGCCCATCTTAGATAAACTAAATTTTGATTTTTGAACAGTTCTAAATCAGTCCATTGTTCCAGCCAGGATTTAAGGTTTGGATTCTTTCTTGTCTCATTTATAAAGTGAACTTTTTTTCTAGGAGTAAATAATTCTGTCAATAAAATTTCTAGATCTTGGAAAGTTGGGCCAAATAAGCAGATTGCACATTTAAATTCTTTTATTGCTTTGAACAAAAAATTTGGGCATCCTAGCCTTCAGACTATCTAAGTCTCCAGTAGTGAAAGGCTTATGTGATTTTAAATGGACAGTTCCCAAATCCGGCTGAAAACTGTAGCATCCATGATCCTGAGTGGAGTCAAAGCTGCCTCACAGAATTCCATAGTGCCCCCCAGAACTCCAGGAGAGGGGACAATTGAGGGCAGTTGGAGATCTGAGTATATAAGGCCAAGTCACCCTTCCTGCAAGAACTCTTTGAACACACTCCTTGTGGGTTCAAGGCCTGGTTAACTCATCTCTGACCTCCCAGGGGCTGAGTGTTACATTACGGGTTTCTATTGAGAGAATATCTCAACTGCAGCATCTTAGATAATTTCTATATAGACCTTCAAGCAAGATTACCTTTCCATCGTAGGCCTTGTTACATTAGATTAGGAGAAAGATTATTTAGGGAGTAGAATAGGAGTTAAGTTGTTCAAATACATTCCCCTTTGGGGAATGTATAGCTAACCAGTTTATTGAAGATTTTAATTAGCTCACCTCCCTTTCATCCTTAAAACCATTTCCCTTCACCTTGTCTTCCTAAAAACATTAAATTCCTTTGTTAATTACTGGGCCTGTATGAAGATATATTTGGGGTATACTCACCATCATTATACTTTACCAAACCAAGATCTACTTCCAAGCTAGAACTGGTGCAATTTCTGTCCCAAGACCCTGTCATCTGGATTGAAGACAACCTGACCTCATCTATTGCTAGGGTTTGGAGAATAATTTTAAACAGAGAGAGTTAATAATTTCTGTGGGATTATTTCCTATAAATTCACAATCTGGGCCCTGAATTAATTGAACTTGAACTGCCTCCATACCCAATCCAAAGAGTTTCAATTAAACTGCTCCCAGAGGGGGTGGAGGAGGAATTCTACTCTCTCATTCCCCTCCCCCTTGCTAGGCCAGCCTGCTTCTTCTCTGACAGATACTCCATATTCACAATTGCTAATCTGACCCAATTTAACAAAACTCATTTGGTCTCTAATGGGTAGGATAGATAAAGGCTTTCAGCTCCCTCTACTTTCTCTTCTTTATCTTTAAGCTCTTCTGTCTTGGTGTTATCCCTATCCTCTTTAAGTTCCTTCACTATTTCTGCAAGTCCAGAGACCTTTTCATTGATTCCCAAAATCATCAGTGTTATATCTATGTTATTCTGTGTTCTGCCCAAAATCTTGTTGATTACAAATCTTATTGCATTGTATAGTTGTATGGTGGAATATATAATACCAGTTGTGTCAGGAATTAATGATATGAATTTGTCCAGCTCTATCTTTAACCATGTGAAATTCTCATATATATACAGGAAAAAATAGACATAGTCTGGTATAACAAAAAACAGATTATAAATCATATGGCCAAATTGTGTCATCAAGGCAAAATATTCCATTGCTATCACTATCTCTTTGTGATCACAATGGTGTTTTCTTTTTTTTCTACTTTAGATTTGGCAGAAACCCCCTTTTAAAGACAGCTTTAGCTTTTTTCTTTTCTACTACTATTCCTTTAAGAGCTGCTTGCCCTCTTTTGATTAACAGGTGTTCTGATTGGCTGCTTTGTTATCAGTCCACCTCCCAACTCCTCTTCAAAATGGTTACCAATGTTTTTCCTTTATCCAGGCTTTTGTTGTGGCTGGCTCTCCAAACTGTAAAAATATGTATATTTATGTTGGAAAGAGTGACAGACCTGGGTGTGATTGTCTGTCAACTCCCCTCTCAATACACTACTTTTACTAAAAACAGCAGAGGAGGTTTCTCTAGAATGGTGGACATCCAGAGCATGGAAGCTGGCCCTGGATACTAAAGGAAAGGCTTTCCCATTTGGAGAGGTGGGTGGTAATGCTGGTTGATCAAGCTTGGACCCTCTCCCTACAGAAACCTCCCCACAGCCAATGTCAGCATCGCAGGGAGTCTCGCTCAAAATGGAGTCTGAGCAAAGCAGATGCTCAAACTACTTTTCCCCTCTTTGCCTCGCATAATGATTTCTCCTTGATCTGACTGTGAATTAGTTTTTTGTTTTTTGATGAGCAAAGAGCTGGAGAAGGGAGAAGATAGAGGAATCAAAAGGGGGATAGGTTTGAAGGAAGAGGAGACCCTATTTGGAGTTTCTTGTTTTCTTCAGCCAAGCCAAGATGGCTCCACTCCAACTTAACTATCCTCTTCTTATCTAATTAAAGTCTCTCTCCTACCTTAAAAGTGGTAAGTGTCCTTCTTGGGAAGGTCAAAGGATGGATAGGATCCTCAGGGTGACCCTCTGAAGTTAAGTTAAGGGATCAGCCCCTTCTTGGCAGCTGTAGTTGTTCGTTCTTCCTCTAATGGAGGCTCTCAAACAACAGGAACCTTCTTTCTTTTCTGGGCAAGGGAAAATGGAGGCAAGGCTTTTCCACATGTGGGAATCTAGAGCTCCAGGACTTTGCTCCACGCTAGACAAAGTTCAGAAGGCCAAGCCCTTTCAGTTAACAGTTTTTTCCCCACAATTCTCTTCTCTCACTCCAACTGTCACTACTCCTCCCATCACATTCCAAATGCTATCTGCTTCTTCTCAATGGATTGAAAAGCCAAAAGCTTGATTCAGTTTTCCTTTCCACACTACTATACCACAACTTGTATACCAGCTCTGTCACTAATTGGGGCAAATCATATAACCTCTCTGGAGCTGTTTCTTTTTCAGTAAGTGAGTGGGTCGTGAGGAATTATTTATGTGTGAATGATTAAATGACTCCTCAAGGATAATGACCTATTGTGAAAAGAACACTGGCTCTGTTGTCAGTGGGCCTGGATTCAAGTTCTGATTTGTATTTTTACTACTCATGTGACTTGGGTCAGTTGGGCTGGATAACATCTGAAGTTCCTTTCAACTATTTATTGAGTATCAATGATGCTATGATTCAAAGGATTCTACCTGTCACCAGTTCTAGAGAATTCTACAGTTAATCAAAGATGGCCCACACTACTCTATTCCACATTTCCTATTGCCTCTAGCTCTAGATTTCTACAGGAAGATTATGAGATGGCACTAAATTCTAAGAGGCCCATCACCAAAATGCTGTCCCTAGATAATCAAATTTGGGGTCATAACCAACTCATGAAACCATGATTAATGTTGATGTAGGAAGTATCTGTGCAGATTGATGCATCCATAGAGCTTTAAAACTGAAAAGCAAACTCTAGATGCTATGCTGCTATGAATGCAGCCTACTGACATTAACTCTCATTTATTATATTCTGAGTCATCAGATGTTTCTTTCCAGCCATTTTGTACCTGAAATCTCCTGGATATGTTGTCTCCCTCAGTTAGAAGATAAATGCCTTGAAGTCTCTGTCTCATGTTTTTATTTGCATCTAGATTGCTGAGCAAAGTGATTGCCAATTAATAAACGTTTGACGGATTCCATTTTCATTCTTTTTTTCTTATAGTAACTGTAGGCTGTGTGTAATTGTTTATGCCAAAATAATATCTGCTATCCCATCCGGTGCTAGGGTCTCCTAGGACACCCACTACCCAGCTGGTAGAGATTAATCCTGGAAATACAAACTATATATAGTATTCTGAGTAAAACATAACTAAGATTAAAAAGATGAATGTGACATTCCTAAACCAAATTCTCCATGTTGCTATTCCCCACCTTTAATGTGAACAATAAAATTGACTGTAGTTAATATAATTTATGGATATTCATGGCAGGAATTCCTCTTACAGGGTACATAAGAATATTAACAATTTGCTATTTGTCCTACTGAACTAGTGTAGGATGTATGGGATGTATGTAATCTGAAGGTACCAGGAGGTTCCTGAACCACATTGTCAAATGGACAGAAGCATCATTCAATTTCCACCAGTGTCATATTGTGAACATCTGCAAAATTTAGGTGAAAAAATTAAGGCAAAGAACAACCCAGCTGAAACTATGGGGAAACAGATCTCCTTAGCTTCTTCAGGGATCAGTTTCCCCTAGAATCTGGGGAAATCACAAAACTCTGCTATTTTTTGGAAGAGAGCATACAAATGTGCTATTTATATGTCAAAACCCTCAGGTGGCCAAATGGCTGAAGCATTCCTTAAGGTACAATGAAATGAGTGCTTAGGGGAGGCTCAATGCTGCTGACATCAGTCAGTGATTCAGGAATAAAAGAAAAAACTGAGCAGTTCCTACTAACAAAAGAAATGATACACAGATATGGAAAAAGAAATAGATATGGACAGAAATGGATACACACACACACACACACACACACACACACACACACACACACACATATATATATATATATACATTTATAAAGATAAGCACAGTCTCCTGTTTCCAAAATCTGACTTGGGGGTCTTATGTATGAGCAGACAATCATTCTAAAACAGCAGCTCCAAACCCGTAGCCATAAGCATTCCCTCTCCTGAAACTCTTTAGTCCTATTTCTCTTACCTAGAACGCCAGAGCCCTTGCTTCCAGGTTCCCATCCAAGAGATAGAGAGAAGAAAGAAAAGGAAATAAGAGAGCCTCAAGGTGGCTCCTTTTTTCTTATTGTGCCAGGGTGCTCAGCACAGGAGCCCAAGTGCTGTTCTAATCTATTATCCTCCCTAGCCTCCTCACCCATATTCTCATCCCTTCCCCTAACAAAGATACTCAGTCATCAAGCATTTATTAAGCATTTACTATTAAGCATTAAGCCAAGTACATCCTGCCCTGATCCCGTCCCTCTTCATTTCCCTTGATAAAATGAATGCCCAGGAAAGCCAAGTGTCTTTTTCCTCTGAAAAGAATATGTATTGTATTTCAGTCCTTTAAGTCAGTCACAAAGAATTTGTTTCCCCTACTATGTGCAAGACATGGAGGCTGCCTAGAAAAAAAATGGAATGAACCTTGCCCTCAAGGAACTTACACAGAATCCCAGATTCTCAGAGTTGATAGATCCTTCAGAAGACATCTAGTCCTAACCATACATAAGAATTCAATATATTTTAACAGTGTGTTTTCAGTCTGTACTTGAAGATTTCACTGCATCCCCTTATCTGCCATATTTCACTTGAGTGGGTCTGTCTTTAAATAACTGAGCAACCCTACAATTCCATTTAATGTCCAAAGATTTCATTCATACTTCACCCTACAATTGTGTGCCTGGGGTATGGAGCAGAGGGAGACAGAACTTTAAATCCCCAAATTATTAATCTGCAGAAAGGAAAATTAGACATGGAGTTAGGCTCTATAGTACCATTTCTTTGTACTAACCTTCATATGTGAAAACACTTCACTGGCTTTTATGTGACATGGCCTGGGAGCCTAACTACCAAATTTAGCAAAACAGACATCAATACTGACTGAACAAACAATTATGGGTTTCATTAAAGAGAATGATGATGAGGAAACAATATATCAAAATCTATGGGATACAAAGCAGTACTCAGGGGGAAATTTATATCTCTGAATGCCTATAGCAAACAAATCAATAGCCTATATGAAGGTGTGGAAATGGAACATGGAACATTATGTGTGGGGAACAATAAGAATGCAAGCTAGTCTTAATAGATATCCTTCACCAGGCTTTGCTATTATATTTATTTTCTTTCTCTCTCTCTCTCTCTCTTTCTCTCTCTCTCTCTCTCTATCAATCTATCTATATATATGTGTGTGTGTGTTAACTGTTGTGCCTTCTCTATATGTTAATTTTCAATTTATCATATATATGTATATATGTACATACATATATACACACACATAAGGCTTTTGACCTGCCCTCTTTGGAGTAGATACAAAGGATACTGGAAAAGATGAAAGCATAAGAGATTATTATTGTCAAGCTGGTTGCTACCATGCTGAATACACCAATAACAAAAATCAGGAGCTCATTTAAATAAGTGTTGGCACAGGAGAGTTTGATGAAGGGAGTCAACAAAATTGCAACCTCAATATACAACTTGTGTATATCACTGGATCAATAAGGCACACAGAAAACAGAAAGGCCAAGGAGCAGACCTGTGAAAATCTGATGATGTTGTATGGTAAGGGGCTATAGAAGGCATTACAGTGGTCATAAGCCATGACTACCAGCATGTAGCACGCAGAAATTACAAAAATGCAGAAGAAATGGAGTTGAGTCATGCACCTAAGATATTATTTTATCTCCAAATAAGAATCCCATTACTATTTAGGGAGAAAAAAATAACAAGCATCTAAAAATGACAAGCTACAAGTGGCTAAAGAAATAGATCATGAGGACTTAGGGATGAGAATTAAGCTCAATCAAAATGATCCTGCCCAGATTCCCCAAATCACAGTGACCATATAGATGACCAAGAATGTGAAGAAAAGGGGAAACTGAAGCTCAGGCTAATCTGTTAGTCCTGCAAGAATAAATTCAGTCACTTCAGACTAATTTCAGCTTCTCATTTTCTGTGAGAGAAGCTATGAAAATGAGGAGAAAGAATCACTTTAGAGATATCCCACTCTTCCCTTTCTTCTTGGTTTCCTTATCTCAAAGGAATGTAAAAATGATAAGAATAATCTGAACTCTGACCTCTCCTGATCCTGTAAGTTGTCCCCCTGACTCATGCCTAATGATTTTATTTCCTCTAGGCAGAATTGACCTCTAGGCAGAATTGACTTTAGAAACAAGGAAGAGACAAAAACTATTAGAAAAAATGCGAAAGTAGTCAACAGGAATTTTAGATTAACATCTCCCAAAAACCAAGTTAAGTGGCACATTTCATAGACATAAAGGTGACATATAAAGAAATTTAGAGGAAATTTTTTAAAATTACATTTCAAAACTATGGAAAGGTGAAATTTTCATGATTGAACAAAAGATAAAAAGGATGGTTTTGGCTAAACAACATTTAAAAATTTTGCTCAAACAAAACCAATGCAGCTGAAATTAGAAAAGACAAAAGTAAAACAGGAGGTGGGGAGAGCAGGGAGACAGAATCTTAGCAGTAAGCTTCTCTGATAAAGTTCTCATGGCCAAGATACTTAAGGAATTAATTCAAATATGTAAGAATAAAATCTATTCTCCAATCGATAAATGGTAAAAGGATATGAGTAATCAATTTAGGAAGAAATTTATGTTAATAATAGTCATATAAAATGTCCCAAGTCATTAATAATTAACAGAAATAAAAATTAAAGCAACTCTGAGGTTCCACCAAACATCTATCAGATTGGACAAGTAAACAAACAAACAAACAAAAAGTCAAATATTAGAGGGGACATGGGAAAACCTTAATGTATTATTGGTAGAATTTTCAACAACCATCATAGAAAGCAATTTATTGCAATGTCCAAAGTTACTAAACTGTGCATAGCCTTTTACCCAGTGATACTATTACACTTCCAAAGGCATCAGATAATGAGGAAAGGATCTTACATATGCAAAATTGCTTATAGCAGCTCTTTTGGGGTAGCAAAAAACTGGAAACTATAAAGGTGCCTATCTATTGGAAAATGGCTTAAATTATTGTATACGAATGTAATCGGATACTATTATTATATTATTAGAAAAATTAAAGGGGATAATTTTAGAAAAACCTGGAGAAAAGTAAATGAACTGATGCTGAGTGAAGTGAGCAAAAAAAATCATGCAATACAACAACATTTTAATGACAAACAGATATGAAAAACTTAAGAACGCTGATAAACAATGACAAATGTGAGGGGGTGAAGGGATGAAGGTAGGAGGATTGGAGGAATGGAAGAAAGGAGAGAGGAAGGTAGAAGAAAGGAAAGGAAGGTAGAGGTACCCAGCCCTGTCAGGGGGAAATTGACCAGAGCCCTTCAGGGGCTCAAATAAAAGATCAGAGAACAACTTTAGGGTTTAGAATAGCTAGATTTTATTTTAATTAGAAAAGGGAAGGTCTAGGAAAAACTAGGAGGTACATAGAATGGGAAAAAGGCACCAAGAGAGAGTTTAGGATCAGAGAGCCTCCAGACTCAAGAGCAGACCCTCCAGGGTAGAGAGAGAGAAAAGGTGCCAAACTTTCTCTTTTATACTTTCTCTGACACCTCCCACAAAGGAAGTGGGAGGTGTCAGGGGAAGTACCAGCAGAGAGCCCTAGGAGTTGTAGTCTTCCAAGGCTTACAACAATTTCAAATGACACACCAACCATGATTTCAAATGATCAAAGATAAAGCATGCCACTCACTTCCTCCTGACAGAGAGGTAATAGACAAAGTGCAAACTGAAATTTTTTTTCAATATTGCTAATACAGGAATTTGTTTTTTCTTACTTTGTATATTTAATGTAAGTGTTTTGTTATTCTTTTTTATGTGTGAGAAATTATTTTTCATATACCATATTAATTCCTGTATATTAGGGAAAATTACTGTTTGTTTCTGTGTCTGAGATCTGGGTCAGAGCTACCACACAGACTGCTACTTTTTGCATTTTCTTTTTCCTGGGTTAATAAATGAAGGGAGAAGGCTTTTTTCCAGTGTACCTTCAAAACTTCACCTATCACTTTGGGGAAGAGCTGCAGGTCTGATGTACCACCTCTTAATTAGTGGTCACTAATTGAAGTTGTCTTGGAATAATCAAGGGAGGGGCTAAATAATGAACCCCCAAAAATCTATTTACTAGGTCGCCTGACCCAACTAAGATTGTTCTTGGTTTGCCACGGCCACAGAGAACTATATCACTTTATCAAACCTAATATAATCAGTAAATGTATTTTTTCCCAAAAAATCCATCTCTGAAGATAGTTTTAATCATAGCAAATGCAAACGAGGGGAGGTAGAAAGCAGAGAAAGCAGATTTTTATTCATTAAAAACACTTTAATTCATTTTTTCAATGGAAGTATTTCTGTGTGTTTGTAGGGACCCAAAAAGAAAGAGGTTCTTGTTGTCTCTGTCCCATACTTTCTCATCCATTTTACTTGGCTGGAAATTCTTTTTCCAGAAGACAAATGAAAATACATCTGAGCCTTTAAGAGCTAAATAAAATTCCTCTCCTGAAAGTTATTTATGCCTAAAAGGCAAATGGCACAAAAGGTAGATGGGAGGAACTGCATGTCCTGAAGAGAAACTTAGTTAACTTCCTCATCTTTCAGAGTATGAGCCCTGCAACCTTTTTAGAGAGATTATTACTTGATTGAAGTTACTCAGAAACTAATTTGCAAACTGGGAATTGAACCCTTGTCATCTAATTCCAAAACTAAAGTACTTTCTACTACCCCATGGTTTGTATCCTAGTTCAGTCACTATGTTATGGGCAAACTATATAATCTCTTTGGAGCTCAGTTTCTTTATCAGAAAATGAGGGGGTTATTGGCAGTTATTTGTATGTGCATGACTAAATGACTTCTCAAAGATAATGAACTACAGTGAAAAGAGCATTGTCAGAGGATCTGGGTTCAAATTCTGCTTTGCATATTTATTATTTGTGTGAGCTGGGTCAAATTTACCTTTTATTGGCTCTCTGAAAAGTGGGCTGGATAGCATCTGAAGTCCCTTTCAGCTATTTATTGAAGATCAATGATGCTATGGTTCAAAGGATTCTACTTGTTGTCAGTTCTAGAGAATTCCATATTCCATCAAAGATGGCCCAGACTACTATACTCCATGATTCATATTCCCTCTAACTCTAGGCTCGTACAGGAAGGTTCTGAGATGATATTAAATTCAGAGGCTCATCACCAAAATTCTGGGGACTGGATAATTAAATTTGGGGTCAGAGCCAACTCATGAAACTATCTTGCAAGGTGAGAAAGTGTTGTGATCAGTGTTGATGCAGTAAACACTGTACACACTGGTGGAATCATAGGGCTTTAAAACTTTCGAAGTAAATTCCATACACTGCACAGCTATGATTGTAGTCTACTGACTATCTTAGCTATCACTTATTATGCTCTAAGGGTCATCAGACTTTTCTTTCTATCCATTTTGCAGCTGAACTCTCCTATATGTGTTGTCCCCCTCAATTAAAAGATGAACTCCTTAAAACCATTGACTCAGATTTTTATTTGTATTGTGATTGCTTAGCAAAGTGATTGTGATATAATAAATGCTTAATGAAGCTTTTTCATTCCTTTATTCTTCTATTCATTGTATGCTATATGTAGTGAATTGTTTACTCCAGAATAATTTCTGCTATTTTCTCAAGTGTTGAGTTCTCATGAGATACCCACTACCGAGCTTCTAGGGATTAAGCCTGGAAATACAAACTATGTATAGTATTCTGAGCAAAACATAACTAAGAAGTTTAGAAAGATGAATGTGGCATTCCCAAGTCAAATTTTCCATGTTGCTATTTCTCATCTTTAACATGAACAACAGAACTGACTACAGTTAAAATAATTTATAGATATTCACAGCAAGAATTTCTCCTACAGGGTTCTAAAGAATAGGAATGATTTGCTATTAGTCTTATCTGAACTAGTGTGGAATGTGTGGAATGCATGCAAACCAAAGGTGCCAAGAAGTTCCTGAGCACATTGCCAAATGGGCAGATATATCATCCTATTTTTGCCAATGGCATATTGTAAACATCTACAAAATTCAGGTGGAAAAATTAAGTCAAAGAGCATCCAAGATGCCCAATTTCTGAAGATGACAGTTCTGGAGTAACCCTAGGGAAATGTCCTTACCTTCTCCATGGGATCAGTTTTATCCTGGATTCTAGGGCATCACAAAACTGCTTGGAGATAACATACAAATGTGCCATATTTCTCTTTATTTGCTGATAGGTGTGTGCCTAAGGTAAGGAATAGAGGAAAAGAGAACCCTAGATTCTCAAACTGTCACTCTATAGAAAAAGAGTTAGACATAGAGGTTAGGCTCTATAGCACCATTTCTAAGCTTCATATGTGAAGACACTTCACTGGCTTTTATGTGACATGGCCTGGGAGCTTAACTACCACATTTAACACTTTTTCTAGAGAACTGACATCAACACTGACTGACCTTTAAAGTATAATACTTTGTTAAAGTGGGAACTATCTGTCTATAGAAACAGACAATGATGAGCTTTCCTATACCCAGATAATTCCAATTTACTGTACATAAATCCCCATCACTGCCAAGGTAAAGTGACTTGACTGTCCTACACTCTTCTATATATTTACTGAGGATGCACTTTTGGGACATCCATCTACTTGAAAGGCTGGTCTTGCCCTTCATTTTAACCACATCTGATCTAGACAAAATTTGTGATTGGGGTATAATACTTCACTCCAGATGTTGACTCAATCTGGAAATTCCCCTTATGAAGTGAGACCCTGAGGTAAATAAAAAGGGTACACTCAGGGCACTCTCCGTGAAATACAATTTAAAAAGGTTTTAATGGGTATTAATGGGAATTAGCTAATGCCAATATACATAAAAGGCTCAACTTTCTTATCAGAAACCCAAGAGTATCTGTATGGACTGAAAGACCAAGAGTTTTCAGAAATAGGCTTACTGTATTGGAAATATTATAAGAAAAACACCAAGCCTTGTCAGCAAAGACCACAATATTTTGTTTTATTTTTTAGTTTATTAAGCTTTAGAATCATAGTTTAAGTCACATGAGGACCTGTTCAGACTCCCAAAGGAGGAAAATCTTGAATTAGAGAAATGATTGTTCCATGTTCCTTTGCTTCACATTGAGGATAAAAATTTTTAATTATACCCATTGGGATGATTCATTGCACATTGCACATATATACTGTGAGTACTGATGTAATATGAAAGTTTCTACTTCCAAGGCTTTCTTCAGCTTGTAGTAATTGTAACAGATTATCAACTTTCCCAAACTGGTTTCACATTTGTCTGAGGAAAATCGTCTCTAGTGATATTTCTTTGAGTTTATTGTTTTGTTCTGTTTTTTAAATTTTAAATGTAAACTTAAATTTAAAAATTTAAATTAATTTTTTTTAATTTGGAAAAGAAGTGGCATCCATGGCTTCCTTCCCTCCTAGAGAGAGGAAGAGCTAATTTCTTGGCTGAAGTCTGAGACACTAGCTGTCTTTGATCAGTCAATGTCTCTTAGTGTAGGTAAAAATAAATTTTTCTTTGAGAAGTTTAAGAATGACAATTAAGGAATGTTCATTGTTTTCTGGAACCTATTCACTTATAGAATTTGTTAATAGATCTGAATGAGCAGATTCCCTAGGGTCTAGAAGAGTTTTATAGGGAGATAAGACTCTTATTAATTGTACAAGGACAGGCAAGGAAAAACAAAATACTTTATGAAAATATACCAGGTCAGCTAACTGAGGAGGAAAGCTAAATTCCTGAGCTTAACTCAAGGGCATAAGTAGGGTGAGCACTTATCAGCATCCTACACAGCCCATCTGATGAGGTAGTATTGAAAGAAAACAGAAAAAGCAACCAGAAGAGGAATCGGTTCTCTAGAGATCAGGTTTCTCCATAGCCTGGACACTGGCCAGGAAAAAAAATCGTCAGTAGAAAAGCATATGGAGGATAATTAGGAGTAAATAAAAAAACTATAGCCGCCTGTGCTTCATATTTCATCCCAGCCATATTCTTGCCATCCACATAACCTGCCATTGTACCCTCTGGACCACTGGACCTTGCTATCCACTCTGCTAGAGATTCATCTTAGAACACTTACCTCTTTTAGCTTTGAAACTCTGAACCTGGAAAATCTACCTACATATGCCCAATTCATGTTGTATCACAATGGCTCATCAAATCTATCCAGTCCTAATCATGCTTCACATTCTACCTTAACCCTATTCTTGCTATTCCCTTCCTCTGATACCTTTCCACCACAATCCTTGCAAGTTTTGGAATCATAATCAAATCAACAATGTCATTGCCACTTTAGAAATGGCATGTGAAACTACATCCATTTGACTCTATTTGCCATATCTGTGACTTCCTCTACCAATGTCTGACCCATTAGAATATAAATTCCTTCAGAATTATGATTATAATGGAATATTATTATACCATAAGATATGACAAGATGATTTAAAAAACCTGGAGAAACATATATGATGCAATACAAAGTGAAGTGAGCAAAACCAAGAGAATATTGCACATAGTAACAGCAATAATATATGTTAATCATCTGTGAATTACTTAACTATTGTCAACAAGGCAAGGATCCAAGACAAGTACAAGAGATTCATAATGAAAAAGGAAATCCTCCCCCACAGAAGGAACATATAGAGGCTGAAAATAGATTTAAACATATCATCCTTCATAGTGTAAGCAATATGTGTCTTTTTATACAACATGTCAAATAGGAAATATGTATTACATGATAATATATGTATAACATATTACCTACATTCTTAGGGAGGGGGTGGCCAGAACAGGTTTTTGGACATAGCTAATGGGAGTATTCGTTTGTTTTAGATAAATGTATTTATTATAATTTATTACATATTCATAACACATCATATGTGTTATATTGTCATGTTACATTATGTTGTTATATATAAAATTTTTAAATAAATTATAACAAAAATATGAATCTATAGACCAAGAGTTCTTAATCTAGGGTCCATTTATCCCTCCTTATGAAGATATTTCAAGAGAGCCATTGAATTGAATGGGAAAACTGCAAATTTATTTCAATATTTAAAAAATTAAATTAAAAGAATGAAAAAGGTCCTTCAGGAGAGGTACAGACTCTCAATTCTAGTATTAAGCTGGAATCGTAAGTGATTAATAAATGTTTTTATTGCAATTGGTTAAATCATTCATTTTTTATTTCTAAAATTTACATGGAGATTAGAAAGTTTTAGTTCTGGTGACTAAATTGTGTCTGTGAACAGGGTTTAGAATGTAATAGGAAGAATGAAAGATTTGGAATCAGATAATTAGAGTTTGGATCCAAAATGAATTGCTTACTATTTGTGTAACATTAGGCAAGTTGCTTAACTTTTCTAGGCCTGGTACCTTTAAAATTAAAAAGTTGAAGTAGATGGCAAATCTATGGCACAGGTGCCAAAGATGGTATGCAGAAACCTCTCTGTGGGCATGCATGCCATCACCCGCCAGAGTTAGTTACTAGAAAGGCAAAGAGACTTAGGCAGAGGTGATCCCTTACCCCTTGCTACATGCACCTCTCATCCCCCACCCCTCTGCCCAGCAGTCCAATGGGAACACTTGGGCCACTCCCCACTTTCTCCTTTCTCTGGGGTAAGGTGGGGGTGGCACTCAGTCTGGGGCATGGGGGCACAGCATGCAGTCGAGGGGAGGGGCATGGCACGTGGTCTCTAATAGGTTTACCATCACTGGACTTGAAGATTTTTAAGGTCCCTTTCAGTTCTAAATCTGTAATCTTATGATAAAGGTTACCTGCATTTGGAAGGAGCTATGGGCATGTGATCAACATGGTAGCTGTTTTCATCAATTTATTTTTATTCCATTCCAGACCTACGTTTCAGTCAGATAGGACACACCATGTCTTCATCTTAACATCTCCCACAGCACGTGAATTGTCAATAGATCAGACTAATAAAAGCAACAAGTTAACATCAGACGAGGCACCATTTTAGAGAAGACAGAATGACATAAAATAAATCTGAACAATTAAAACAAGAAGAATTTACTCCTTTACTCTGATAAGGCCATATGGACAATGTTCCAAAGGATTTGGTATTATTCAATTATCATTCAAGTTTCTAGGAAATAAATAAAAAATCCATATATAATTTATAATGCAAATGGTTTCTTTAGCATAGCAAAATCAATATGGATGATAGTCAACAGTACAACTTCAATGCTCATACAAATAATTTTTTCCAAAAACCTAAAAGGCACTCCAATTTTGCATTTTCTTACCTTCCAAATATTCCCGAATATTGTTTCTAAAAAGTGCTTTCTGTGTTCTCTGCTCTTATCTTGATGTCCTCACAAGTGTCATTGTATAGACATTTTCCCCTTATTTCTAATCCCTTGACTTAAAGCTTCTCACTACATTTATTTAATCAGCAGGAGGTTCCCCTAGGTCTGACTACTTAAATAACAATTTATGATAATTATTATTGTTTATATGATATTTATAATTATAAAACAATAAATAAATAACTACAAATAAATTATTATATAACCTACAATAAATAGTTATAGAAAGTTAATCAAAAGAAAGAAAAAATTATATCTGACATTGACACAGAAATTCAAGATTTACAAAGCTCTTTAAATATATCATGTCATTAAGGCCTCATGGCAAATTTGTAAGGCAAATAATGCTGCAGACCAAAACTGAGATTCTGAAAGACCAAGTATTATTTAACCAAAGTCAAACAACCAGCAAGTCTCAAAGGCAAAGTCTGAATCCAGGTTTCTTCTGAGTCAAGTACAATGTTCATTCCACTACCTCATTAATTTTCACTTTAAATTCTGCTACGAATTCATGATTTTATTTCTTCCCTGAGCACCAAAGTTAATGTAGCAAGAATTCACTCAATCAGATGAACAAGGCTAAAGTTCATGAGAGAAAGATAAAAAGCATGGAAAAGTAAAATATGAGGGGGGAAAGTAGAGGCTGTAATGAACAGTGAAAGCTTTTCTGAGAAAAAAATGAAAGTATTTAAGATCTCTTTCACAAGATCCTCTTACACTGTCCTTTAGAGTTCCCAGGTAAGGGTGGGAATGGGGAAAGAGATTTTTTGATCCTCTTAGCCCTCAGCAGGGAAAAAGAAGTTTAAAAACATATATTTTCTTCTGTGGTGAATGTTTTGATTTGTTTTGATTGCCAAAACTTATTTGTTACAAAAGTGGATTCTACATTATAGCAATTCAACGACATCAATAACTGTTGTCTACCACCAAACTCCTATCTACATAGGACATATTCATGCTGAGAGAGAGAGAGAGAGAGAGAGAGAGAGAGAGAGAGAGAGAG